>NC_074718.1:33897003-34214503 GCF_947242115.1 Biomphalaria glabrata | reverse complement strand
ATTTGAATTAAATATTGTATTTCCCAGATATAACTATGCTTGATGAATTTATTAAAGTGCCTGAATTTCACTTTGTGGAGTATCTTCAGTGCTTTATTCACAGAGTTGAGCTATGCTTGTAAAAATTTTTGGTTACTGCTACAAAGAATCGGGTCTGAAAAGGAGCACATACCCAATAACCCTAAAAACAGGCCTAATCTATGGCACAAACTAATTAATAATAAGCTTCCATCTTTCTCAATGGAATATCCTATACATCAAACTGGTATCTGTTAAGAGTACTTACCATACTCCAGAGAATGCTGAGGGGTACACACTCTGTTAAAGATGGCCTTTCTCCAAGATGAGCTGGGCCGTCTGTTGGATGCTAACAAGGTGTGGTCATCCATAGGGGAGTTGACCACAGATGAGGAAGTGCTGTCTGAATGCTGAGGAGTGTTTGTTGCCAGCAGGAATCTGAATGCCATGAGAACAATGAATAAATACACCCCAATTTAATTCAGCTTATAGAGGAAGAAAAAAAACAAGACATAATCACACACAAAAAGTGAATTCCAGATCATGCTGGCTATTTCTTTCACATTTACATATGTAAAAAGAAGGCAAAGAAACAAGAAAGAAGAAAATAAGTAAGAGAGGCAACTCTGTTATTGTAAAAGAGAGTTAACTCTGTTATTGTAATCAATGGTGATCTGTTTACTTTAAACAATATAAGAAGCATAAACACGCCACATTCAAAATACTGGTTAAGTTTGTGATACTCTAAATATTGGTTGAGTTTGTGATGCTCTGAATATTAGTTAGTTTGCATAATCATAAAGCTTTTTATTTATTTTTCAATTTTGTAGCCAGTGGCTGAAATTGTATGAATAGATCGGGCCTCTCCACTTTAAAAAAAATTTGATGTAATAAAATACTCTGTATAGTACAAAAACAACAACTGCTAGTGAACATACAATCATTTAATAAGAGCAAACTGACAAGAAAAATATATAAAAAATTACTTAAAAAAAACAAACAAAGCTTATAATATTAAGTCTGTAATTGTATCCATTAGTTTGGAGAAAAAGGGGGATATCTGTGAGAAGGATACTGTGATAGCTTTTAAACAAAAATGTATGACTTCAACTCAAACTCGAGAGCTCAAGCCTCTTCAAGCCAAAACACTAACCACTGACCCAGCGAAGTGCTTATGAAAATATAAGGTTTCATAGGCTATTGTTAGTTTCAAACTTTTAAGTGACAAAGTATAAAGGGGACTAATTAAACTTATAATGTCACATCAGTCAAGTAATTGTTTTCCCTTGTTTGATACCAAACAAACTAAATAAATACCAATAATTAATTAATTATTTAATTTTTAAATTTGATTCTTGTTTTGTCAGGTACAGGAAATAATTGTGTAAAGTTTCAGCTTGATCCGAGAATGAGTGTGGGAGAAATAACCTGTTCAAACTTTTTGCCAGACAGACAGAGTAAGTTGATATAAGATATAAATCATTTCTAGTCAGTTATTCACTAAGATTGAGTCTAATTGTGATGAAATTGAAAGAAATATTTTGTAGTTGGACAAATTATTTGGACTTTTAACTAAACAGGCTCCAGTAGCACTGTATAAAGCAAATAATACTTGGAGAGTAAAAATGGTGATCTATTATACACAGGATTGAAGTGATTGCATTATCTATTCTTTAATGAAAAGAAATTATTACTTGTTTGCTCAGGGTTGAATAAAATAAATTTCAGGTCTGTTTAACAAGAATATATATATATATATATATATATATATATATATATATATATTAAAATGACAAAGGGAGTTATTGTTAAACAAACTTATAGGTAGCCCCAATGGGTCAGTTTTATGTTTTATTCACAAATTATGTCACAAATTCCCAATTTGTAGCTAAAAAATAAAAGGATCTTTATTGTGCATAAAAGTCATCTTTTTCTATTGCATATAATTTATATCTCATAAAATTATTCTTTAAGAACTAGTTTTTACACATTTGCCTAATTAATTAAAAAAAACAACAAGATGTGCTTTAAGGAAGAGAAAAATAAGTTGATGCACGTATTTGATACAATAAAGACTAATAAAATTTTATTTCAATTACATAGAGGTGGTGTCTCAGATTACAATGATATGTATCCTATTCTCCATTTCAAATTGAGTTAAAAAATAAAAAAAAAGTATAGGCTTTGAAGTTTCAAATTGAGTTTAAAAGTATGTGCATAAAATATGAAAAGTAATTCCAAAATGAGTTAAAAAGTATGTGCATATACTATACATACATACTTAACCCTAAAAAAAGGTATGCTTTCAGAAGAAGCCAAAGCTCTTACTTTGAGAACAGTGAAATCAATTTTTTTTAAATGGGATTTTTTTATTTTTATTTCTGAGATAAGAATATGACAGGCAGACAGCAAAATAATAATAAAAGAAAAATCCGATGGAGCCACAAACATTAGAAAGAACTGATTAGAGTTTGCTTTGTTAAAGCAAACTATGTTTGATATGGTGTGATGGCTTCTCAGGGTAATAATTTTGTTGAAGGACTAACAGTATTGTTGCTATGACCTAAGCTAAGACTGTTGGTGCTAAGGCCTAAGCTAAGACTGTTGGTGCTAAGGCCTAAGCTAAGACTGTTGGTATTAAGGCCTAAGCTAAGACTGTTGGTGCTAAGTCCTAAGCTAAGACTGTTCGTGCTAATGTCTAAGCTAAGACTGTTCATGCTAATGTCTAAGCTAAAACTGTTGGTGCTAAGTCCTAAGCTAAGACTGTTGGTGCTAAATCCTAAGCTAAGACAATTCATGCTAATGTCTAAGCTAAGACTGTTCGTGCTAATGTCTAAGCTAAGACTGTTGGTGCTAAGGCCTAAGCTAAGACTGTTGGTGCCAATGTCTAAGCTAAGACTGTTGGTACTAAGGCCTAAGCTAAGACTGTTGGTGCTAAATCCTAAGCTAAGGCTGTTCGTGCTAATGTCTAAGCTAAGACTGTTGGTGCCAAGACTAAAGTTAAGACTCAGTGCTAAGACTCAAGCTAAGAGTGTTAGTGCTAAAGTTAAATCTAAGACTGTTGGTGCTAAGACCTAAGCTAAGACAAATGTTGCTTTTAAAAAGCTTATTGATTCGAAGATGAGACACGAGTAGTACTGTGTCTACTTCTGACTCCTTTCAAAGTTTTAATCTTGAAGTAGACTTCACTGACAGATAGGTGGGCCAACGGTAATCCTCTTTTTTCTGATACAATCTTAATGAATGCACTCCCCTTGAGGTCTCCAAATGACTTACCGAGTGGAAAGATATGGACAGCCTTAGGAGAAGGAAGAGAATGGAGACAAAACTCTGACAAAGAGAGGAATATGGAGAGAGAGAGAGACGTTGATAAGGAATAGGGAGGTGGGTAGATATTAAAACACTTTAGGGCGTGTGTGTGTGTGTGTGTGATGAGAGACAATCACAAAGGGGCTAAGAGAAAGAGGAGAGAGAAACATTTATACAAAGTGCGAGAATCACAGATAAAAAGCAATGAAAGAGAGAGAGAGAGACAGATGTATACAGAGTGCGGGAATCACATATATAAATAGATAAGCAATAGGAGAGAGAGAGAGAGAGAGAAAGAGAGAGAGAGCAGCCATAAAGAAATGTCCAGCAATCAATCACAACAGCCAAAAGTGTCCTAATATTGAGTTCAATATTGCTGTTACTGCCAACATGCACCTTCCATCGTGACTCCACTATGTGCCAACAAACAAAACTACTCAATCACAGTCATGTTACACAAACAAACATTAACACATCAAGGGGTCCTCAACTCGAGGATGGTCAGTGTGCACATTGGAGGTCCGCGTTCCACAGTAGATATACGCCTAGGAGTAAAGATGAGAACTAGATGTAGCTGAACTATGGGAAACGAAATTTACCTATTAAAAAATATGTTTAAAAAAAAAACAGTAGGTGGGAGGGTTCTTGTGTAAGAAATACAATGTTTAGTAACGCTGTATTATGTGGAAATAGCAAACAACTGGTGCCTTGAAAAGCAAATAACAATAGTGTTATTACAAATTGTGTGTGTGTGTGTGAGAGAGAGAGAGAGAGAGGAAAAAGCAATAAGAAAGTGCCCATTTGTAAGACTGTATGACATTTTATACCACAATTATATGATATCTTTCTCCAACACAGATTGTTTACTTCAGGGATTTCCTGTTATCATCACTGTACAGTCGAAATCTGAGGTCCCTAACTTAAAATGGTAGACTCAATGCTATTTGTTTTCCATATCAGCCTGCGAATATGTATGCATATGTGTGCGTGCATGTGTGAATGTGTGTGCGACGTGTGTAGTAGACGCAGTACTTCCCAGATATTGTTCTCTCCCTTGCCAAACATAATTTCTCATTGAAAATTCATCTAAGAAAATCTCCCTCCCCCCCCCCCCTTCCCGGAAAGACGTTTGCATTACGTCATGCTTTGCCGCTAGCTATCGTTCTGTGACTGTCGTTAGCTCTTTTGATGTGTTCTGGGCGTCGTATTTGTGACATCCTAATAGCTATCATAGCAAGACAGCCAGTCAAAGTAGAATTCCCCCTCCCCCCCCACCGCAATAAAAAAAACTAAAGGAGCAAAAGGGATGAGCGCCTATCTTGATGAGTGACTTGATCAACGCTCCAAGGCTTTTCTGGTCTGACAATGGCCTTGCTCATCCCAAGTGTACAACCAGTTGGAGGTAATACTTAGAACATAACAACAACAAACATTAATTATGTTAGAAAATTGTGTCTAAAAATTAATTATGACTCAATAAACGTCTTCAAAAAAAAAAAAATTGTCCCAAGGCTCTTCCCTTCGCCCAGTTGAAAAAAAGATTAACCCATCAATTAGGTCTGAATTAATGAAACCTCCTTTACAGAAGCATTAATACTAGGAGATAATGTAAGTTACTAGTGTGAATGGTTTGTCCCAACAGATCAACAAGAGTAAGTTATTAGACTATTCCTTTCACTAACTCCGCATAATTGATAGAGCTGTCTCGAGAAGAATACAATCTGAATATCCAGACTAGCTTTCGCTCCTTTAATGTTCACAGAAGTAAAAGTGAGGAACTCGCTATTGGGGTGAGGGCGGGGGCTGATGAGAGTGGAACCTAGCAGGTTCATGAAATATATTCACAAACTCTAGGAACATAGAATAGTATTAGCATAAAATCTATAAAATAAAAAAAGGACCCTCCTGAAAACGACTTTATTAACTTTTGCTTTGCTCAGTAAACGAAGTCATCAATTGAAACTGTTAATATAAAACAAAGTTGTTTTTTTTCCTAATCCATTCCTACTTTATGATATTAATGATGGTCTGTTATTTCTCATTCTATTTATTTCTTGCAATGCTTCGTTTTTTGCAGGGAGTCTTTCCTGTGAGCTTAGCACAATTAAGTGTTGTTGTTTTCTATTAACAGTGCAGATAATGATTTTATAAGGCCACGTGGACTGAAACATAACACGGTGTGCAAACTGTCCATGAACGTCAATTGATTCATTCAACTCTTAACTGAATACAATGAAACAGTTGAGTCAAGTGCGGGAATACCCGCTGAAGCAATGTTAAAAAGACGTAAGCCAAAATTTAATTTCAGATGATTATATTTTGAAAAATTATAACGGTCGAACCAGAATTTTCACTGTGTAGCCAATAACGTAGTTACGTTTTCCCAAAAATATATATAAATATAAACAATCAAATTTATAAGAAAATACTGACGGCTATTTTCAAAATACCCGTCCACCCACCCACAATTTCCAGCTTTTTGATTGTTGAGCTCATGAAGAGAATGCAAACTAAATGTAGGCTACAAGAGAAGGCTACTCACGAGGTCTTCATAGGGCTGTGAGTCTTATTGTGGTTCACGTCCCTCCTCCTGCCCTCAGGGCGGCTCACGGAGCCCAGGCTGTCTAGGGTGGCGCTGCGTCTCCTGATGCCTGGCGAGGTGGGCGGGCTGGGAAAGTCATGCTGGAACTCTTTGCTCATGGGCGACGGCATGGGGGAGATGTCTGGGGTGGACGGAGCGGAGGAATCCTGAAACGACACAAAACAGACATGCTCATGGAGAGTAAGTTTAAATCATTGATCAAAACATAAATACGTAGGTCTACAGAACACACATGGCAAATTGCAAATCATTCGAAAATTTGTATCAAACAGATCAATACTTTTAATATAATACAATAACTAAAGGCAGAGCTGGACTTAAAAATGTGAAGGCCATGAAAAGGGGGGGGGGATATTTTTGGAGACCATTACACTTTTTCGAAACATTTAATAAAAATCTACTTATCAATAATAATACTAAAATCAAAGCATGTCGTATTTTAAAAGAAAGAGAGTACTTGTAAATTTAAAAAAAAATTTTTTCTTAACAACAAAAGGATTTATTTAGAAAAAAAAAAAAAGTAAGCTATTAGGGTTTACGCAATGGATTTGGTTTATCCAAAGTATTTTACGAGCACACTATAAGAGGACACTTTGTAACCATGACAGTGTTGACAACTGTAACATTTAAAGTATTATTGGTAAAAATGCGAGAAAAAAAAAACAAAAACAAAAAAAAAAAACAACGTTAAGTTGCTGACCGTTGAAATATGGATTTTTTCTCTAGTGGAGTCCCCTGGGGTTCCACCCCCGCCTGCCCTCCCCTAAATCCAGACCTGGATGCATACATGTTACCTATAAACTGAAATCACCATGTTCACTATTTTTTGAATAAGAGAAAATGGTGAATCTAATATAGCGAGTCAGTCCTGACCAGGGCCCAAACCACGGACCCACCGAATCGACTGTTTACACTCATCTTCAAATGTGGCCTCATAAAATTGACAATGTAAAATTCACCAAAAGCTCCTGCTATTAGAAGTGTACCGAGTGTTTGATGCAAAACAGTAAACTATTTACAACATAGAATATCTACTATTTTTTGTTAATCTCAAAAGGGTTGAAATATATTTCAATAAATATTTTATTTTCTCCCAATGTTATTATTATGCTTGGGTCATAGATAGGCCATTCTTTAACAAACTACAGAGCAATACAATTTAAAATTATGTCTTTGATATAAACACAAACGATTTTTATTATATAAAACTAATAAACCTTCTACTATTAAAAAAGAAAGACCTCAGTAAGGTAACATTTTCGAACAAGAAAAAAAAAAACAAACAAACAAGGTTACAAAGACAGTTTGTGTAGAAACAAACTCAAAATCGGCCCCCCAAATGGTCCACCCAGGCAGGTAAAAAGGCAGGTTTCAATATTTTCAGAAAGAACATCAGAATAAAGTTCTATCAAAGAAAAATGACAGAGAAGAATGGACAAGGAAGGTTGTTAGATGCCCCAGCGGTCCAGCAGACCTAAGGATAGATGAAAGTGAGTGTTTAGTTTGATGTGAACCTGGCCAAACTAATGCCTTATAATGAATATTTAATTGTTTTGTAAAGGGTCAATCTTTTATTCAAATCCTCAAGAAAAAATCCTTTAGTTAAGTGTTCTATACACTGGTGTTGCAGTTCACATGATAATAGGAAAAACTACTTATTAATTTTTGTTTTAAATTATGTTCAACTTATAAACGTACTAAATAGATTTTTTCTCTTTATAAAAAAAAAAGTAATTTTGTGTGTGTGTGTAAATGTAGTAGTTAGTAGGACAGAACTTACTTAACTTAGCAATACATTAGTAAAAAAAATTTTTTTTTGGACAAAAAATCCAAAACCATTTGCATAGATGTGCTAGAAATTATGGAAATATATGTCTCCTTTTCTAAAGAGCCTCCAGTGTTTGTAACCATTAATAGTGAATAGTTGTAAAAGTGGTGTATTTTTATGAAAAAACTGCTTGCATAAGTAATTTAAAGAATTAGACTTTTCGCTTTCAGTAAACAAAAAAGTAGCCGTTGCATCAGAACTTTGAATGGCCTAAAATATTATGATGTCGGATTTTCACTATCTTTTCTAGTTTACGAGATCTAAACGGGACGGACGGACAGAAAGACATTCCACACAAAACTAAGAGCGTTTTTTCCCCTTTCGGGGGCCGCTAAAAATACTTTAAAAATAAAAAAAAGTGTGCAGCATAGTTGTATCAATTAGTCTGGAAAAGTTGTGTAATTAAATTTGTAACACATCGAGACTAACATAAAAAAGCATTTAAAATTAAAAAAAAAGGGGAAACGACCTGAACTCATGGCTCAAGCAATCTACAGCCAACAACACCTATGAACATGGAAGATTGTAGAGTTATTATCTATTATTTCTGTTGTCTCGTCATATCTTTCATGTTGTGTTCACTGAGACTCAGACCACGACCTATATAGGGAACTAATGCAGCTTATACCACCACTTCAGTCAAGTACAGATTCTTTCCCTCGTTTGAAATACCAAACAAAATAATTAATTACCAATAGTTAATTAACTAATTGGTTAATTTCTTTTTATTGATTCTTGTGTTGTCAGGTAAAAGAAATAATTGTGCAAAATTTCAGCTTGGGTGTGGGAGAAATCACGTGTACAAACTTTTTACCAGATAGACAAAGAAAAAAGTAACTGTAAAATTAAAAAAAAAAAAAAAAAAAGTTGGAGTGTATATATAGGAAGAGTAGGGATGATCCGAGCCATCTAGAACTTCCAACTGCACTGTTAAGGTGGAGGCTCGACTTCAATGGCCTATCATTAATAACTTGAGAAGTTCACACCACAGACCATGTGGCCCTATCCAGTGGCATTGACATTTAGGATCTCGCTCAGAAATAGTTTGGGGCCCACAACTAATAACAGATCCCTGTGGCCTGATACTTCTGTCTCGGATTAGTTTTCAATACGGTCAATGTGCGTGAGTCCACACCGGGGTGTTACACGCGCCAGAATGTTAGCCCAAAGTTTGTGTAGGTGTGTGTGTGTGTGTATGACAAGAAGGACTTTAGGACGCATCTGCCCCAGGAACTAGATTTCAATAAATCGTCAGGACGTCAGGATGACGTCTGCTGGACACAGGGGCGACAACAATGATCTGACCTTTGCGTACAGAGCAGACGACCTATTTCTCCATTACTCCCTTTTCAAAATTCACATGAAACCCACTTTTTCTTTCTACTTTATCTAAATAATCCCGTCTCGCATATTTATTATGTTTCGAATTAAAGAAGAAAATTACATCTTTTTTACAATACCTCCATTCAAGTCAGAGAATATATATTATAATAGATGCTTTATATAATTTTACAAAGTAATATATGAATTTGTAGTGTATAATGATATAATTGACTATATTATTATAAACATGTATATACAATTATCAGTTTGATAGAATGCAATCATCGACGTTGCTTATGGACAAGAGAAAACCCACTCAGTTCAAAGTATGTATTCATCCTACTAGAACTAAAGCTATAATATTTGAAATCAAGGGGAACAAAAATAAAGCTGAAAGTAAAAATATGAACATACACTTACATAATACCGACTACTTTCTTTCCTTTTTGTCAATAGGTTATCATTAAGAACACCTCGCGTAGATTAAAACACACACACACACACACACAAATAGAATTAAAAAAAAAAAAGAACAGATGTGTGATGAATTTTCCCAGATATATCCATGTGTTTGATTGTAATCCCCTCCAATATCCAGGAGTATGAATTTAGTGTAATCCAGCTTCAAAAAGGACGAGTGACATTTGGACACAGAAACAAAAGTTAAAGGAAAGGTGATGACATTGCAAATCTCTACCGCCATTCAAAGCTCCTCCCCGCACACACTGGCCTCAGTCGTCCTGCCCTCACCCCCCCCCCCCCCCGCCGCGGGTAGTTAGACCGTCAATTAGATCAGGGATTCTCTCTCATTTTTCACGATCCTTAGTTTCCCAACTGTTTCACAACAACTCAACTCTACGCAAGGGGGATCTACTACAGGATTGAGATCTATTTCTTATGCTAGATGGCAATGAAGACGTCAACTTGTCTATTTTTCCACCATGCCTTACTTGTCAAGACTTCAATAACTTATTAGCATGAAGTCGACAACGCAGACGTGACTTTAAGTTAAAACAAACGAGTTAAACAAAAAATAATTTCTCATGGATTATCTTAAGCGTTCCTACAAAAAAAATAATTTTGAAAGTGATTGATGTTAGTGATGTGTTTGGTGTTAGTGGTCAGTGATGCAGTTGTCGTCTGTGATATGTTTGATGCCAGTGATGTGATTCAAGTCAGTGATAAGCGTGTTTGCTAATAGTGTATTGTTTGATGTGTCAATGATGTGTGCTTGTTAATAATATTGTGTATGATGTCAGTGATGTGTTTGATGTTAGTTTAGTGACTGTAACAAAGGTAGGTCTACATTTATTAGTTAGCACTGTAGATCTCTAATGGAGAACCTCTCAATTCGAAATGTTAACTGATCTCTCGCCCAATGTCTGACGTGCGGGGGCCGACCTCACACAGGTAGGGATTGAAAAATCAATGAAAAGTCTCAACAATCACGTCCAATCAAAATGTCATTTTCTTTACCATTCTATAGGAAGAAGTAAAAACAAAAAAACAAAACAAAACAAACAAAAATACACGAGTCTCTTTAATCCCTCTAATCTTCGCACTCGAAGACACGCCGTATTATTATGTAATACACTAGCATAATGTAATACAATCAATAACATCACTGACATTACAACGCCGTATGGTATTATCTATATGTCGTATTCTCTACTTTCTTTGTCTTACTTGATGGCCTTGTGCTGAGAACGGGCGTGACGAGGTAACATGCACTTCATTGAATGTCAACAAGATTAGCATAATTAATTGCCAAGAATCTTGCCATCACAAAGTATAAATAGAATCGCCTCCCTGAGGCAGCCATAAAAACATCAATGAAGCCAATATATTGAATGCCTCAATTGGGGTGTTTTTTTTTTTAAAGCGTGGGCGGGTATCTAAGGAACGACAACTGGAAGTGAACAAAAATGACAGGGGCAAGCACTACTACAATTTCTAATTTCAAAAAGCTTGGTGTATATCAGGTTGTACTATAGCTCTCCATATCTCTTTCATGTCAAACAAGGGAGAGAAAATTGAACCTTATTTTCCAACAAAAAACAACTTTGAACTGTAAGGAGATATAACGATTTTATTAAAAGTTCAAAATCATTCTACAAAGTAGAGAATAATTTCATTTGTTTTAAAATCATTACTATAATAAAGCACATACCGCTACTGCTATCATTACATACATATATATGTATATATATATATATATATATATACATATATGTGGGGTGGGGTATATATATATTAAAGAATACAAGGCTTAATATATAATTACTGTAAATATCAGTATATGCAAAAAGAAATAGCTAGTAAAGGGCGTTGGCAAACGTTTTCTTGAAGTGCTATATTGCGAATCTTATTTGCACTCAGTACCTTATACAAGAATATGTCTATTTCAAATACAACTTACAAGGTATGAGAATATGAATAAATGGTAATAGAACAAGAAAAATATAAACAAGGTTAAAAAGACAGTTTGTGTGGAAACAAACTCAATATCGGCCCCCGAAGTGGTCCACCCAGGCAGGTAAAAAGGCAGGTTTCAATATTTTCAGCAATAATATCAAAATGAAATTCTAGCAAAGGCAAACGATAGATAAGAATGGAGAAAGAAGGTTGACAGATCTTGTGTGGTGCCCCAAAGGTTCAGCAGACCAAGGGATATGTGAAAGTGAAGGTGAAAGTGAAGTTAGATGTGAACTTGGCCTAACTGATGTCATATAATGATTATCTAAATGATCTAATTGTTTGTAAAGGGTCCATCTCTTATTCAAAGCCTCAGATATAAACATTCCCTTAAGATACAATTATTATTTTTTTATTAGTTAAGTGTTCATGGATATAGAACCAGGCTGCAGGTCAAGCGATAATATGAAAAACTACTTTTATGCATACTAAATAGATTTTTTCTCTTTAAAGAAAATATATATATTTCTTTGTAAACATAGTAGTTAGCACGAAAGAACTTATATAACTTAGTAATACAAATGTAACAAAATATATATAATCGTGTTAAAACTATGTTACATAATCATCTCCCTTACTAGCCTCTCGTGTTTGTTAATATTAATAGTGAATAGATGTAAAAATGGTGCATTTTTATGAAATAAACTGCTTTGCATAGTTACTTTTAAAAATTCAATTTTTCCCTTTCAAAAAAGAAAAAAAAGTAGCCGTTGCATCAGAACTTTGAAAGGTCTAAAATATCATAATGATGGATTTTCAATATCTTTTCTAGTTTACGAGATCTAAACGGGACGAATGGACGGACGGGCGGACAGACAGACCACACAAAACTATATGCGTCTATTCCCCTTTCGGGCCGCTAGAATCTTCTTTTTTTTTTTGTTAAAGAGACCTGCTTGGTGCAACTTATAGAGCGATTAGTTTGATCTTAATAACTAATGAATTTTAGATTTCCAAAGAAAATGGAACATTTTTACCCCACCTCATGTCCCCCCCCCCCTCTCCAATCCAGAGAAAGAATACAATAAGCCTTGTTAAGGAATATCTACATTTACTAGACTTTATTATGTTCTAATGATAGGCCTTTAGATCTAGACTTAGAAGACGGTGCGCTTATTGTTACTTAACATTAATTTATTGAAATCTTTTAATGAATAGGGCCTAAATTTTTGAAATACCCGAGAAGATGAATAGTCTGTTTAAGATAAATACGTTCTAGTCCTCTAGCTAAAATCACGTTATTTAAAAAAATGTATTTTTTTTTTGCACTTAGAAAAGTTATAATGTTCAAACTAGAGTGACCAACGAGCTAGTAACATATACATCAACATATAACATATACATCAACTGTCAAATTTCTAGGAAAATCGTTACAGACGTTTATGAGAACCGCGTCCATCCAGATTTTGTCCATTCGGAATGTGTGTGACCTGAATAGAGCTAGAGTAAATAATAAAATAGCATTGCAATGCAAACTAGTTTAGACCGAAGTAGTTCAAACAAGTTTAGACCGAAGTAGTTCAAACAAGTTTAGACAGAAGTAGTTCAAGCAAGTTTAGACAGAAGTAGTTCAAACAAGTTTAGACCGAAGTAGTTCAAACAAGTTTAGACCGAAGTAGTTCAAGCAAGTTTAGACCGAAGTAGTTCAAACAAGTTTAGACAGAAGTAGTTCAAGCAAGTTTAGACCAAAGTAGTTCAAGCAAGTTTAGACCGAAGTAGTTCAAGCAAGTTTAGACCGAAGTAGTTCACGCAAGTTTAGACCGAAGTAGTTCACGCAAGTTTAGACCAAAGTAGTTCAAGCAAGTTTAGACCGAAGTAGTTCAAGCAAGTTTAGACCGAAGTAGTTCAAGCAAGTTTAGACCGAAGTAGTTCAAGCAAGTTTAGACCAAAGTAGTTCAAGCAAGTTTAGACCGAAGTAGTTCAAGCAAGTTTAGACCGAAGTAGTTCACGCAAGTTTAGACCGAAGTAGTTCAAGCAAGTTTAGACCAAAGTAGTTCAAGCAAGTTTAGACCAAAGTAGTTCAAGCAAGTTTAGACCAAAGTAGTTCAAACAAGTTTAGACAGAAGTAGTTCAAGCAAGTTTAGACCGAAGTAGTTCAAACAAGTTTAGACCGAAGTAGTTCAAGCAAGTTTAGACCGAAGTAGTTCAAGCAAGTTTAGACCGAAGTAGTTCAAGCAAGTTTAGACCGAAGTAGTTCAAGCAAGTTTAGACCAAAGTAGTTCAAGCAAGTTTAGACCGAAGTAGTTCAAACAAGTTTAGACAGAAGTAGTTCAAGCAAGTTTAGACCGAAGTAGTTCAAACAAGTTTAGACCGAAGTAGTTCAAGCAAGTTTAGACCGAAGTAGTTCAAGCAAGTTTAGACCAAAGTAGTTCAAGCAAGTTTAGACCGAAGTAGTTCAAGCAAGTTTAGACCAAAGTAGTTCAAGCAAGTTTAGACCGAAGTAGTTCAAGCAAGTTTAGACCGAAGTAGTTCAAACTAGTTTAGACCAAAGTAGTTCACGCAAGAAGTAAGAGAATCCAAAATCAATGTCAATAACCAACAGCACCAGCCAATCACTTCCCTTTTGAAACTGGGAACAAGGTGACACATGAAAGGTGAACAAGAAAACCTTGCGGTGAATTCATTGCTCCGTTTAACAAGACACATATGAGGATGCCCCCAGACTCTAATTACCCTCGTCTCCAGTTAGAGACTGTCTACTTGCCATTCCATTGCTACCCAACGTTAAGTGCAGAGTAGTTGATCAATCTAATTCTCTGAAGGTTTCATTAACACCAAACCAAACCGACGTGGGAACGTCTCGTTCAATACAGTGTCTTGGCTTTAGTTGAAACGTCACTGTCAAGTCTCCATTTCAAGTTAACGTCACCACCTACCGCCTCTTTTCTTACCAGCACTCTCTCTAGAGATTTTTCAATCAGTGAAAGATGTACATTTCCATTTGATTGGTCTAAGAGCAAACCGTTTTTACAAAGCTTATAGCAACTCACTCTGTCTGGTAAAAAGTTTGTACACGTTATTTCTCCCACACCCAATCTCGGATCAAGCTGAAATTTTGCACAATTATTTCTTTTACCTGACAACACAAGAATCAATAAAATAATTAAACAATAGTTAATAAACTATTGGTAATTATTTTTTTTGTTTGGTATCTCGATCAAGGGAAAGAAATTGTACTTGACTGTGCTGGTGGTATAAGCTGAATTAGACCCCTTTATAGATCGCCGCTTTAAAGTAAGTTTGAAACAAACAATAGATAACTATGCAATCTTCTATTTTCATAAGCACCTCACTAGCAGAGTGTTTAGTATGTCAACCTGAGCTTTGATTTCAAAACCAGGTCGTTTCAATATCCTTTTAAAAAATTCTTTCTCTCCCATTCCCCCAACTGGTCCAGATAAGTGATAGGATCATAGAGTATTAAGAAGAAAAAAATGAAATAGCGATAAACAAAAATAATTGATCTAATAGCATAGAACTATTGTTGTTGGTCTAGATCTTTTACAAATTTAATTACATGACTGATCCAAACTAATTGATAATATTGAAACTGGGTGTGTGAGAAATCACGTGTACAAACATTTTACCAGACAGACAGAGTGAGCTGATATAAGCTTTGTAAAAAAAAAAAAAAGTAGTGAAGATTATTAAGATAACCAAATGATTCGGATCAAACGATCGGTGAAATAAAAAAAAACCAAGGTTACAAAAACAGTTTGTGTGGAAAGACTAATTCAAAATCGGCCCCCGAAGTGGTCCACCCAGGCAGAAAAAAAGGCAGGTTTCAATATTTTCAGAAGAATATCAGTATTAAATTCTATTAGAAGTGGTCCACGTGCCTGGGTAAAAAGGCAGGTTTCAATATTTTCAGAAAGAATATCATAATGAAATTCTATCAAAAGCAAATGACAGAGAAGAATGGATAAAGAAGGTTGACAGATCCTGTGTGGTGCCCCAAAGGTCCAGCAGACCAAGGGATAGGTGAAAGTGAAGTTAGATGTGAACCTGGCCTAACCGATGTCTTATAATGAGTATCTAATTGATCTAATTCTTTTGTAAAGGGTCAATCTCTTATTCAAAGCCTCAAGAAAAAACATTTCCGTAAAAAAAATAATCCTTTAGTTTTGTGTTCTATGGTGGTACATGTGTTCTGCAGTTCACGCGATAATATGAAACACTGCTTATTAATTGTTGTTTTAAATTATGTCCAACTTATTTGCATAGTAAACAGATTTTTTTTTCCTTAAAAAAAAAAACACTTACTAAAAAGCTTCCAATGTTTGTAACTATTAATAGTGGATAGTTGTAAAAATGGTGTATTTTTTTATAATTGATTTAGAAAATCAGATTTTTCCCTTTCAAAAAAGAACAAAGGAGCCGTTGTATCAGAACCCTGAATTATCTCAAATATCATGATGTCCAATTTTCAATTCTCTTCTAGTTTCTGAGATATAAACGGGACGGACGGACAGACAGGCCACACAAAACTAATAGCGTCTTTTTCCCCTTTCGGAGGCATCTAAAAAAGGTAAATCGTAATACAAAATTAATTTAAAAATATAAATTCCTGCTTTATTTTCAAATAATATAGTATACTTGACTTTTGCATGGGGGTGGACATATGCAAAAAGGGATTTTCTTGATACACAATACAATAATAAGAAAAATACAATATAATTGTTCCCCTGGGTTCCAGGGGTTTAATGGTAAACACCTTTTTTTTTTTCTAAATTAATTTACTTATTAATAAAATGAACTTTCTGAAATGTTTTATAACGTTGCTTTGTCACACAGCACGAGTTCATGTGCGAAATTTAAACTCTGTAAGTTCATTTGTGATCATCACAATTAATTATTTCAAATTTTTATTTTTGACTATGATGAAAGTGTAAGTTATTATAGAAACTGAAAAATGCATAAAATATGACAAGTCTAAAAAAACAACAACAACAACCTATTAAATCACATTATTAAATACTAAGCCAGCAAAATAAATAGTCAATGGCAAATGAAATGCATATCACGATTAAGAAAAAATTGCTGTGAGAAAATTAAAAAGAATATTCAAAACCTGGTAAGACATCGATGTATCAAAATACAAACTAATAGCCCACAAAAGAGGACTTTTTAAGAACAGCAGAGAACAAAGAAATATAGTGTGGAGTTGCGAAAGAGTTAGCAGTGATGGCCCAAAGAGACTAATTTGTTCTCCTCTCTATTTTACGAGATGAGGAGAAATCAGATGTTTTAAAACTTCATTTCAAAAGAAAGTAACAGAAAAAAAAAATCCTTGTCTGACAGCTTTGGTGGAGGTATCAGTCCATAGAGACTAACTCAAAAGCTAATAGTTGGGTATCGATTTTGTCCGACATAAAAAATGTCTTTCTTGAGTACCGACATTTCTTAAAATCTTAGGTTAAAACAAACACTTTAAAAGCTTTAAAAAAATAGTTTAGTTAATGTCAGGCATCAATACGAGATGTATGCTGACCTTAAATAAACACAACATACTACATCTAATTGTCATAGTCTCGAGAGAAGTGTAAACAGGAAGTTTACTTATACACTGGCTTCTCGACGATTCAAAATTCTACACAGACTAGTAAACAGGTAAAGGGAGTTAATTAGAAATGGAACGATGCTATATTTAGTTATGTATTTCAGTGTCCATAAAATTGAAGCTTCATGTCAGATACTTTAGAAAATGTACTATTTCAATTAGGTCCTTTGTGTGTTAAATCTTTTCGAGATTTCTAGTGAAAGACTTAGAGTGTTTTATTTGATACAGAGGAACTCCGTGAGTTCTCCGCCTTAACAAATACTCTCAGGCTACTTTGGAGATTCAGTCATCAGGCTATTCTACGTATCCAAAATCAATTCCATTTTATGTATGCATGTATTTTAATGTAACATGCTATTCGTCAAAACAATTTTCTTTACCTTTGTGTATTATTTATATCTGGGGGCGCGATGGCTGAGTGTTTAAGTGCTTGGCTTTCGAACAGGGGGTCCTGGGTTCGAATCTCTATAAAGACTGGGATTTTCAATTTCGGGATTTTTAAAGCAAAACCCTGAGTCCACCCAACTCAAATGGGCACCTGACTTTGTTGGGGAAATTAAAGGCTGTTGGTTGTTGTGCTGGCCACATGACACCCTGCTCGTTAACCATAGGCCAAAGAAACAGTTGACCTTGACATCATCTGCCATATAGATCAAAAGGGAAACTTCACTTTGTTACTTACCAAAAAAAAGTAATTGAAAAAAGGTAAATCTAGAATGCAAATTGTATGCATATATTTATACCTATTTTCAAAACAAACATTTGAGAGGTATTGGTCCTTATTTCTTCTATAGTGCAGTCCGTAACACCATGTAGACTACCTGCTTGCTCTAGCTTCAATAAATGTGTTCATTGCTTTGCCTACTTTTCGAAATATGCCCTAGACCTGTATTGCTTAACAATAAGGGGTACCAAAAGCCCATATCCGGCAGGTGGCACAGCAATGTCTGGCCCCTTAAAACGTCTGCCAACAGTGCGTAATAAAGTCCTCTAGGCTAAGTTCCTCCACAGGACCACATCTTCTGCCCAAAAGATCGCAAGGTCTGAAACTGTACGTTTACTTCAGCTCAGTTCCATCATATTTAAAGATTGTATTTTTATTTTCGACACGTGTCAACAATTTATCAGGCGCCAAGGCGAGTAATGGTTGGACATCTGTAAGTTATTCCATAAACACGAGCATCTTTTTACATTATTTAAAAATGTTTATATCAACTCACTCTGTCTGTCTGGTACAAATCTACAGCACATTATTTCTCCTACTTCCCATTCTCGGATCAAGTTGATTATTATTAGTCCTTGTTGATTACAACAGATGAATTAACAAACAAAATTAACCAATTAGTTAATTAAACAGTGGTAATTAATTATTTTTGTTTTCTATAGAAAAGGGAAATAAATCTTATAGTTTTGATAGATATGGCAGCAATTTGCAGTTGCTTCCATTATATAAGCTTTGATTTTTTAAAACATTGTTTTTATGTTGCTTGTCTAATATCAGCTTTCTCTCTTGTAAGACAAGCAAAGACAGGAACTGATTCTCAATATCAACTCTAAACGTGGTATCTTCCACCCTGGGGAGCGTGAGACACGCCTTTAGATATTGTCCAGGGAATGATCGACCAGTAATTGAAAACGAACAATCTTCTCCCCAAATCTCAAAGTGTAGATAGCAATAAGAGGAAGTGACAAAATGAATGGCCCAAAACTATTAAACAAAAACAATTTTTTTTTGGAAGCTTACAGTTCAGGGAAGACAAGGACCCAGCACTGCATATATTTATTTCAGAATGTCTAACGCTTTCCAGCCCTCGCCAGTTTGTAACACTGGAGATATATTTATGCACGAGAATAAGAAATCTGGTGTGTGTTTGGCTAATAGCTTGTGTGTTTGGGAGAATACTAGCCAAGCTTTAGTTTCCCGTTCAGACCTTGCGATCTATAGAGCAGATAAGGTAAATGTCATCTGTTTCTGTGGCGCACGGTTAACGAGGATGTCATGTGGCCAGCACAACGACCAACCGCCTTTACTTTACCCCGACTAACGTCAGGTACCCATTAGAGCTGGGTGGACTCAGAGGCGCCCAAAGATTCTGATATTAAAACATCGCAGTCTTCACAAGTATTCAAACCCGGGACCACAGGTTCAGCAGCCAAGCGCTTTACGACTCAGCCACAACGCGTCCAGCCAAGCTTTAACATAGTGTGATATTGTCTCAACAATCTTGTCTGAAATAATCTTGCAACCACTGTTCAACAAACAGTCAGGGATGCTTGTGAGTAACACAGGAGGCGGGACTTAACTGGCTGCCTGTTTCATATCCTCTCTCCTCCCCCCCCCCCAAACCAGCCCAAAATAAAAATGTAGACCAAACATTTTAACCGACTAGGTCTTCTATCAATTGTTCTTATCATTGCAAAGTAAACGTGGAGAAAACGAGACGTCTTCGTGTAGCCCGTACAAACCCCAAAAACATGCTCATTTGAGATCCGTTGGTACTTGTATCCAACATGAACACATCATTAAAAGTATTTCTTTGGCCATGTCTTTATCATCTATAAACTGTAAATGAATATCCCTACTCTGTGGGAATGAATGAATATCCCTACTCTGTGGGAATGAATGAATATCCCTACTCTGTGGGAATGAATGAATATCCCTACTCTGTGGGAATGAATGAATATCCCTACTCTGTGGGAATGAATGAATATCCCTACTCTGTGGGAATGAATGAATATCCCTACTCTGTGGGAATGAATGAATATCCCTACTCTGTGGGAATGAATGAATATCCCTACTCTGTGGGAATGAATGAATATCCCTACTCTGTGGGAATGAATGAATATCCCTACTCTGTGGGAAGGAATGAACATCCCTACTCTGTGGGAATGAATGAATATCCCTACTCTGTGGGAATGAATGAATATCCCTACTCTGTGGGAATGAATGAATATCCCTACTCTGTGGGAATGCATGAATATCCCTACTCTGTGGGAATGAATGAATATCCCTACTCTGTGGGAATGAATGAATATCCCTACTCTGTGGGAATGAATGAATATCCCTACTCTGTGGGAATGAATGAATATCCCTACTCTGTGGGAATGAATGAATATCCCTACTCTGTGGGAATGAATGAACATCCCTACTCTGTGGGAATGAATGAATATCCCTACTCTGTGGGAATGAATGAACATCCCTACTCTGTGGGAATGAATGAATATGCCTACTCTGTGGGAATGAATGAATATCCCTACTCTGTGGGAATGAATGAATATCCCTACATTGTGGGAATGAATGAATATCCCTACTCTGTGGGAATGAATGAATATCCCTACTCTGTGGGAATGAATGATGTCAGTTGAAAGCGGAAATTTTATGCTCATGGAACATCTATCAAAATATAGAACAACAAGTTTACAAAGACAGCTTGTGTGGAAACACAAACTGAAAATAGGCTGCCTGGTCGTGCGGTTTGCGCGCTGGACTGACGTTTGGAAATATCGATGGTCCCGGGTTCAAACCCTGCTCGCTCCCATCCCCCGTAGTCCTGTTGGAGGTTTGGACTAGGAAGTAAACTATCTTCAACTCTGAAGGAACATTCGAAACACGTAAAACATTTTACAAACAAACAAACGTATATCTATATATATACGTTTTTCAAATATTTAGATACTTTTTTGGTACAATAAATAAATATGAAAGAGTGAATTCATTTTCGGGAATTATATTTCAGTATAGTATTCTTAACTGTGTAAACAAAGAAATACATTTTTTTTGAAAAATTGAAAATTGCAAAATAGAAAGGTGATTAAAGGTAAAAAATAAAATAAGTTCGAATTAAAAATTCATAGATAACTTTTGAGACATCAAATCTTCACATTTATTGATATTGCTGAACTCGTCAAGAACTCGTTATCTCTTGTCTTGTCTGTCCCTTGACTTTCGTCATAGGGGTTGCCGCGACAACGTGTAGTTCAGACTCTATGCTTGGTGATAATTGATAAGTTATTATTTTTAAAACAAATGAATACATAATTCCTGTTATAAGATATTACAACAGAGTAAAGATTTGACTTGGCTAAGAACCTGACCCTCCACCCCCCCCCCCCCCCCCGAAAAATCTATTATATACAAATTTCGCTTTTCTTTTCCAGATCTAGATCTGAGCCAATAAGGATCATACATTAAAAAGGTTCCAAACACACCAAAAGTCATTATTACGTAGTGTATGTTATTCTACAAATAACTTAAAACTTCATGTTTAGTGTAGAATGTTTCAATTACTTCCAATGTAACGACATTCAAATGGTCACTACACAATCAGAGTTTCTCTTTACAGTTCCCAACAAACCTTGTGAAAACATAACCCCATCCTTTTTTGTGTGTGTGTGTGTGGTCTTCCCCCCTCTCCTCTTCTCTCCCGAGGCACACTTTGGCTAGAAGACCATACGATACTGTTGGTGATTAACGGATTTCATAACGCCAGAAGCGATGTTTGAGTCACGAGGGTTATTTGGGGATTCCAATTTGAAAGAAAACAACTATTTTCGTCACCAATCGATAGCTAAGTGTTCAAAGTAATTGGTCCTGATGGTTAGTGTTTGACTTTGGTAAAGCTGTTTTTTTATTTTTTTTAATTTTTGGTCTTAAGATATCCATTAAAAAAAAAACAACAACAGATGACATAAAATAGCAAAGTTGAAAACATAAATAAAAGAAATTTGAAGCCAGTCACCACATCAGACATAGCCCTTTCCATTTTTTTCTCTCATTTTTTTATATTCTGTCATTTCAAAAAATAACTTGTCGCCGTCTTCACTATGAGACGAGAACCTCGGGCACATCAATCTGGACTATTTGCTCATTTGTGATTCTAGTGTGAGTGTAACAGAAGGATCCGAAGACGCCATGGAAAAACATATTTTTGTTTTTTGTTAAGAAAAGTACGTTTACTGTTGGCTAGGAAGAACTTAATAAGCAACTCTGACAGTTCAACAGACTCAAGACTACAGAACATACGAAGATGAGCAGCTCAAAGCAATAGAACAACAATAACAAAAGAAAAAAACAACATAATTGTAATAGCTCCAACTTTTCCTTTAGAAAACAAAACTATTTTTAGTTCTGTTAGAAGCTTACTGTTGTCTCTCGAAATGACAACACGTTGGTTATTGTTTCTACAATTCAAACTAGCATGACACTTTAGTATTACGTGAAGTAGAGTCATAGTTTTTAAAAATCGAATACAAATGTCTAAATGTGAACATTATAACAATGTCTATTAAACCGAAGCTTTGAAAAACGTATTTGGTTCTCAAAATAAGTTACACACATTTGACAAAAAAGAGTCTCCTCACAGAGCAGAGAGTTAGATTGCTCATCAGTAAGTACAACCTGACTAGATCACCAACTTGGGATCTACTAAACAGCATCAAGCTCTGAAACTTTAGTTCCCAGTCGGGTCATATCCATTCCACAACGAGTCATCCCTCGCTCGCAGACTTCCTAGTTTTCTAGCGCCTTCACGGCGCCCCAGTGACCAACTTGGCAGGTTTCCAGACTCACCAAATTCACGCTTTTAGGATAGATAGTACAATGCTAGGGTCAGTTCACAAAGATGGCGGCATCTATTCATGATAGGCAGACGACTCCTGTCATACTAATCAATGCGGTGATGCCAACAAACCAAACAAAGCAGCTCCTTGCCAGACATCGTATGTCTCAATCAAGGTCAATACGAGGTCAGGTCATCACGAACTATTCATTACCATTGGTCTTGTAGATCCAAATCAGAGACTAGCGCGACATGAGACTCAAGCGCGAATCAGACATGATCTTACATTCATTAATCTTCTTTTAAAAAAATAAATCTTCTAAACACCCACGAAAAAAAAAAAGGATATTGTAAGAGGTAGGTTGGGAAAGAAACGGTTCAAGTATTACAGATACACTTTTTTTATATAATAGCTTCGTTTGAATATAAGGTATAAACAAGAAAAATATGAAGAAAAAAAAAACAACTTTTATTTTATACGCTACTTGCCATATATTACCCGCGGGTCTTAATTTGCGTATCACTGTCGATATAGTCACTGAGAATGTTTTGATAATGAAATGAAATAATAATATTATAAGAAAGCGAATGCGTGAATATAAAAAGAGTATGAATGGAGATTTCAAAATAGATAATCGACATAAATCCATTTTTTAAAAATAAAAACATTTGTTTGTAGGCCTATATATATTTAGATCTAGATTTAGAGTCTAGATACTATTATAATAGATGTAGATCTAATATTATAAGAGTGAATTCAAGGGCTCAAGAAGCTTATTAATTATTGTATGTTAGTATATTTTATATCCCCAATAAAGAGTCTCATGTAGTCTGTCCAATCATAGTGTGTTTACATATCACAAGTTGGGTGCGCACGACATATGAATGGGACTATTAAAATGTATTTCGCAGCTATAGCGAATGAATGTATGTAAAAATGTTTTAGAACCACAAAATTTGAGGTTAATTTGATTAAAATATGAAATGAATGGACTTTATTTCATATGTTCACGTGTTAAAGTATAAAGCAGATCTATCTAATAGATCTAGAGTTAGAGCTAGATCTAGAGTTAGATGTAGGTTTCGATAGATTCTCTTTCTGCGCGTGCGTGGAGCCTTCGCTCTGCGCATGCGTCACCTTTCTGTCTTCTCGAATGAAAGAAGCTCGCGATGAATGGGATTTAAGTACGCCAGGACGTCTAAATTCGCAGATATAAGGAACGAATTTTTGTATAAATGCTTTTGAAAGACAAATGAAGGTTAATTTTATTAAATAATGAAATCGATGGACTATATTTTGTATTTTCATGTGTCAAAGTAAAAAAAAAACTATCTTTGCAAAGTGTAGTTATTAAAATTAGATCTAGATCCTTTCGATCTTGTATCACGAAATAGTAATACTTTCATAGAGTTGGGCACCTTATTTTTTTTAGGGTCCTAAGTTTTTTTTAGGGCTACTATACATATGTTACGGTTCCAGTTAGTACCCAAGGAACATTTACGTTAAGTTTTATCAAGATTGGTCAAACGGCTTTGATTTCTATTAAGTACATACACACATACATACACACATACTGTAATGGCACGATTAGGAATTAGTTATTTGTTTCGGGAATAGGGGAAAGTTTTTACTTAGGGACGATGACGTGATAGAACTATAAAAAGTAAGAACGCTCTAGGAGTCGATATAATCAAGACGCCTTTCTTATCGACGTAGAAATAAGGATTATATAGACGGCTAGAAGTAGATGACATTCGACGGTTCCCTTCTTGAATATTAAACGTGTTTGATGTTCAACACTAGCGCACTGGCGGATCCAGAACTTTGGAGTGGGGGGGGCGATTTTTTTCCAAACCCTAACCCTAACGCCCATTAAACCCTAACCCTACGCATAAACGTGCATACAGCGCGCGCGCACACACACACACACACGCACACACACACACACACATATATGTATATATATATATATATATATATATATATATATATATATATATATATATATGAGAATAAAAAAAGCAGCATTTCTCAACCTTCGACAAAAAACAAAACTGGGGGCAGCGCTATAAAGTTCTCTGGTGAAGTTCGGGGCGAAGCCCCGACGCCATAAGCGTTTTCTTGCTTTTTTCACTGCAGAAACGCATTCTCCTGACAAGTACAGCTCATTATTCATCAATGGAGTTCGGGGCGAAGCCCCGACCCCATTAGCGTTTTCTTGCTTTTTTGACTGCAGATACGCATTCTCCTGACAAGTACAGCTCATTCTTCACAATGTAGTTCGGGGCGAAGCCCCGACGCCAAAAGCGTTTTCTTGCTTTTTTCACTGCAGAAACGCATTCTCCTGACAAGTACAGCTCATTATTCATCAATGGATTACGGGGCAAAGCCCCGACGCCAAAAGCGTTTTCTTGCTTTTTTCACTGCAGAAACGCATTCTCCTGACAAGTACAGCTCATTATTCATCAATGGAGTACGGGGCAAAGCCCCGACGCCAAAAGCGTTTTCTTGCATTCTTCATTGCAGAAACGCATTCTCCTGACATCTACAACTCATTACCCATAAATGAAGTTCGGGGCCAAGCCCCGACGCCAAAAGCGTTTTCTTGCATTCTTCACTGCAGAAACGCATTCTCCTGACCTGAAGCTCATTATTCATACTATTAAAAAACGACCTTTCGAATAATGTTGTACTTGAAAAATTTGAATTTATAGGCCCATAATACATTGCAAATAAAACCGATTTGTTCCTTGGAAAGATAGGATACCCCACGTATTTAGATTTTTGCTTTGAGGATCGCCGCCGAAAAAAAACTTATTCGATAAATAGTATTCAAGTAAACTCTTGTATAAATTGTGAGTTATAGTCCCAAATTTATTTAGCTAGAAAAATATCAGATTGAGTAAAGGTTGGTAAAAGGTGACTATGAAAACGTTATTTGAGTTTAGAACTCATATCAATCATGACTCTTATACTGAAAAATTTCGTTTGAATTCTAACTTTTCCAATGCAAAGTCTTGCTTAAAATACTTATGATAACTTCGTGTGAAATTACAAAAACTCTGTCTGGAAATGGGAATGGCGGTAAAAATGAAAACGATTAATCCTCGCTCCTTTACTAATTTCTGCTAAAGATTGCATTTGGCATTAAAGAATAGGGGTGGGGCGACTCGATATAAGAATTTAATTTATAGTATATATAAATTATATTTGTGACAGATTTTTTAATTTTGTAATTTCTTAACTATAATATAAAAAGAAAAAGTATTGATTTGTCCGATGGGGGAAATGCGATTGCATGTATCGCACCTCCCACCTGGTACAACCCTTTTTCAATTAAATTTACTAATGATACAATTTAAGATTAGAGTGTGGTACGACATATTTACAATGGGTCACATATCAATACGTAGTTTATATTATATAGATATTCAACGAATTTTATTCACAAACTATGATTCTCCACAAAAATAGGACCGCCCCCCCCAGCACTCAGAGGGCTAGAGTGGGTAGGGCAGTACATACAATCGCCCCCCCTCACCCCAACGAATCGGCAAAAATACAAGAAAGGGAGCGACATAATATAAAATTTATATATTAATTCAACTAATTTTGTTCACAAACTATGATTTCTCCATAAAAACGGACCGCCCCCCCCCCCCACTCAAAGGGTTTAGGTGGGAAGGGCAGAAGAGGTATTAGCCCCTCCCCCCCCCACCAATCGGCAAACAGGGAACGACATAATATAAAGATCGGTTAAAATATCAATAACAAGTTACAAGGATATAGATATTTAATTAATGTGTTAGCAGGCTGTGATTTCTACCAATAAATTGGACCGCCCCCCCCCACTCGAAAGTGTAGGGGGGGGGCGGGATTGATACCATCGCCCCCTCCCGACCCCACCAAATCGGCCAACATACTAGAGGTGGGGGGGGGGGCGAAATAATCTAAAAATAGGTTGAAATATAAATAATTAGTATATATTTTTAACATAAGTAATAAATTCGTATACAAATTGTGTGAATCCTATACTAACGTTCGTCCGCCCCCCCCTTCGGGGGGGGGGTCGGCCGAGTGGGGGGGGGCGATCGCCCCTACCGCCCCCCCCCCCTGGATCCGCCAGTGCACTAGCGTCGACCACCTTCATCGATTGTTGGCCTTTCGCTGGTGTTCCTGTTCAAGTTCGGTGTTACCTTCATTTGAGTTTGTTCCTATTTCAAGTACATGACAGCGCGGAAGCGATTAACGATACATACACCTTACTTTCTGCTTTCTAGTATAGATGATCTTATCACTTGTTTAAACTAGTTGGAAAGGTGGGGCAGGGGGGAGAATGGTCTATCTGGGTGATCGCATTTCAAATGAATTAAAAAAAAAAAAAGCAGTGAACAACCTGAATTGGAACTCGTGGGCTAAAGCCTTCTCCAGCCAGCAATGTAACCATTCTTCTAGCGAAGAGCGTATGAACATGGAAGACTGTATAGTTATCTATTGTTTCTTTTTCATATTTGTATTCACTAAGCCTCAGACGACGACCTCTAAAGGGGACTAATTCAGCTTATACCACAACTTCAGTAAAGTACAACTTCTTTGCCTTGCTCGAGATACCAAACAAAATAATTATTTACCAATAGTTAATTTTAAAAAATGGTTGATATTTTTGTTTTATTGATTCTTGTGTTGTCGGGTAAAAGAAATAATTGTTCAAAATTTCAGCTTGATCCGAGATTGGGTGTGGGAGAAATAAAGTGTACAAACATTTTACCAGATAGACAGAGTGAGTTGATACAAAACTTGTAAAAAGGTGTCAAAGTGATGTGTCTTATATAAAAACAACAACAACCTACTAGAAACGTGTTCGAGCTCATCGCTAAACGTTCTCTTGTAGTGTTGTATAACCTCATAACACTTTAGCAACTCATAAAGCACCAAACAATAAACAAGTACCTTCAAAAATAGCTTACTGTTCTTCATTTATTTCACATTCAGAGAGAGAGAGAGAGAGAGAGAGAGAGAAAGAGAGAGAGAGAGAGAGAGAGAGAGAGAGAGAGATGATAGAAAAAGAGAACAAAAGAGAAAAGATAACATAAAGAGAGAGAAAAGGTAGAGAGAAAGAAAGACAGACAGAGGGAGGGAGAGACAAGATGAGAAAAGGGAAAGAGAGAAACGATAGAGAGAGAGAGTAGGGGATAGATAATAGATTGCTAACGATCTGTGTTGGTCCTACTGGGATCACATAAAACTGTTCGAGTACCCAGTAGTCAGAATACTTGATAACGTAACAAAGTTATGTCACAAGACAATTCACACACACGCACACACACCGTGTATGCCATTGATTGAAAAAAAAAATAGAAAGAAAGTGAGACAGTGAACAAAACAAGAGTCCAGAATACATTTAAGAAAAATTGATTTTTTTTTCGGGGGACGGAGTGAGGGTTGGAGATGGCGCAGCAACTAAAGGATTCAGACGGTTTCAAGTTGACACTATAACAGACATAATACAGAGCCCCAAAGTGCACTCGGTGTTACAGTAAGTTGGGGAAAAAAGGAGAGAAAAATGTCAAAACAGTTCAACCCCATTGTTTTACCAATGTCTGTCCTGGATGAACCTAACATACTTCTTTTGGATTAGAAACTAACTAGCAAAGACATGGTTAGGACCTACACAAATAGTAACGCCTTTTTAGTCATAATAATGACATTTCATCCATCCATAGGCACAATTTCCTCAAGACGTTATCCCAGAAATCACTACGCGCAAATCTAAGTCAAAAACTATTTTAAACCAAGAACCCACACATATTTAAAACTTATAAAAACCCTACCACAAAATCGAAATTCACGTATGTAGAGGAATGGGTTCTTCTTAACTCTCATTGAAAATTGTGTGGGTCGAATGTGTTATAACAGTTCAGTCCATCACTTGCATGGTGAAAGAGGGTAGCACTGATTGCCCTTTCGATTCATGTCTGTATTTCTTTAAAGGACAAAAAAAAAAAAAACATTCTCTACCATGTTTGTAAGATCTTCTTGGGTGATTGTGTTATTAAACAGAAAAACCTCGCTGGTAAGCCAATCTTATTGATCGGCGAAGCCAACAACTCGGCACAACAGGGTCAGGCCCAGCGACAACTTCCCAGTCACTACGCCCACAATAGTTGTATTTTAAGCAGCCCCCCCCCCCCCAAACTCCCCACAAGCTCACAAATCCACGCGATTACGCAAGTGTAAACTCCGAAAGCCGATGAATGGCCTAGATCGAGGTGGGTAAGTAAAGCACTGAACTTATTTATGACCAATGAAAGAATTTTATATGCAAGCCCCTGCGTGTGTGTGTGCGTGCGTGTGTGTCTTGAAATGCGCATGTGTTTGTGTTCGCACTATACATCTGCGAGCGTGTGCGTGAGGATTATCTAAATGCGTTCTGACTCAGCCTAAAAAAACGCAAGACAAGCTTATCAAACTGATCGACACTCAATACATTTAACCAACGCATTATGACGGCTCCAGAGAGTCGTGTACACAGACAACGAGTGCACTAAGAGCTTAGCAGTGACGTTACCTTGCTGGGTATTCTTATTGAAGTGCTAAGTTGGTTTTTTTTAATCAATTGTTGGTAGTAACAATCCAATCAACACTATCAGAATCCTCTAGAATAAAAAGTGAGTAACATTATGTGTCGTATTTTCTCTACAGTTGTTTACCCCAGCAGCAGTAAATCTTTTTTTTTTTTAGTCTACGGACTGTGTGTGCGTGTTTGTATTGGTTGAGCATTTCTGATGTAATCTTTGGTAGGATTGACGCAGACGAGCGAGTGAGCTGACGTAAGAGAGTGGAAGTCGGAGACGAGAGATAAAACGACAAGTGTTGATTGTAGTTTTTGAACGGAATTAAAATAGAATTTCTGATCGTTCTACATCTTTAAATTTCATTTTTTATAAGTTGACATTGAAAGCTGTTTATATTTGATATATTTAAGATCTGTGTATAAGTTTTACACCAACAAGGATCAGTTGGACAAGTACAAGCCATCTAGAGCTATAACACAAAATAACAATGCAGTGTTCTACATTCACTTCGTTATTGCCACAAAAAAAAATGTCAAGTATTGAACGAAGGCAAACAAAAGTTGGTCTGTAGACATCACCAAACTTCCCAATGACACAGCAAACTAGTGTCCGACGTTACATCGTATTCAATGAGCTTATGGAGATTAAGAAAAGACAGTTACAACATCGTTAGAGCATTGCGTCAAGATGACAGACTAACTAGCCAAGCGCCCTGCCTCTCTTCTATCTTAAATCAACTCAGGACATCTACTGTCACTAGCGACTGATACAAAACCAGGCAAAAGTAAACCTGTTAAACCTCAGGTTCTTTTAGGACCTACTTGCAAAAGATTCATTAGATTTCTCTATTTGAGTGTAAACTATTTTTTACGTATCGTTTTAAAATGTTCGCATTAATATCATGTAGATCTAGACTTTTTTTTCCCTTTATTTATTTCTTTTTTCCTTTTTTGTTCACATTTCTGCTTGATTTGCAACTACTGACTACAGGTAGCAAGTGCTATGGATGAGAAGCGGCGTGACGGGGGCCCATCTAACATTCTTACTGGTCTTACAGTCTTCTCACATGAAACGTAGGCCTACATATCTAGGCACAACTCTAAGAAGGCGAATGTCTGAAGATAATTATTGAAAAGTGCAATACTTTATCGTACGTGCGCAGACCCAGGTGTGACCTAAATATTTGTCACTTCGAACATATAAACACTAGATGTACGTGTAAACAAAAGGAAACAGAATGTGTGTGTGACGTTGTGACAAGGAATGTATTGAACCAAAGGAGATGCAATGAAGAAAGGGGAGGAATGGTGGTGGAGGTACGGTGAATGACGTCAACAATCCATGGGGATCAATAGTGACAACGAAATAACAGTATTTCTTGGGTGTGCGCTTTAAATTTCCACATCACTGAATAGTGGACAGTTTATCATTTGCGATTCGTTTCTTTGACGCAGCATTGCTCCAGTTCAGTGTTTCTCAATCTCACCCACCCACACACACACACCAACCCTCAAATATCCCTTGAGAAGATTTTGTTATCAAATCCCATGATCCTTTTCGACAACTCACACAGCGGATGCATCGTCTTTAGAAGATTTCTTTTGTCACTTCTTAACGACCAGTTGCTCAACAAAATACAGCTGACAGAGTGACTCTAGTCATCGGGGTCTGCACTGAGTCTGCACTATAGGTTGTAAATAATACCGTGCAGAAAGGAAACTTTAATTCATATTATAGACAACAGACTTCATATAGATCTTACAATCTCACAGATCTAGGCACATCTCCATTAAGGGAAATGTCTTGAATCCAAATATTATTCATGAAGAGTGCAATATTCTATCGTATGTACGCAGACCCAGGGGTGACCTAAATATTTTGTCCCTCCTAACCAATGCAGACCACAACGATTCATTTCAACAAAGTAGATCACAATGTTCTACTGAATTAGAAAATACGTTCAATTTAGAAATGGCTTAATTTTTTTTTAAAAAGGTCACGAGTTACTTTATTTTATGATTGAATGCTTTAGTTGTTATGCATAAACAACAGCAACAGCTTTAAGTTATTTTATAGCTAGTACATTTCTGTAATATCTAGTATACATTCTAACTAACATTCGAACTTTAACTGTGATATACGACTTTAAATACATTTTAAGTCTATAAGTTCGTATTTACTCGTTCAATAAACAAAAGGAGCTAACAACATTCTTATTGTTCCTGCTAACAGCGTCTCACGGGGGACCAGCCGAACTAAGTTACTCCAATTTACAAACTTAGAACGTAAACATCCTTATCTTTCTGACCTAATGAACTGGCGTTTACTCAAAAATTCTATTGACCTTAGATTCGATGACTGCTTATTGAAAATGACCACTAGGTATCAAAGAGAAATACTTTTTTTTTTCTAAATGTTGCTAAGAAATGTTTATTACACATCAAATAATAACATGACTGAACTAAAACAAGAAAACAAAAACAAAAAAAAAACAACAAACAAACAAACAAAAACTATTGAATGAAACTAAAAAACATTAACTAATATGTCTGTCCCTTTGATAATCATCATCTATTTTCTAGTTCAACGAATGCACAGAAGCGGAAAAGACCAAACTAGCTCCTGGATGAAGGTCTCCCAAGGGATGGCTGTGTCAGTTTCTCTTTGATCATGACAGCCACTGAAGCTGGTCGTTTTGCTCAACTAAACTGACAGACGTCAGCAGAACTGAAACACGGCGAGGAGCAGAGGATCAAGGCACCGGTATACAAGACTCGTAAGAGTTCAAGATGAACATCGACAATACACGATTTGTTTTTCTGCTTTGAAAATATACAAATCTTAAGGAAATTCTGTGCTAATAAAACGATCTTGGCAAATATTGATTTCTAAGTCTTCTCTCTATGTCTATCTATGGCAGGGAATGATACAGAATACAACACAGAAACAAATAATACAACCAGGAAACGGAAACTTGAAAACACTTGAGGCATTCCAGCGAAGTGAGCCTAAAATTAGCCAGTTCAGGTACATCTAATTAGCCAGTTCAGGTACATCTAATTAGCCATTTCAGAATCTTTAGAATGTCGAAAACAACAAACAATTACGAGGATATATGACATGTAAATAATGTCAATAAGTCTAGGTGTGACCCAGGTGCAAGACTATTGATCCAGATGCGACAGTAAACCCTAGAGCAAACTTTCTACGAATTGGTTTGAACTTGACACAAGCACTGGTTCTACTTGGTGCCCACAAGCTACTCTTTGCTGATAAATCACTTTTTACTTTTACGAGTCTAAGATTAGATCAGTTAATAACTTCATGATGACGTGTCGGTTTCTCTTTCAATACCACACTACAAAGTCTAATTTTTGAACTGCTAAAGCTGCCTTAAGTCTTCCACTTCACAATTGTTTCTCTAACTACGAAGACTTCAAATTAACAAAGTGCTTGATTATATTTCAACAGATAAATCTATTTCATACTTTTATTTTGTACAGTCAACTGCGCTATGTGTACATTTTGATTTAGAAGACACGATTCACAGTCTTTAAAAAATAAAGACAGTAGAGAAAAAAATAGAGAAAGCTATATAGAATAATATGAAGACGCTATAATGAGACCCAAAGTAAAGTGTAAGGGGATGAGAGAGGTTTTGAAATAGACAAAGTCAAAACGGTGATGCTATAGTGAAGAATCACAATGGCCAACTAAAAAATTAAAACATGATTGGTGCTACAAGCGTAACATTTGAGAAATGTGATTCTGATGTGCTAAAATAAATTGCTTTTTAAACCAACATTTATTGCAGTACATCCTTGAAATATTTTTTTTTTTGTTAAAACAACAATAATTCATGAAAAATGGTTAAGACCAGATCTAAAAAAAAAAAAAATCACGATTTTAAAATCTCGCAATTCATGAAAACAAAATAAGGATCCAGTTTCATATAATTAAAAACTCGGCTCTAGACTCTGTAATCATCGCCTTGCTGGCGATATTGTTTTAGATTGCCAGATTACCGAGTTGGTCGTGTGTTAAATAGTGGTTTGTAATTGAGCTTGTTAAGTGTTTCATGCAAACTGTAGTGCCTACCTTGGACGCCCAGCTAGCCTCACTGTCCGTTGTCCAGCTTCTCTGCCTCATGCCATCCTTGGCGTCCTCTTTCTTCTTACCCTGAGGAAACAAACAAGGCTGGGGTTAGTAAGGTGTGTCTCAGTCTATTAGACACTGGGAGGAGACACGTTCGCTACAGCCACACATTATACACATCCCATCAATAACTAGCAAACACAACAAAAAGTGATTGTACTCATTCGTTGGAAAGAAGTAATACTAACTTCATGTACATTCAAACAAAACGCAATATTCAGCACAATTTTAAAATCTCAAAATGTATTTCCTATTATGCTTTCTCCGTTCATAAAATGCAAAGACTTTTACGATTTTATTTCAAAGGATCAACTCACATCCTCAGCATTGCTCTTCTAGACGTAACATATACACTCTAACTACTTCAACCAAGCATAACCCGCTTCAGAAACAACTGTGCATAATCTGCAAGTGTAATCTTTAGCTTTGGACATACAGATTTTGTTGAGGTTTCATATTCGTCATTGATTTGCTGGTACACTTTACACACAAATACACAAGACATTTCGTACATAATCTGAAGAGTCGAATTCACAAGCGTGGGCTGCAGAACGTCGTGTAAAACAAGGACCAAGCAAAAGAAATATCAAGTTACGAAGAACTTTAAAGAAAAACACCGGAGGACAAAAAAAATAGTTTACAGAGATTTATGAACAGTGTAAAGAAAAGAAAATGGAAAAGAAGTAAACATCTAAATCACTTCTTTAGTGTAAAAACAGCATTGTAAGTGTTTCTTAAAGGAAGTGTATTAGCCAACACTTGGCCAAGTTAAAAAGAAGGATGACACCGAGGTTTTTAAACAAGGGATTGCAACTTGCTGAACCAAATGAAACAAACAAAAAAAAAAGACGATAATATTAAAAAAAAAATTTTTTTTCAAAACAAAGCTTTCATTGAGTGAAATCGAATAAATTATTTCGAATCAATCATGTAAAATATCTATAATTGTAAACTACCACTGACTGACTGATTGATCAAGAATTGTCTTAAGCTAGAAAAGGGATTTGAATGAAATTTCGTATTCAGGTTTATTTTACCATTTAGGTGCTCACTGAGACAGGGTTTTTAATAAATTTACAGTCGACCACCCATACTCGCGAAAAACAGCAAGCTAGCTATCAAACCTTTGCATTTTATTGTCGGTATTACCCCAAATGGCCGCATTCTATATTTAATGCTTAAATAGAAATAACATTTTAAAAATTCGTATTTTTAATGCAAATTCTTTGTCCCCAAGTCTAATTATTTTTAATATGCCTTACGTAATTTCCGCTTCCTTCAAGACGCGGACAAATAAATCATGATAACATTTAAAAAAAAAAAAGGTAAAACTAAATATAGATAAAATAGCTGAGAAGTGTGTGGTGAAGGATTGATCGACCGGAGGATGCTAAAAACGTTAGGTAATAAAAAACAAAAGGCCGAAATGTGTGAAAACGGGTGTTTGTGTGTGGGGGAGGGTGGGGGGGGTGGGGGTAATCCGGGAGAAGGTTTCCGTGCTGCTGTTTCAAACCTTTAAAAAAAAAAAAGATGCTCGAGATCAAATTCTTGGGTCTTGAGCCTCCATGATGGAAAATCAACACGTTAGCCACTGAGCTATTCAGGTGCTTATAAAAACAGACGGTTTCATAGTCTAAAAATGTCTTTAGTTTACAATTTTTAGCGAACCACCGAATCCTCTACAAAAGGCTTAGCTCCCATTGGCTAAGTACATTTCTATACACAACACAATTATTTAATAACGACTAATTGAATAACGAATTGATTTTTTTTTTTTAATTTTTAGGTGCGATGTCGTCGAAAATGAATAATTGTGCAAAGTTTCAACTTGATCCGGACAAAGGGTAATGACGTGTTAAAGAGTCCACCCAGACACAGTAAGTTGATATAAAGTTTTATAAAAAAAAAAAAAAAAAGATTGCACAATTTTTTTTTTGCTTTCGTATTCTTGTCTTTAAGTCATGTGACTGATGGTTAGTAGAACAATAAGGTTTATAAACCACCAGTAAGTGATGATCGCCGGGCATAGTCTAGGTTTCATGTTTTTTTTATTAAGTAAGACATACATCTGTAATCTCTGCATCTCCTTGTAAGTTCAATAAAACAATCTGCTTAAACAAGAAAACAATAAAGAAAAAGAAAACAGCAAAAGGGCGTAGAAGATCATCACAAAGCCCAACCCTATGTGAATATTTAGAAATACAAGTCCGAGAGATAATAACAAAGTATGGGCAGGTGAAACTGATAAGTAAAGCGCATTCAATACCAAAACATTCCGTATTGATCAAAGGGTGGAGATGAGATAGCAGAGTATGGTACTCTTTGAGATCAAGCTTAACATGGCCATCAAAATTTTAGTCTCGGCAAACATCAAGTTTTAGTTCTCTCTCTCTCTCCTTTGTTATTACAAAGCTTATATCAACTTACTCTGTCTGTCTTGTAAAAAGTTTGAATACGTTATTTCTCCCAACCCATTCTAGGATGAAGTTGAAACTTTACACAATTATTCATTGGCGTAGACAATACATTAATAAAGAAAAGTTAATTCACCAACTAGTCAATTAATTACTGGTAATTTATTATTTTGTTTGATATCGAAAAAGGGAATTAACTTCTACTTGATTGACATTTATAATTGTAAGTGTGGAGTTATTCCCTTTTTAAAAAAGAATAATTTATAGTAGAAACTATCAGTTACTTGGTGGGAAATATGAAGCTCGAGATAATATAGCTTCATAAATTCAAGTAGAAGGAAATTCTAAAACTTTTATACATATATACCGAAAATACGAAACTGATACAAAACTTCACTAAAAATTCATACAACTGAAGTGACACAACATCGAATAAGAATTGTATACAATGCGTTAACAGTCTGTTCTTAGTACCTTATGATTCAGAGCGAACTGGTCTCGTGGTCTGGAACCTCCAGTTTTAGCGCCCAGACTGGATGCAGCCAGACGTGGACTCCTCACCGGTGAATTGGGTGTCGTCCTAGCGTGGAAAAAAAAAGGCTGCCCATTTCCGGATGCCTGGCCTCCCTGCAGGCCGCGGGGGACCTGACGTGCAATAAGCCTCGGGGACGTAGGGCCCGGAACCGGGCAGGCCGAATGTCTCACGGGTGAGTTGGGGGTGCTGTGGGAGTTTTTGCTCCCGATGCGATCCTGGAGGCGGTCGAAGAGCAACGTGACGTTGCCCTCGAAGAACTTACTCAGCTCCATGGCAGGTAACTTCCGGCTGCGAAACCATGACGACACATGTGACATTAATCCAAAACGAGGCGCAATTTCACAGTCATTGTGCACGTTTCCGGTTTCCTTAACATCACAAAATCTTTAGACTATCACATCAATGTATGAACACGCTCACTGAATAAAAGACACACAACCTTCAATACAATCCTGCGAGGGAACAACACTACACAGCGAGATAATAATAAAACATCTTATTCGTCAGTCCAATTGTTAACAAGTTATTAACAACTGAATCGGAAAATCAAAACAAATTAACTTAGTTAACAAATTAAGCTAATAATTAAGCTACTGACAATGTACTATTTATTACGGCACTGTGTAAGTCTGGCGTGTTTGTAGTATTTATTTTTCTATTTCTAATCATCGCATTGCGTTTCTTTTCAAGTATTGTCAACAGCCAGAAGAAATAGTCTTAATAGCAAGCAGATAATTTGTGAGCATAACAATAATTATGACATAATAATTAAAACTTAAAAACAAGTAAACATGGAAACATTGGTGAAAAAAACTAATTACAATGAAGCCATGTTCCAGTGCGTGCACACACACAAATACACATAAAATAACAAAAATAAATACATAAATAACATATTCGTAAAAAAAGTCCTTAAATCGGAGACATTTTGGAATATATGTTTACATGAGATTGTGTTTTTACATCATATTTTCTTGCTTTGTCTTTCTCCCAGACTTGACAAAATAAACTGGATGTTCACTATATTTTTAAGTTTAAGAAGATCATTCATTAGAGTTCCATAATTTGTTTGCCTAATTAATTACTTGTACTTCTACTTGATATTAAATGCTACATTGAGATCCGGGGAGAGGTCTAGAATACAAAGTATATGACTGAAAATTTTTTACTTAGAAAACAAGGTAGAAGATACTTGACTGAAAAACGTTTGACCTAGAATACCAAGAACATGACTGAAAAACATTTGACCTAGAATACCAAGAACATGACTGAAAAAAGTTTGACCTAGAGTCAAGAACATGACTGAAAAACGTTTGACCTAGAATACCAAGAATATGACTGAAAAACGTTTGACCTAGAATCAAGAACATGACTGAAAAACGTTTGACCTAGAATACCAAGAACATGACTGAAAAAAGTTTTACCTAGAGTCAAGAACATGACTGAAAAACTTTTGACCTAGAATCAAGAACATGACTGAAAAACGTTTGACCAAGAGTAGAAAGTGCTTGACATGCAATGGCTATACTAATATGCAAACGTCGCAAGCATTTTCCCATGAATACAATCTACATTCATCTTAGCAGGGAGAGGAGTTTGATGTTCTGTTTTAAATGAATGCCCTGATGACTAATTCAACTATGGTAGAGTTTCATCGATCGTGGCAATGCAGGAAACATGCCCCCATCTATCAATGCTAATTAATTAATTGTGACAAATAAATTGATGTTGATGTTTTGGAAACTATTATCTAGTTTGGGAAAGTTTGAAAGGAAGAAAGTGTTCTTGAAATGTGTTAATGCAAGAGACAGAACACACACACACACAAATGACTGAATACAATTAGAGATTAAAAAAACAACAACACAACTCTCTATTAATCATGTGCTCAAAATGTGTCAATTAACTTATATAGATGCCTTGCGATAATGTCAAACCTTGTGATAGTGTCAAACCTTGTGATAATGTCAAACCTTGCAATAATGTCAAGCAGAGTCAAGCGAGAACAATTAAGGCTACCATTATGGTGAATGGGGAAAAAAATTAAGCCGCACACATATCAATGTATTAGCAACTTAACTACGGCATTAGTTTTCAGGGCTGATTCAGGAAACCCGCTTATTGCTCTAATAGAACTAGGAAAAAACAGACTACATATACTTAATTATTTAACCATCTCAGAGATAAGGGGGAAAAGGCAAGAGTGAAAAAGAGAAAGAAAGAGAGAGAAAGGCTGCCTGGCAATATGGTTTGACTCTGCGCTTCGAACTGTCTTCGCGATGGTTAGGGTTAGGGTTCAAACCCTGCCAGCAGTCCTAGTAGAGGTTTGGTTCACGACGCTGCAATCTTTATGTCTGAAGAAAAGTTTGAAACTTGCAAGTAAGATTTCATTGTGTCAACTTAAAGCCGAAAGAACTTGGACACTTTTAATTTCTTTACTACACGTAAATCAACGATACTGGAATTAAATTGCAAAGATCGAGTCAGTGCTCTTGTTGCTATTTTTAGTTTATAACATAAAGAGAAAATCAAGTTTTGTTGTGAGGACTGTTGGCATTGTAGATCGTAAATAGGTTAATGAGCTTCTAGTACAAGAAGAGCGGCCCCCAGTGCGACTCGTGTGGCGCTGACCAGCTAATTAAACTGAACAGTGGCCAGACACGAGAAGGTGAAACCAAGTTGACAGAGTAACGCAGTCCAAACACTTGCCAATCCCAGAGGGCGAGGCGTTCAACAGTTTGGTTTGTTTCAGGCGGTCATCTTTTAGAAATCTTATTCCATAACAATCTTTCTCAAAACAAAAGATAAACTATCAACAATTTCGTAAATAAAAAAGGTTATCCGTTGAAAAATAGCACTCCACCTTACATTCACAACCACGACTATTTGAGTACTTTAGCTGCGAGCTTCACTGTATATAATATAAACCATGCTCTCAGCACCAAAGAAAATGCATATTCAAAATCACAAAATATAGAGTCCCAAGAAGAATGAGAAGTATGTCACGTGACTACGCAGTCCTCCTAACTGTTAGATACATATCCAGCGTAGACCTAACGTTGTCTGGCGGGGGTCGATTTAAATTTTCTTTTCGCCAAATACATCTCATCTTTCCTTAGAAAACAGTTTTCAATAGGTATGATACATATATCCATTATGTCGAATATAACACATATCTCTGATTAAAAAGAAATCTAAGCTCTAGTTTGAAAGAATCAGTATGCCTATTTGTACACATGTTTGAACATTATGACATAAGAGAATACAAATATTGTCTCATCAAGACAGTCAAAGTACACTAGAGCTCTGAACGACAATAACGAAACAGTCTGAGCAGTGATATGAGAATCTCGAGCAGTTCTAAAAGTCGATCGTTCTTTGAAAACAAATGTCAGTTTGAAATTCTTTTCATTTCCTCTAGAACGACACGACTGATCTCATGTCAAGATTTGTTTAATATGTTTCACTGGTCGACCTGAGAATCGCACTAGAACAAACAAAAGGGGGGGGGGGAGTGGAGGGGAGAGGAAAGACTTTGATCATATCCATCCCCACAGTGCACTCGGGCTAATCTTCTAGAGTCGGAAATCTAAAGTCTATGAAAAGCAAGGTTACAAAGACAGTTTGTGTGGAAACACAAACTCAAAATCGGTCCCCGAGGTGGTCCACCCAGGCAGGTAAAAAGGCAGGTTTCAATATTTTCAGGAAGAACATCAGAATGAAATTGTATCAAAGGCAAATGACAGAGAAGAATGGAGAAAGGTTGACAGATCTTGTGTGGTGCCCCAACGGTCCAGTAGACCAAGGGATAGGTGAAAGTGTAAGAGAAGTTAGATGTGAACCTGGCCTAACTGATATCATATAAGGAGTATCTAATTGATATAATTGTTTTGTAAAGGGTCAATCTCTTATTCAAAGCCTCAAGGAATAATGTGATACAATTTCCATTTAAAAAAAAAAAAATTCTCTTAGTTAAGTGTTCCATGCTAGTGTGCATAGTGCAGTTCACGCGATAATATGAAAAACTACTTATTAATTGCTGTTTTAAATTACGTTCCACTAACATGCATACTAAATAGATTTTTTTCTCTTTAAAAAAATTAAGAAAACATTTTTTTTGTAAATGTAGTAGTTAGTATGACATAACTTAATTAACTTAGCAATGCAATTGTCAATCTAAAAGTGTTTGCATAATTGTGTTGGAAAATGGTAAATAGTCCTTAACCTGACTAAATAGTCTCCCGTGTTTGTTAATATTAATGGTGAATAGTTGTAAAAATGATGTATTTTATGACTTTAAAAATTAGATTTTTCGCTTTTAGAAAAGAAAAAAGTATCCGTTGCATCAGAACTTTGCATGTTCTAATATATTGTTATAACCCTGCCATGCGCGCCGCTATCCAAGCTAGTGCAGAAGGTGTGCACTGTTAGAGACTGGACTGAAAAGGATGTCAACATGAGATAGAAGAGAACGCTTTCCGCCCAAGTCTAGAGCCGCTAGGAAGAGACTGTGTTCAAGGCAGTTGTTGTTGCAATGTACTTGTGATGCCCTGGAAATAAACATCGTTGTCTCGTTGAGTTACCTCCCTTAAGTTATTACAATATCATGATGTCGGATTTTCCATATCTTTCTAGTTTACGAGATCTAAACGGGATGGACGGACGGACAGACAAACCGCACAAAACTAATAGCGTCTATTCCCCTTTTGGGGGCCATTAAAAAAAGACATATTTATTACATATCATTTCAAAGTAACTCTTACATTACATTTCAACCAAAAGACTTTGTCAAACTGACTCAAGAAAAAACAAACAAACACGGACAAATGCAGAATACAAACTGGCATCGATTCATCCCATACTAAACTAATAGAAATGTATGCCACTGATGAATGAATCATTCTGATCGATACTTGGAACTGTCTTGTGAAGATCTTAAAGTGCCGCCAGCTTCAAGACTACAACATTTCAATCTTAAACATATTCACCACAAGGAATAGTTGAACTAAAGTGAACTAGAAACAGAACACTCAAAAGTATCTCTGAAAAGTGTCTGTTTAGTAGACTAAAAAGTGTATATGGTACACTGAAAAGTGTATATAGTACACTGAAAAGTGTATATAGTACACTGAAAAATGTATATGGTAGACTGAAAAGTGTATATAGTACACTGAAAAGTGTATATGGTAAGACTGAAAAGTGTATATGGTAGACTGAAAAGTGTATATGGTAGACTGAAAAGTGTATATGGTAGACTAAAAAGTGTATATGGTACACTGAAAAGTGTATATAGTACACTGAAAAGTGTATATAGTACACTGAAAAATGTATATGGTAGACTGAAAAATGTATATGGTAGACTGAAAAGTGTATATAGTACACTGAAAAGTGTATATGGTAAGACTGAAAAGTGTATATGGTAGATTGAAAAGTGTATATGGTAGACAGAAAAGTGTAAATGGTAAGACTGAAAAGTGTAAATGGTAAGACTGAATAGTGTATATCGTAGACTGAAAAGTGTATATGGTAGACTGAAAAGTGTATATAGTACACTGAAAAGTGTATATAGTACACTGAAAAATGTATATGGTAGACTGAAAAGTGTATATAGTACACTGAAAAGTGTATATGGTAAAACTGAAAAGTGTATATGGTAAGACTGAAAAGTGTATATGGTAGACTGAAAAGTGTATATAGTAAGACTGAAAAGTGTATTTAGTAAGACTGAAAAGTGTATATGGTAAGACTGAAAAGTGTATATAGTAAGACTGAAAAGTGTATATAGTAAGACTGAAAAGTGTATATAGTAAGATTGAAAAGTGTAAATAGTAAGACTGAAAAGTGTATATAGTAAGACTGAAAAGTGTATATAGTAAGACTGAAAAGTGTATATAGTAAGACTGAAAAGTGTAAATAGTAAGACTGAAAAGTGTATATAGTAAGACTGAAAAGTGTATATAGTGAACTGACATAAAAAAAGATATATGAATGTATCAAGTAGATGTTTATAGAAACTCGTAAAAAGAATAAAATAAAATGGTTGACTCTAATCAACTCCAAAGTCCTATATAGTAAGACTGAAAAGTGTATATAGTAAGACTGAAAAGTGTATATAGTGAACTGACATAAAAAAAGATATATGAATGTATCAAGTAGATGTTTATAGAAACTCGTAAAAAGAATAAAATAAAATGGTTGACTCTAATCAACTCCAAAGTCCTATTTAATCCATCCGCTGACAAGTCCCATGCACTGTTTCTCAAAATAAACATAATCATCGTATTTCAGATAATCTCACACTTAAGCAACATTTCGCAAAACTTTTCCCATTAGCCATTGCTTCTTTCTCACAACCCACCCCCTGCATTAAGTCCGTGTAATTTAAAAACATGAAGTACATTTTCATGAAATTCAATGCGTGTTAGTAATACTCAACCATTCATGTTGAATAGCATTATTCTCACTTTGATTTCTCACATACTACTTGATACTTCCATTCTTTAGAATTAAAAATGTCTAAAGCAATAAAGAGAAAGTTACAGAATCTATTTTCTTTTATTTTTTCTTTGAAGGAGATGTTCGGCTATATATACATTTATTGTGAGTAGTCTAAAACTAGTACAAGTAATACCAAGGGTATACACGTCACAAGTTAAGAAACGCTTCTATAAAGAAAAAAAAAGAAGAAAAAAAGTATATTCGATTCCCCTGGGGAGCCCCAAACCAAAGAGAAGTAATAAGATGCTGTAACAAGGTTTGTTTCCCCCCACTGACCAAAAAAAAAAAAACAACCCCCCCAAAAAAAAAAACAAAAAAAAAAACACTTGATTCCGTCCAAACATAAATCATTAGAACATGACCCGGTACTAAACAAGAATATCAGCATTTTTCCAACCAGTAAGAAGTTATTGGTAACAAGACTATTAGTAATACATTTAGTAATATGAGTTTACTGGTTACTAACACATAAGGACTTGTACATTTTATAATTGTAGTGACTTGAAATTTCAAAGATCTAAATTTCATTTCATTTCTTTTTTAAATAAGCCTTTAATAAAACTTTTATGACTAAAGAGATCTTTACATTTCATATGGATCTTATTAATTTTGCAATGCGAAATATCCTGAGCTTTTTTTCCCCCGAGTACCTTTAATACCACTTGTAGAAAAGCAGATCTTGGGCTTAGGATTTGCCTCAGTTTCAAAGGTCCAAGTACTGTGGTTTGTAAGACAAAAGCCAAAGCTATAAATAAAGTGTCATGTTTTATTTTAAAGTAGTTCCTTTGCTTTTCAAAATCTAGACTACATTTTATGTGTTTATTTTCAGCCAATCACAAAACGATGACTTTCCTGTTAAGTTTCAGAAGAGCTAGAGCTAGTCATTACCAAGGCCTAATGGTCTAATCCGGTTAATTAAACAACCAGCTATGTTATTAATCGCAGAAGCCGCATATTCGGACCGAATCTAGAAATACCGAAACAGATCCTAAAATGAACGTGCAAAGTAATCTTTTATTTGGACAAAACTAATCAGTCCAAAAAGTGAAAGAGCGAATAAGAAAAAGACAATCCACAAGTCGGAAATGAGGAACTTCAACAGGTCGACAATTAGGAAAGATTTGTATCCATCAACAACGAGATTCAATGCTACCATGAAATTAAACAATACCAAGGCTGCATTTGTAGACCAGGAAATTGACGACGCATCAAAATGTGTTGGTGCCAGTAACGACGAAGGATACTTGTAAAGACATTGAAACTCTGCTCTGCTATTTCCTGCTGGAGGGAAACAAAGGCAATCCGATAGCAGCTCTTGATGTTTGATGAGACTTGAAGTGCACAGAACACGTTATATTAAACTGGAGAGTTGTTTTGTACAAAAAAAAATGTTGGGTAGATGTTAATAAGTTTTTTTTCCCTTTCATGTTTTGCTCCCCATGATAAGTACCGCTCTACTGTGTTGTTAAACGGTTCCAAAAACTTGTTTGCAAAACTTGTTTAAAAGAACATCCGATCGAACTTCAATGTGGTCCGATTAACCAGATCCAACTACAGTATGATAATGTCTGGAGGAGCTTATTTAAGTTTACAAGAAACAAAACTCAGCTCTTTCTTTTCCCTCGAACACATCCTGCTCAGAAAACAACGCTGAGTTTCACTTGTTTCAGTGGCTTACCTTCAACACGTTTTTGTTCCTTGGTCCCGAGAAGACAAAGATAAAGGTGAACAAATCTTTCTCATCTTAATTCAAACAAAAAAATATCATGCGAGTACATTTCTTTAAGAATATGTTAAATTCATTAATTGCTGCAGAAGAAATCATTTCATCCTGCAACAGAAGTGATTGAGACAAAAAAATCAATCATTTCATCCTGCCTTAGAAGCGATTGAGCAAAAAGAGATCAATCATTTCATCTTGCCCCAGAAGTGATTGAAACAGAAAGCGTCATATTGTGAGCTGAACACCCCTCCCTCCCCCAATACTAACTATCTTGGATGAAAGGGAGGGGGAACTGTTCGGTACTATTTATAATATATAGGACACCATCTGTACAGTTAGGAATGTGTTCCATTGGAAGATGGCGACAGACGAAATATTTGCCTCCAAGCTGACATCATTGAAGCTGGCTGATTTGTACAGAAAACAAATATGCACATTCATTTCGCACATCAACGATTAGTTGAAATGGACCTTCTGAAGGTGTCATTCTTCTAAAAGCAGTGCCTCAAAATCATTTTTTTTTTTGCTAGAAGCATTTTTTAAGCATGCTTTTTTTTTCTATTACCAAACGTGGGGTCTTTAAAGTCACTCGCGTGGCAGTTTAAAACCATCTAGATGTCGTCTGCTCGTGCTCACTGGGCTGAGGCGAAATAGTAATAATGGATCAAGCAAAAGGAAAAAAAAATTAACAAAGCTTATGCAAGGGAAAGATGGCAGGGTTTAGCTCCGTTTCTGCTATATAAAACAAAATTAATTTATTAGCACTAATTGATTAAAAAAATTGGTTAATCTTTTGATTGATTCATGTTTTGTCAGGTACAGTGTAAAAATGTGCAACGTTTAAAATTGATGCGAGAAAGGGAAGTGGGAGAAAAAAAAATGTTCGAACTTTTTAACAGACAGACAGACAAGAGTGAGTTGATATAAGATTTGTAAAAAAATATAGGAAATATTGTGAATTAAAGTGAATATAGTCGATTGAAAAGTGAATATAGTCGATTGAAAAGTGAATATAGTCGATTGAAAAGTGAATATAGTAGACTGAAAAGTGAATATAGTAGACTGAAAAGTGAATATAGTAGACCGAAAAGTGAATATAGTAGACTGAAAAGTGAATATAGTAGACTGAAAAGTGAATATAGTAGACCAAAAAGTGAATATAGTAGACTGAAAAGTGAATATAGTAGACTGAAAAGTGAATATAGTAGACCGAAAAGTGAATATAGTAGACCGAAAAGTGAATATAGTAGACCGAAAAGTGAATATAGTAGACCGAAAAGTGAATATAGTAGACCGAAAAGTGAATATAGTAGACCGAAAAGTGAATATAGTAGACCGAAAAGTGAATATAGTAGACCGAAAAGTGAATATAGTAGACCGAAAAGTGAATATAGTAGACCGAAAAGTGAATATAGTAGACCGAAAAGTGAATATAGTAGACCGAAAAGTGAATATAGTAGACCGAAAAGTGAATATAGTAGACCGAAAAGTGAATATAGTAGACTGAAAAGTGAATATAGTAGACCGAAAAGTGAATATAGTAGACCGAAAAGTGAATATAGTAGACTGAAAAGTGAATATAGTAGACTGAAAAGTGAATATAGTAGACCGAAAAGTGAATATAGTAGACTGAAAAGTGAAAATTGTTGTTTGTTGTTGTTCGGAAAGCTTGCCAAACACCAATCAATTTCTCCATGATCTGTTTGTAAGATTGGATAGAGTGGATATCACTGCATGTGTAATGATACGTTGTAAGATTGGATAGAGTGGATATCACTGCATGTGTGATGATACGTTGTAAGATTGGATAGAGTAGATATTACTGCATGTGTGATGATACGTTGCTCATAATTTTAAACAAAAAAAAAAGGGGGGGGGAATGAGAAGTAACTCTGTGCTTGACTAATATCTAACCACTAAAACACATGGGATATAGTTTGAAGTAGAATTTGAGGTTATCAATAAACCAAAAAAAAATGTGAAAGTTCTTGTGTGTTGTGTATTCTGTTAAGAACCTCGAGCACTTCAGAAAAACAATGACGTAATGGTCTGACCAACACCTAACAAATCAAGTACATGTCGCTCAATGAATTATTGACCATCTAACGATTGCGCTTCGCCAAAGTCGAGTGGGCCAATACTGCCCTCTGCCCCCTTCCTGTTTTTTTGCTGACACCTTTCGTCTTTAAAAAAAAAAAAAGACAGATCACACCCATGAACAAATCGTTTCAAAGAATGGGAGAAAGCTTGGGGGGGGGGGGGTAACCAGTGTGAACATGGAGCGTGACAGATTTGCGCAGTAAATCAAATAACCAGGCATGAAAGGTCAGCGTGTAGGAGGCAGGCTTTGGACACTGGCACTTATCAACGTAATTAATGAAAGCTATCCTTATGAGCGCCTGTGTATGTACGTGCTCGCGTGACAGCCACAATTTGCTGAAGGGAAATAACAAAACTGAAGCGTACTGATATATAAGAAACTAGCTGGAATGAAATGTCTACAGTAAGGCAAGAACAAACCTAATAAGCTCTTCGAACTTTTGTGTGACAATTATAGACTTATGACTAAGTAATGGTGTTCACGCGATGCATGTAATGTCTTTTTTTTTTTTTAAATCTACACTAGAGTATTTATTTGAATTCATAAAAGAAAGCTATGTTTCTCGGACTATGGCGTTACTTTGGTCTGTGTTGGAAGGTGGTCATTTCAGTGTCCAGCTGTAAGATACGTCACACATGTGGAGGGAAGACTTATGTTTTCAAGAGTTGAAACTGTATTCAATGTATCCCACACTCGGCTATTTCTCGCGTACAAATCAAATGTACGATCACGCATTCGTGTAGCAGCTCCACACAATTCTATGCATTCAATCGGTTTAGTTCCAGACAACTAGTTACGTCACAGAGCATTGACAGAATAAAGAATGATAAGCGCACGGTGAACACTAATAAAAGGATACAAATGAATTGTATCTTCAGGTTAGTGTCCAAGAAACAGAAACACGTTTCAAATACAAATATCCACGCTACTGTCAAACTACTTTCAAAACTACACCGCAAGAGAACGTAGGAGACACATGAGTTCTGCATACTAACAGCTTGTCTCTAGTGTCTTTCTGTCAAACCAGTGTCGGAAACAAACAAAACATTGACTGGTAAATATTACAGTATATGTAACAAGAAACCGTTAATACTTCGACAGTCAAACTACTAAAGACTACTCTATCTCTGCTATAAAGAAGTACTACAAAGAACTACTTTCTATCTCTGCTATAAAGAAGTACAGAAGTACTCTGCTACAAAGAACTACTTTCTAACACTCTGTTGTATAAATCCCTCAATTACAATTAGTCGCAGCTAGTATCGCAGAATGTAAACATCCTTTATGAATTTCCACACACTTATTAACAACAAACAAAAAATCGTGTGGCGAGAATCCAATCCACATAACTCGTTAGTTCACATCTACTAGATTAAAGACAAAAGTATCCAGATGAAAGATTGTCTTCTCCTGCGAGAAGTATGACGCCAAGCGTGAGTTAATCCCCCCTTTCCCCTTACCATCAGAATCGACCATTACAAGTTGAACCGCTATTTGCTATAAACCCACACACTCTCTCCCCTCTCTCTGCTCTCTGCCCCACACATTTCAAATCGAAGGGATGGTCTAAATCTGGGGCGCTCGCCGGCTTGGCATTGAAATCTTCACACAAATGGCCTTTTTTTCCTTCGACATTCCCCGTTCAGAACCTGCCTTTCTTAGAAAAAGTGTGGGTGGACACTCGTGTGTGAGGGTGAAGATGACAACGTAAGTTTCCCACAAATACTACCGCGGTCCAGTGTGTGGGGTGCAGTGGACATGAACAATAGAAGCACGTAACCACGTCATTGATCTTCTATACGTGTATTCTAAGATACAATATATTTTTTCTTTAAATAATAGCCTTCTTATTCAATTGCCTTTCCTCTAATAATCTATTAACTCTAAAGAATTATTAAGTCAAGCGAAGGCATTTTGCTACATTGATATTTTTTGAACGTTTCAGAGAACCATAAAATTAAGCACAAAATGACATGATAAAACCCTTAAAATATGTAAAGACACACATACGCCATTGGTACAAAACCATTTGCTAAAAGCCAGATAGTAATGATAATAGTGCGCTTTGTAGACTGGGTTCCTAGGCTGTTCATTAATTTAATGCTAGACCAGTGGCGCCCATAGCTATTAACGTAAAATAATAGACCAATGTCTTTGTGAAAATACCGATACGAATAGAGACAATGAAACGATCAAAATATAAAATACGCAGTTTGCAAAGAAATATAAAGCGTTTTCTATTTTTTAGTAGCATGACAATGGAACACAAATCAGAGAAAACGCAGTTAGTCAACAAAATAGAATACAAAATAATGATCGGTGCGGCATAGATTCTCTGTATTGTGTAGAGCAGTGGTTCCCAAACTTTTTTGTGTCGTAGACCCCTTGCCATGTTTTCTGATTTTCGGTAGACCCCCTGCTTAACTTATATTGCATTTTTGCACATTCACAAACTAATTTTTTATACTAATTTCTAACTGCAGTGAGTCAAAGAGTGAAAAGTAATGTAAAGCTACATCATACGTTAGAGAGATCTATCTTTTTTTACAGATATAATTCAAATTTAAACCTATTAAAATAACAATTAATATGTATTGCTGGAATCACCATGCACATTGGAAATGTTTTTTTTTTTTGTATGTTCATCATCCGTTTCTACGGATATTGTTTCATATAGGAATTCGTTGTTCTATGAAGTAGTCCTTCAAACATTAAATATTAATTTATTAATTTGCCTTATGTATTATTGTAAGAGTTTTCGCAAAGAGTTTCTCGTGTATTTCCTGATCTTTCATGTTTGGCTCAAATATTGAGCCTGCGGAGCTGTTTTCACTAACAGGAGAAAGGGCAAAGGTGAGTTACTGGCGCCTAAACCAATAAGCTTCGGGCAGGAGGGACTCATTAGCCTTGGCTTGCAGCCCACCTAGCAGAAGGAAAATAGAATTCAAACCTCTGCTGCTTTGCAGCTATACACCCAAACATGGGAAAGGTTTCGTGGGTCAGCCCTGGGGAAAAATATGGAGCTGAAGACCAGTATGCAGCTTTAATGCTCATCCCTCCGGTGTGCCCTTGAACTGTAGTGTTACTTAAAGAAATTCGTTTCATAATATCAGATGAAGGTTTGTGTAAAACAGTTTTTACAATTACTTCAAGGGCTGGTAAAATAAATGTTTTATCTATAGTGTTTTCCGTATTTGGCAATAGGTAAAGAGATCTTGTAAATGCTTACAAACCACCATCTTTTCTATATGATGTTGAAGAAAGATTTTGTGAGTCTATTCTGAACTTTTCTCACTTTTCTCTTTTTATCAGGGTGGCATCTTCCCAAATAATCCTCGAGTGTAATTGGTTTCATATGGTTATAAAGAGGCTCTTATTATAGACAATCGCTTATTTAACAAGGACATAAATAATCAACGCTTTAAAATCAAGATTTCTTTTTGTTAAATATTAGTTACATGTAGACAAAATTAACTATTTAAAAAAGTATTGAAATTAAATATAACTATTTTACTTTTGAAAAAAATGGATAGATATTTATAATTAAGGTACAAATCATTTTTAAGTGTTTGAAATAGTTACATTAATGGGGTGTGAACATTAAAGTTATAGACCCCCATGGACATCTCATGGACCCCCAATTTACTTTTTCACTTTCATAGACCCCTTGGAAGTCTTCGTAGACCCCTGGGGGTCTATATAGACCACTTTGGGAATCACTGGCGTAGAGTTATAGAAATAGGGAGAGAATGAAATGCTCGCTGAAGGTAAAATGTCTGGAGACGGACAATGAAAAGTCCAAGTTGGTCTGAAAGCCTATAGTCAAGAGAACATCACGCCGGAAACAAGTATGACAGGCGGTCATCGTCTGACACACTAGTTTGAAAGAATTTCAAATGAAGTATTAAGAATTTTAAAAAAATAATTCCAATGTTGAGGTTAGAAGAGAGAAAATAAATTTAAGAAATCAGTGGTTTCTAAGCAAGTTAGGAGGCCTCCAGTAGTTCTGAATACACTTTAACTTTGTTCAGGGTCGACACTTCTAGGTGTGAGAAACTTTGACATTTCGACCAAGTGACATGAGATTATGTCGATACCATATAAATAGTTTTTAAATTCCAAGTAACAAAACTATTGATTGTGGTGATGTCAGTGGCAGACACCCAGGATGGGATGCTACCGTTACTTTTAATCCTAAGCTACTGCAGGTCTAGTAGACAGCAATAGAAAGACTCCAGAAATACGTTGAAGCTCAACCTTAGAAGAAGAAATAGATGTCATTACCACAACTCTCCAGCAGTAAAAGCCAATCTCTGATTCTCACCAACTAGACGGTCAACGTTTATCTACAGTCAATTGATGTCAGATTCGCTCTTCAACGACAGAGCTTATTAAAGTGTTGCCTGCGTGTGAGTGTGTGTGTGTGTGTTGTCTGAGTGTGAGCGTTTTGTATAAGAATCTCTGCCTAGAGTCTCGTATCATTTTGATCTAGAACCAAATGTTGTAAGTTATATTATGCTTTATTTGTTCTACATGTTTCGGCTGTTCCTTGCAGATAATTACATCCTAACCCAGGCCTCTCGCAGGGGATTGCGGCGGGCTAGGTCCAAAATCGGGAGCATCGAAAACTCGGGAGCATCGAGAGCAGAGCAAACACCGCAAGCATTGTGGGAACTCGTTTTGTTGGCGTAACTATTCACTTAAGGACAGCTTAAACCCCAAATAGAAAGTACATGTTTTATTAATAAAAAATGCTTTTATATTATGTGTAGGCATGCAAATAAGAAGAAAATAAATATTTTTTCTTTATATTGTATCAACTTTTTGAGAAAAAAAAATTGTGGGGGCTATTTTTAGCTAAAATGATGAAAAAAAAAAAAGTTAATTTTCATGTTAAGATTTCTTGAAAACTACTAAAGATAGTTCAATAAAACTTCAGCTGTTGATTATTCAATGCTAGTAGAAGATGGTGTTTGAAGCAGAATTAACCATACTCATGAAGTAGAAAAAAAGTTACAAATATTAATTACTCTAAAAGTTTTTAACCTTTTGTATTTATTCTGCTTCACTTTCATACTTGTATATACAACATTATTTGTGCCAAATTTCAAGGCAAGATATCCATAAATAAATTTTTTATCACGCCATCTCTGGACAAAAAAATATGAAAATGGTTAATAGGAGAAAACAGCAAAAAAAAAAGAATATTTCCACTTTGAATTTGGACATGTTGTATACACCAAATTGTTCAGAAATGAATGTTCTATAATATTCAGTTTAAAAAAAAATAAAAAAAATTCTAGATTGATTTTGAACCATAATGGGGTTTAAGCTGTCCTTAAGTAAAACAATACTGCACCCATTCTATAGTTTCTACATGCTGTTGATAGTATTTGATCATTGTAATAATTATTTGTCAACACAAATGGAAGAAATGTATTTTACAAAAATGCATTAACGTAAGTTGCTTGTACATTATACCGTCTTAATTGTAAATTAATTAAGTTATGCTTATCACGTTATAGTGCTCAACAATGTATATCAAACAACACTATATCCAACTTATTATGTTATAGTGCTCAACAATGTATATCAAACAACACTATATCCAACTTATCATGTAATAGTGCTCAACAATGTCAAACAACACTCTATCCAAAGCATAAAGAACAAGAGGACAGTAACTTCAATCAGATGTTTATCTCTTAAACAGGGACCAAAAAAATACAGACCCACAATTGAACTGCAGTGCTTGGCAGGGAGACCTTAATATCCAGAAGATTCTTGCTCTGAAGTAGTTTCATTTTAAATGTATTATATTTCACTTTTTTTTTTAAAGTATGGATCTATACGTACATTTATGGAACTATATAAATCATTTTTCTACATCTCAGTCACACATGACATCTAAGCGTCACAATTGATGGGGCCCAGACAAGCATAACGTGGTAATGATCAACTCATGACTAGGACAAGACTCAACTAGCACACATGTCACGTGACGTGGTAATGATCAACACTTGACTATGACAAGACTTAACCTACACACAGATCACGTGACGTGGTAATGAACAACACATGACTATGACAAGACTCAACTAGCACACATGTCACGTGACGTGGTAATGATCAACACTTGACTATGACAAGACTTAACCTACACACACATCACGTCACGTCACGTTGTAATGATCAACTCATGACTATGACAGTACTCAACAAGCACACAGGTCACGTCCCGTGGTTATGATCAACTCATGACTATAACAAGACTCAACTTACACACAGGTCACATCAGGTGGTAATCAAATATAAACTGAAGGCAGCTAAGCAGAATGACGAGCATCGAAACCATCGTGTAGGCATGGAGATTTGTATGTGCATTCATTGTGTGTGATAAATACGGCTTGAGAAACCCAGAACGAAGCCCCGGAGATCCCGTCTAAAACCCAGCCACTTCATGTTACAGAGCAATAAAAGAAACAAGATGTTAGGGGCGAAGACGTACACTTGAATATCGTGGGAAGGAGCGGAAAGGTATGGCCTGGAGTCAAGTTATTCTGGTCACGTGATTGCAACGTGTGTCGGTAATCCCAGGGCCCTTGGGTCCCAATTCGGACACTACTTGAGAAAAAAAAAAAAAAAGAAAATTGAAAATTGATTTTGAGACGCAAAATTTTCGTCTGAGATTGAAAGCAGTACATCATAACCAGGGAATATGTAAAGCAAGCACAATGTAACAACCCCCTCAACCCTTGTATAAGGGGAAGAACTACACATTTACAGTCATAAGTCTCTATACTGTCAGATTTATTTCCCCCTTTCTCTATCAAATTACACTTAGTTAAATACCATTAGTTAATTATTTAATTAATTGGCTAATATTTTATTGATTCATGTTTTGTTAGGGACAATGAATAACTGTGCAAAGTTTCAACATGATCGGAGAATGGGAAGTGGGGAGAACTAACGTGTACAAACTTTGTACCAGACAGACAGGAGTGAGTTGAGATAAGCTTTGGATACTTTTGACCCAAAGAAAGTTGCACAGAAAAAAAAAAGAGATAAAACGTACACCATTGTAAGAACATGTTTCTGAGCTAAGAGACAAATGTCGTTCGAAGTGTTCGTTGTAATAAACTAGATCACACAATAAGCAGCACTGGCGTCATAAGCCAGCCAAATAATAATGGCGATGTCTTCGATTCCGAAGAGTATGGATGAGTTTCACGTGACTACGCAAACGGTTGCGACCTGCATATTTTTCCCACACCCGATGCAAACCCGTTGTCCGCGGTTGGTCTATTGAAGTTTTCTTAACGAGTTCTGCGCCTGTCCTATACAAGGGTTTTTCTTCTGGGTCTCAAATGTGTGTCCCGCGGCCTTCTTTTGAGGTCTGCCATGTCTCTTTCAGAGGCCATCTGCAGCCAGCTACTTTCATCTATGCCAGTTAGGACCGAATGGCGCCTGATTTCATTCGGTTAATTGTATGAAGAAATTCTATTTGATATAACATACAAGATTACAATATAGTAAATGGATGAAAATGGTAACTTCGTTAATTTCCAAAAACAGCGAAAGGTGCACTATTCTCAATTAACCTCAAAACAGATTGCAAAAACGTGTGCATCCCTATACTTCTTTACAGCTTTATATCTCTTACAAAATAATATATAGTATGCGTGTTACGGTGACATTGATGGAAATTGTGATAGAGCGTCTAACTGTAGTTTCAAAATAGATTGTTATTGTTAACTTAAATGCCAATCTATTAAAAATACCGTATTCTTCTAGCGATACTGACACGCAACTTGAGTTACAATATTTTAAAATGTACTTTTAGTTGCTATAGTAATTTTGTTGTCTCCCTTGTATGAACTTTGAGTTCAGAGTATGCTGGAGAGATGCTTGACTACAAAGTTCATAAAGACACACTAGATCAAATGAAAAAAAAAACAAAGTTACACCAAAAAATCGATCAAATTGATTAAATACAAAAGAAAAACTCTTGCTGACAAACTCAATCTCTTACAAGAAAAAGAAAATACAACATTTGAGATCGGGGACTTTCTCCTGGACAAGGCCAAGAAAGTAAAAAAAAAAAATATTTAAAAGGCTTGAAACTGATTGAAAAAGAAATCAATCAACGTTTAGGCAATTTCATTTCCCCCTCCCCTCCAAAAAAAATATAATATATAAAAAATATAATTACTAGTTGAAAAATAAATTGACAAAACATTGTATAAAAATGTTAGAAATATTTTATCTGGCTCATTTTTTTTCCCAAAAAATTTTTCTTTCAAACTGTGTTTGGATTTCATGGAACTTTAAAAAAAAAAGTGTGTGTGTGTCTTCCCCAGAATTCCAACAATGCTGAACCCATTAGACTATTGTGCAGGAATGAATGACAGTTACTTAAGCACTCGACCAAGTGTAGACACACGTAGACAAAAACAAGAAACTCTTGTCCTCAAGTAACAAAAATGCGTACACATAAAGAAATTCAATTTGTTATATACAATGGCAACAACAAGCATTAACAACATCAGCCTGCCTCATTGGTTGTGAGTGTCCATCAGCGTGCAGACCCCCTTAATAAAACCAATGTTCTAATTTACAATGTGAATATTCGGTGATCGCTGTTATTATCATTGGAGGATCGGCGTTCTGTTTCTAATATCAGCAATCCTATAGAACAGTGATTCCCAAAGTGGTCTATATAGACCCCCAGGGGTCTACGAAGACTTCCAATGGGTCTACGAGATGAAAAAGTTTGGGAACCACTCCTTTAGAACAATAGATCCACTTCTAATAGAAATACAAAGAAAACGTCTATGGAAACGCAACTTTGTTTCGTTAGAGATTTCAGCTCAATAGGTTTTCGAAATAAAAAAAAGTTGTGTAAAAAAAAAAAAAAAAGAAACGAATCAATGAAAACAATTATTGAAGAAACTGCAAGAAGTGTTCAGAAACTATTTGCATTAGTCTCAGACAGAGCTAGGAAAATCAGCGACGAGGAGAAGAGACGCTGGGAAATGAAAAGCAACGGAAAGAACAAGGCTGGAGTGGTTTGAGGAAGGGACGGAATAAGGGAAAAAAAGATTATGGTTGGGGCGTTTTACGTGGGTGGATAACCCATCTCTAGCCTAATAGCTGTTGATGATCGTTGTCAGGGCCGTGCTGAGTAAGGTGACGTGACGGCGTGACGGCTATGTTATTATCTGTGATCCGGTGTGCAATCCTGCTGAATGATGCATTATGTTAGTGATTCTCAACATAGATTTGAAAAGGGTAGGGGTGGAGGGAGAGAAACTATCGCTCAAGGTATCTTGGAGAATCAGAAAAAAAAAAAAAAAATTAAACCTAAACAAATGGAAATTATATAAAAAAAAAAGTATAAGTGGACAGAATAAAAAGTAAAAAAAAATATTTAAAAAATCAGCAAACAAACACAAAATTAATCGAACGATAATGTCTAGATTTACAGATAAGTTGCCAAGCCAAAGGTATTAAATAAAAGATGTCGGATATTTTCTTTTTTTTTTAAATTTCAAGTAGCTATAAATTATAATATATATATATAGAATAGTAGCATTGTACTGGATAAGTGAGCTGCAAATGACTATGTTGTGGTCTATGTCAAGTGACGATGGACTGTGCGGATCAAACCCTAAGCCCTAGTAGACTTGAAACTGACACTTTGATGTGCTTTCTTCTTCTCCTCTCCAGTGACGTGGTTGGAAGTGAAACTAAACGTGAGCATGGATGTATTACATACAATATAAATATGACAGAAGTAAGACGTTTAAGTTTCATCGAACGATGAATTGGTTGAATGTGTGACTTTGTTTCCAAGCAGAATCTTTTCCTAGCCCAAATATAAACCAAGTCTGCTAAGTCAGCCCTTCACATTACTGTGTTTCGTCATCAACAATTATCATATGGCATTGTCTTAAAGCAGCGGTTCTCAACCTTTTATGCTTGGCGACCCCTTTTTACAATCCCCCACTCTGCCCCCCCCCCCCCCCCCCGCAAATACACACAGCAATAGAAGAATAGACAAAAACAATACATTTGGCGACCCCTGGCAAATCGTCAATCGACCCACAGGTTGAGAAGCCCTGTCTTAAAGAGTCCAAAGATGACCCCCTCTCCCCCGTCAAACTGATGGGCATTAATCAATTCCAAAGATAAAAGGACATTGAAGTAATGACAATAGTTGGGCAATACATTCATTACACCCTTACACAAGCTTTGATGAATGTCAGTGGGAAAACAAGGAACACGCACACACATACAAACACAATTACAAACAAATACAGACATAGCAGTGGGGCAGACACACACGCACACACTTTAATTAAACTTTCAGATAATATATCATTATCCATTTTTTTTTTCAAGTGACGAATGGCCTTCAGCATATTTGTGATGGATTTTTTTGTTTCCTGCACAGAAAGTACAAACTATTTTTGAAAATTCTCTCAATCCAAAGCGTGCAGAAGTGAACCCAACTTGTGACTACCTAGAGCCGCAACACTTTAGAGAGAATTATTGTAGAGTTATAGTGTGTACTAGTCGACCGGCGGCGAAGCATACGCCGCTATTTTTGCAGGGCCGGCCTTAGAATATATTTTCTAATACAAACTCTTAATTTTCCATAATTATCTTAATAATTTTCTTAATTATCCGTATACCTACCCAAACTGGGCTCTGCGAAATCCGTTTCGCATTGGGCCCCACAATGGTTAAGTCCGGCCCTGCTATTTAGTGACAACTTGTTCTCCCCCCCCCTCTTTTTTTTGCCTCTAAAATTACGTGGGGTAACTCTAGTCCGTCTGACTTGCAGAAATAAAAGCGTGATCTTTAAATTACTTGGCGTCCAAACTCTTGAGCCATGAAGAGAATTATATAGATAGATAGATATAAAGTATACAAACTGACATGTAACCAGTTTAGAACTGTTTCACTGGATCACATTGATGGGACTGGCGGGACATTTAAATGTAATTCAGAGGGACGTTTTATCACAGAGAACTTCCTGGCAACCAGCGCACAGGATGCACGACAAGAACATAAAAATGTGTTGTTTTTTCCTCTGATAATGACAGTCCAATAAAAAACAAACAACTATTCATCAAACTTCGGATTCAATACAGTTTTTACATTTTAATTGGTGTGTATGCGTGTGTGTTTGTGTGTGTGTTTGTGAGAGAGAGAGAGAACAAATATTTTATTAAAAACTATTGAAAACAGGTTTGAAACAATGGATTTAAACATTAATTCTTCTTCTAAACAACAAGATTACAAAGAGAGTTTTATCACACAAACTCAGAGTCGGCCCCAGAACCAGGAATATTCAAGCCATATTCTTGTTTTGATCGTTTAAAATACTAGAATGTCAAAGAATCATTTGGCGTTATTGTTCACTATCTTTCACAGGACAACTAACTTGACTTAAACTTAGACAAAGATCCTCCCGCACCGTTCGGCGCATTGGACGGTAAGCTGTCTCCACAAAGATCTGTCACTGGCAATGTCTAAAGCCTTTTCCCACCTGGTGTCCACTGCTAAGGTCTTCCATGAAAGTGTGGCGCCAAGTTATACAAGGACATTCTCGTATTAGCCTCCATGTCATCTCAACTCTTGGTACGCGTAATTTATTTTGTCTTAGAACATGTTTCGCAAACCTCATGCGACGCTCTGTCACAACCTCACTAAGTGTTAGACACCCGCATAGGATTTCCTTTGTTTGAGACCCGATCTCTATAACTGACTCCTAAAATACGTCGTAGCCATCTTTGTTGAGCCACATTTAGTCTTTTCTCAATTTTAGCAGATGACTTCCATGTGTCACATGCATATGTTGCTGTTGGGATGACGACTGTATCAAGAAGGTGTATGTCTGTCTCAAGTCCAATAGCTTGGCTTGTCCGAATAGGTCACAGCTTTTAGAAAATGCTCCCTGCCTTTCCTATTCGGCACGCTACGTCATGGTAGGTATCCCCATCGTTTATTATGATGCTGTCTAGATGTGTAATCTTGACTCACCAAGTCTGACGGGGCAACCTTCGCTTTATATCACACTCGCACAATTTTAGTCTTATCCAGGTTTATGCGAAGACATCCAATGAAGCTTTGTCAATCATAAAAGCAAAAGAAAGAGACATGAATTGAATCTTGTCAATCAAACAGTTCAGGAGTATTACATCGAACGAAGCTCGACAATTGATAAAGCAAAATAGACATTGAATGGAAAGCATATGGTAAGTTTCAGTACTAAAAATATATATATTACAAATTTGATTCCATGGAAATATAATTTAATTTCAAAAGCAATAACCATAAGGATTGATATGAAACATTATTGAATAACAATGTTATTTTTTGTGAGGTAAAACTTTCAATGCAATCCAAACGAATATCTGAAACTGAATTGTCTAATTGTTTATCATTGTCTAGCACGATTGTTTTCATTCTCTCACCAGTAATACGTCATCGAATTCAATAACTGATCGGATCTTGACTGCTACAAGATAGAAATCAATATAAGGAAGGGGAAATAAACCTATCTGAATCCATTCGTTGAGCCTGGTTTAAACTGAACCGCTGACATTTTGAAGAGCGTTAAATGTCAAATCATACCCAGGGCCTCTTCATAGGGAAATAAATAATAAATAGACGGAGACGTTGCCACTCTTCACAACAGGAATAACGTGATCTATCAGATACAACAGCAATAACGTAACGTAATCTACCAGATACAACAGCAATAATGTGATATATCAGATACAACAGCAATAACGTGATCTATCAGATACAACAGCAATAACGTAACGTAATCTACCAGATACAACAGCAATAATGTGATATATCAGATACAACAGCAAAAACGTAACGTGATCTACCAGATACAACAGCAATAATGTGATATATCAGATACAACAGCAATAATGTGATCTACCAGATACAACAGCAATAATGTGATCTACTAGATACAACAGCAATAATGTGATATATCAGATACAACAGCAATAATGTGATATATCAGATACAACAGCAATAATGTGATCTACCAGATACAACAGCAATAATGTGATATATCAGATACAACAGCAATAATGTGATATATCAGATACAACAGCAATAATGTGATATATCAGATACAAAACCAATAATGTGATATATCAGATACAACAGCAATAATGTGATATATCAGATACAACAACAACAACATGATCTACCAGATACAACAGCAATAATGTGATCTATCAGATACAACAACAATAATGTGATATATCAGATACAACAGCAATAATGTGATATATCAGATAGAACAGCAATAATGTGATCTACCAGATAGAACAGCAATAATGTGATCTACCAGATACAACAGCAATAATGTGATCTATCAGATACAACAGCAATAATGTGATCTATCAGATACAACAGCAATAATGTGATATATCAGATACAACAGCAATAATGTGATATATCAGATACAACAGCAATAATGTGATCTATCAGATACAACTGCAATAACGTGATCTTTCAGATACAACAACAATAACGTATAACAGACACAACAGCGATAGCGTGATCAATCAGACACAAAAGCAATAGCGTGATCTATCAGACCAACATTGGAGAGACACAACAACACTTTCGTGATCTATCAGACCATCATTGGAGAGACACAACAACACTTTCGTGATCTATCAGACCATCATTGGAGAGACACAACAACACTATCGTGATCTATCAGACCAACATTGGAGAGACACAACAACACTTTCGTGATCTATCAGACCATCATTGGAGAGACACAACAACACTTTCGTGATCTATCAGACCATCATTGGAGAGACACAACAACACTATCGTGATCTATCAGACCATCATTGGAGAGACACAACAACACTATCGTGATCTATCAGACCATCATTGGAGAGACACAACAACACTATCGTGATCTATCAGACCATCATTGGAGAGACACAACAACACTATCGTGATCTATCAGACCATCATTGGAGAGACACAACAACACTATCGTGATATATCAGACTAGCATTGGAGAGACACAACAACACTTTCGTGATCTATCAGACCAGCATTGGAGAGACACAACAACACTATCGTGATCAATCAGACATAAAAGCAATAGCGTGATCAATCAGACCACCATTGGAGAGACACAACAACACTATCGTGATCTATCAGACACAAAAGCAATAGCGTGATCAATCAGACCATCATTGGAGAGACACAACAACACTATCGTGATCAATCATACCAGCATTGGAGAGACACAACAACACTATCGTGATCTATCAGACCATCATTGGAGAGACACAACAACACTATCGTGATCTATCAGACCATCATTGGAGAGACACAACAACACTTTCGTGATCTATCAGACCATCATTGGAGAGACACAACAACACTATCGTGATCTATCAGACCATCATTGGAGAGACACAACAACACTATCGTGATCAATTAGACCATCATTGGAGACACACAACAACACTATCGTGATCTATCCGACCATCATTGGAGAGACACAACAACACTATCGTGATCTATCAGACCATCATTGGAGAGACACAACAACACTATCGTGATCTATCAGACCATCATTGGAGAGACACAACAACACTATCGTGATCTATCAGACCAGCATTGGAGAGACACAACAACACTTTCGTGATCTATCAGACCATCATTGGAGAGACACAACAACACTATCGTGATCTATCAGACCAGCATTGGAGAGACACAACAACACTTTCGTGATCTATCAGACCATCATTGGAGAGACACAACAACACTATCGTGATCTATCAGACCATCATTGGAGAGACACAACAACACTATCGTGATCTATCAGACCATCATTGGAGAGACACAACAACACTATCGTGATCTATCAGACCAGCATTGGAGAGACACAACAACATATCGTGATCAATCAGACACAAAAGTAATAGCGTGATCAATCAGACCACCATTGGAGAGACACAACAACACTATCGTGATCTATCAGACACAAAAGCAATAGCGTGATCAATCAGACCATCATTGGAGAGACACAACAACACTTTCGTGATCTATCAGACCATCATTGGAGAGACACAACAACACTATCGTGATCTATCAGACCATCATTGGAGAGACACAACAACACTATCGTGATCTATCAGACCATCATTGGAGAGACACAACAACACTATCGTGATCTATCAGACCATCATTGGAGAGACACAACAACACTATCGTGATCTATCAGACCATCATTGGAGAGACACAACAACACTATCGTGATCTATCAGACCATCATTGGAGAGACACAACAACACTATCGTGATCTATCAGACCATCATTGGAGAGACACAACAACACTATCGTGATCTATCAGACCATCATTGGAGAGACACAACAACACTATCGTGATCTATCAGACCATCATTGGAGAGACACAACAACACTATCGTGATCTATCAGACCATCATTGGAGAGACACAACAACACTATCGTGATCTATCAGATCATCATTGGAGAGACACAACAACACTTTCGTGATCTATCAGACCATCATTGGAGAGACACAACAACACTATCGTGATCTATCAGACCATCATTGGAGAGACACAACAACGCTTTCGTGATCTATCAGACCATCATTGGAGAGACACAACAACACTATCGTGATCTATCAGACCATCATTGGAGAGACACAACAACACTATCGTGATCAATCAGACACAAAAGCAATAGCGTGATCAATCAGACCACCATTGGAGAGACACAACAACACTTTCGTGATCAATCAGACCACCATTGGAGAGACACAACAACACTATCGTGATCAATCAGACACAAAAGCAATAGCGTGATCAATCAGACCACCATTGGAGAGACACAACAACACTTTCGTGATCAATCAGACCACCATTGGAGAGACACAACAACACTATCGTGATCTATCAGACCATCATTGGAGAGACCTTACAAACGTATATCCTGATATTCTACCGGCTACTACTAGGTGTAGGTAAGGAGATCTAATCACGCGATGAAGAGACAAGTTTGAGCGTCTCGCATAGTTCTTGGAGTACGATTGGACAAGTTTGACTTGAAATTATGTACTGCAAAGAAGCTCAGAGAATCAGGTTTGTGTTCTTAATGGGAAGAAACGAGAAACTGTAAATCAGTTAAAAGAACAAGATTGTGTACATAGATAAGGTGTAGGAATCAATGTACATTTACATAGTCTCTCTCCATGCTGTCTAGTCTTGGGCTATCTCCTCCCACATACTTTGGTTGATGCCAGTGGTTCTCATATCTCGCTTGCAGACATCTCTGTAGGTTGGTCTTGGGCGACCCTTGGGTCTGACTCCCTCTGCAAGCTAGGCGTATAGGATGTCTTTAGGGATTCTTCCATCTGGCAAGCGAGTGACATGCCCGACTGTGGTAACATCAGAGGAATATACGAGGGCATGAAAAAAGCCTTTGGACATCATACCAGCATCAGTAATCGTGCACTGCAAATGGAGCGATACGCAGAACTTTACCAGATTGAAAATGCCATCTCGCCAACTGCTTTGTCTAACTTCCCATCACTTTCAGTTTTGAGCGAATTAGACGAAACGCCCTCAGTAAAGGAGCTGAGCACAGCTATTGACATGCTTGCACACGGGAAAGCAGCCGGAGGCTGGAAGGCAAGCCCTAATCACTCCATGAATTGCTAAGCTAGTGCTGGGAGCAAGGAATGGTCCCTCAGGTATTGAAAGATTCCAACATAGTAACAATGTACACACATAAAGGTGACCGCTCCGATTGTATAGAGGCATTTCACTTCTTAGTATCTGATATTTGATTAACTTCATATTTCTACTGTTTTAACGACAACATTTTGTACATAAATTAATAAAAACAACAACACATTTTTAGCCAATGCTATCTTGCCACCTTCCTGTTTTTCTTCCCTATCTATTAGAACAGTGGTTCCCAAACATCTTCCTTAACGGAACACTTCGCACATTCTGAGTATTTAGAGGAACACTTCGCACATTCTGAGTATTTAGAGGAACACTTCGCACATTCTGAGTATTTAGAGGAACACTTCGCACATTCTGAATATTTAGAGGAACACTTCGCACATTCTGAATATTTAGAGGAACACTTCGCACATTCTGAATATTTAGAGGAACACTTTGCTTATTTACTTCACGTTGTGGCCTACTAGTTAATTATTCCAGCAGTTCTTGGAACACCTATTCAGGTCCCGTGGAACACAGTTTGTGAAACACTGTATTAAAGGAGTGAACACAGAGAATATGCATGCATTCAACTCATAAAACAACGAACGAAACGAGGGAGGGGTGGGGGGGGGGAAGGTGCGGGGGGTTGCAATGCTAAATAATAATTAACAATACAATAATTACTGTACATAGAAAAACATTCCCTGGCAGGAACTAAACCTCTACATTGGCTTTATTAACGAGAAATGAAACATCTAAATTGTCTGGCACTGAATAGACAGGCAGTAAGTAATGAAACACGCGTGGGCGAGAGCGGAGAAAGATAATTAATAGAAACAGCAGAATAACAAGAGATGTCATATTTCTGTCGGACAGTTTGGACTTTTTTTTTTCCTTGCTGTTCTGGCATATTCAATATTTATTTTCAGATGTAGATTTGACATGGCCGAATGTGAAGGCCCCAGAAAGAACAAGAATAGAGATTCTATGCGTGGGCGACAAGAAGATGGGTATATATTGAAGCGAATGGGAGAGGCCGGATCGATAACTTAAGGTTTACTTCAGAAGTGCTGCTAAAAGGTTGATGGAAAAAAAAAGGGGGGGGGGGAGATTAAAACTAACGAGACATGTTTATCTGGCTTATCAGAGGTCATATTCGCAGCAGCAGGAATAATCATTTTAATTTTAGTATTCTATGCAGTGGCGTAGCTAGGGTGGAGGGAGGGGGGGGGTCCAAATTTGAAAATCCCACTTAATGGGTCTCCCAAATGAGTGTCCGAAATTTGTTTTTACATTAAATATTACGCCGTTATCTCATGTCATGATCTAAATGTCAAAATGCAGGGGGGGGGGGCCCAAATCCCTGGCTACGTCACTGAGTCTATGTGTCGCAGTTTGAAGTTGGAACCCCAACCAACAAGTTAACAGCTTTAAGAAAGATGAATGAAATAGTTTTGGTGCGAAAGTGCATTTCATTACGCTACAGAATCACGGCACGCTTGATAGATCTCGTTAGTCCTATGGAGGCTGCTAGACCATTAACAGACATGCTCAGAGAAACGTCAACCTAGATGTAATGGAAATAAAATACGAAAAAACAAAAACAAAAAAAAAACAAACACAAGTTAATGTTACAAAAAAATGAAATCAGGGATTTTCATGATTAAAAACAAACACATTTATGCTAATGTGTTTACCACCGACGGCCCCCAACTGCCTTCCCTGTACACACAGACAGACAAATAACAAAACAACAAAAATCAGGTGGTTCTCGTCCCATTTATTTGAAGGAAAAGAAGTCATAGAAATAATTCGCGTTCTTTATTTGTTTGCTTTATTTCAGTTCATTGACCGTGTGTTCTAGAGAGTGTTCCATATGCCTTTCTATTGACATAACCTAAAACAAAACTATGAACCACGCAATCAAAAGAAGAACCTAAAAGTCGAGAGCCTGGGAATTCAAACAAAAATATCGATGACCAAAAGATGGAGAAACCAAATATTGGAACAAGAAATTTTTTTTTTTAAAAAGCTTTTACAAGGATTAATTGTATCAATTAGTTTGGATCAGTCATGTCATTACATGTATAATAGATCTAGACTAACAATAATAAATCTGCCCAGTTGCAAATTTACCAATTACTTTTGTTTAGCGCAATTTCATGCTTTTAGCTTTCTCACTACGCTATGATCCTCTTGCTGATGTCGGCAAGGACAAAATTAAGGACCTGCTAACTTTTCGACAGCTAGGCTGGGCAGGGCACTTATCATGTACAGGTATGAGGAAATGAGAGGCAACTGTATGCCAAAGACAATCTTTCCTGTACCGGTATGAGGGACGACTGTATGCCAAAGGCAAACTTTCCTGTACCGGTATGAGGGACGACTGTATACCAAAGGCAATCTTTCCTGTACCGGTATGAGGGACGACTGTATGCCAAAGGCAAACTTTCCTGTACGGTATGAGGGACGACTGTATGCCAAAGGCAAACTTTCCTGTACCGGTATGAGGTACGACTGTATGCCAAAGGCAAACTTTCCTGTATCGGTATGAGGGACGACTGTATACCAAAGACAAACTTTCCTGTACCGGTATGAGGCAATCTTTTTTGTGAGCTGAAAAGTGAATGCCCCCACCCCCAAACAAGATTCAAAGACCAGCTTGGCCGACACTTTGCTTTCACTGACATACATGAAAGCGCCTGGCAGCAGGCTGCTTGCGAAAGGGAAGCTGAAGATTTAGTACAAAGGCCGCGGCATGCACATTTGAGATCAAAGGAGATCAATCTACTGCCGATGACGGAGGTAGACAGCGGAAAGAGAACTTATACCGACAAAGGTAGAAAAGGATTATGTCTGCGCTGAATGTGGCAAAATATGTAGATCACAGCTAGGACTGCGTAGCACGTGAAATACTGTACTCCTTAACATAAAAGCTCGAAGACAAGCCTTATTATTTTCATATATCTATAAAAACACATGTGATTCCCATAAACCCCCCCCCCCCCCCAAAAAAAAAAAAGTAGCATATTCCTTTACAAATGTCACATCGTATATTACAAAGCTTATATAACTTAAACTGTCTAGTAAAAAGTGTCTACACGTTATTTTTCCCACACCCTTTCTCTGATTAAGCTGAAACTTCGCATAATTATTTATTGACATAGACAAGACATGAAAAAAAAAGTTACACATTAAACAAATAATGGCAACAAGGGAAACTAATATTTCAGTATTCACATATATGGATAAATTTGTTGGGTTTAATCACCTTAAATAATTGTTAAGGCTATTTCTTCCTCATGCATTCTCCGGTCAAGTTGATACTTTAAACAATTATTTATTGCACCAAACAAAATATGAATCAATAAACAAAAATACTCAATTTGTCAATTAAATATTTGCAATTAACTATTTTGTTTGATATCAAATAAGGGAAATAACTTGTACATTATTGGCTGCTTTAGTTTTAAGGACGGAGCTCCTTTAGATAAGCTTTGTGTTTTTTTTTTTTTTAAAGGATGTTTTATATTTCGCATGTTATTTTAGTGTATTGTTCTCCATTGCAGTGCTTGAATTAGCGCCTGCTATGTTAAATTATAAATAGTCTAATTCTGCAACCTTTCTTAACAAAAGGGCTGAAAAAAAAGTGCGACTTATTTAGAGGGTCTAGCTACTCTAGAAGATCTTCAAAAATAGTTTTCGCAATAATAAAGACGTTGGCTCACATGTTGACTCAATTCTCCTTTGCTCTCAGTCAATAGTCAAGTCAATAGCAGGGGACTGGACTTGGTGGACTGAAGTACTCACCAGGACAGGAGACAAGACTCACACGATTGACAGAGAGGTGAGACCTCCAAGATGTGTAAAAAGAGGAAACGGGGGCTTTGTGTGTGTGTGGGGGGGGAGAGTGAACAAACTGTAAGATGCTTAAGGCAGTCTGTGTCCAAGTGATTTTAATGTATACCAAGCTAGTTTTGAATGTAAAAAGAGGAAGGGCCAGCACATTTAGCTAGATCTAGATCTAGTAGCGAAAGTAGGAAGTCATGATTTGGTAAGAGCATGTGTATGCACAAGAAAAAAAGGAAAGATAAAAGAGTAAATTCCACCAATGATTTCCTTTTAAGTTAAAACAATTTTAAAATGTATACTTTTTCAACTCAAGAAAATAAAATTATTGTATGAAAATTGACTTAATAAACCTACTCAGTCTTTGAGAAGAATTCTAAAGAGACACAAATATCACAGAAACCAATGATGGAGATGATTCTAGTTATAAATCATGAATCATCACAGAAAAATATTCTGCTTTCTGATGAAAAAAAAAAAGTTAAAAATTCCGATGATTCTATCACATTTGGTTTTTCCTTTCTTCAAACTTTCTAACTCAATAGACCAGTACATGGCAATATGACAGACCCAAGTACAAAGAAATACATCAGCGTACAAATACTTATAATGGTGTTTTGGAACTTACCCTCAAGAGAGTCTCAAAAGATGTTGTTAGACTTTTCCTGGCCTTGGACCTGAACCCTTCAAAAAGTTTGGTCTTTTCCTCGAGTAAATTAATCTGTGGAGACATGCAGAGTTTGCTATACATTTAGTAACACAAATGTGCAAAGCATTTTTGTATCTTTAATAGTACAAATGCAAGATGAAATTGTGAAGCAAGAAAATAAGCCAGTCCAAGTATTTGAGATCAAGGAACAGTTGGCTAGGTTACAACTTTATTAGTAAGACAAGCAAACATTTTCATCCACCCAGCCCAGTTGAACTACAGCCATATCCAAACTCTTTGAGTTGTAGATCTGCCTCTAAATCATCAAGCCATTATGTTTGTGGTCTGCCTTTTAGTTTAGGACAGTTTACTATTTCTGCTCTTTTGTCCTGCCCAAGGTAATCTGTTCCTTTTTTTTTATTTCTATAAGTATGGAGGGGTCTTCATAGAACTGGTTTACCTCTTAGTTAGTGAGCGCCTTCCAGTCAGTTGCAACTTGTTTGGTACAATCAATTTTTAAGAAGATTTCCTTTCCCAAGTATTTAGCAGTTTTTATCACTGTCCAGGTTTCACTTGCATAGATGGCTACTGGTCATTATGATGGTTTAGTAAATAGGTTTTCTTTTTGTTTGTTTTTCTTGATATGCTTTTGCTTTGGCTATGTGACGAGTGTTATATAATGCTCTGTTGCCTATTGCTACTCTGGCGCTGGATAAAACAAAAAAGATGCACAACACTATACTCTATCACTAGACTGGTTCACCACAGACCAATTATGGGTTTGCTGACAGTATGTCATTTTTAGAATGTACCATACTTCCTAAGTATTTGAACGTTTCAGAAACATTTTCAAATACAATTTTTTTTAAATAAAAAGTTTTAAGACCTGTTGGGTTTTTAAAATTATCTATTTCAAATAAAAATAATTATAAGAATATTGCTATTAGCTTTTTGTGATGTTTGCTAAGATGTCTGACTTTTGCATACAATTAACAGAAGCTCATAACAAGTTCATTTATTTCACAAGCCCATCCTTGATTTCATTGCAAATGTTTTTATACATATGTAATATATATTTAGTTTATCTAATTTATATGTATTATTTTTTATTCGTCTACTGTGCAAGTCTTCAATAAGGATTTTGTTCTGCATGAAATGCAGAAAAATATGCAGGTCTCAACTAGGTTGGTATAGCCATGTGAAACACTGGACTCATCCTTAACCTTCAGAATCAAAGACATTGCCATTATTGGTATTAATTTTCTTCTAAATGTGCTTCAAATTATTATTTAACAGTAGAAGCTTACAGTAGCCAGTTTATCTCTTGCTGGTTCTCAAGAGTAGCATGAAATCATGAAAAAATCCAAAGCAGCTGAGATCATTTCAACTGTAAACTTGAGACTCACCTCTGTGGAAGCTTGCTTATGACCTTCTGCTGAGATGTGTGTATGTTCTTTCTGCTTCCTCTCACACAGCTGTCTTAAACCAATCATCAAGACTTCAATGGACTCCTCTAAACTCTCAGTCTCTTCAGCCTGAATTGAATGAAGAAAATTAGTTTTTTTAGCAAAATGACACATTTATTACATAAAGAGAACAATAATTTGAATAAAGACTATGTATATAATAAAAAAAAGAAACTCACTTCAAGTTGATGGAATATATCATTGTAATCTTTGTCCATCAAGTTTTTCATCTTCTTGACTAGATAATCATAACCAGTCTGTGGTGACATACCTGACAATAAAATTTGATTGAAGAAATTATAGATTTTAAAGTCATGCAGAGTTTTTATCTCTCTATGACATTATGTTTTCATTTCCAGATGGACCTTTGCATAAGCTTGAATTTTCATTCAAATTGTGAATTTGAACATGTGGTGAAATATTGATACTTGTTTATGTTTGTGTAATGTCATGAGAATGTGTTCACAATATTAATTAAGTGTGTTATTGTATGAATATCTTTTGTCAGTTCGTGTGTCATTCTAGCTTAATAAAGCCTTGTTTTAGGTTTCTCGACAGTGTTACTTTAATTCATTAACAAAAGAATATTACACTAAGGTAATTATTGATATATTTAAGTCAATCAAATATGTTTTTCATTTTAAAAGTCTTCACTATACTAGTTCCATAATCTGATGGACCAATATAGAAATCTGTAACTAGACTATTTCCATTTATCTGTTGTGCCAATGGAGCCTAATGTACATTAAATATTGTATGTGTTGGACTATTGGAACTTTCTGTTTACTGATGCCCTCTGATTCCTCTGCTTAGTTCTAGTCTTAAGATTTCTTCCACTGATTTGGTGTTTCCATTCTTTCTTTCTGTAAAACAAAATCGTAGGATGTGGCCATATTATCTAATTTTATGATTTTAGTAGCAGTTCCAATTACGTCATCATAAGGTTGCATTCACTTTTCATCCTCTAGTGCTAATTCTCACAAGCTATGTGGAGACATAGCAAGTGGAAGTTTTCCAGGGCATCTCTTTCTTACAGACAGAAGGGTTCTTTTCTTTTGCGTTTTAAAATGCCAAGAGTTGGGGACAGAAATGTCAACAAGACCACAAAGCACACAGATAAACACAATTGAAAAAAACACTTTTTGAATGTGTTACTTCTGTTTGAGCTCTCTGACCCTCTTTTACTAATATAATGCTGTTCAACAATATAAGAAAGATAAGATAATTTATATTGGTCCAAACAAATGGAAATTCCGTTTCACTACAATTGACCCCCTCAATAACAATAATAGATGCAAATATGAACAACATTCACACATGAAACACATACACACTCACAACCAGCGCTTTATGAATTGGGCTTCAATGTACTTCTCAGTGACGACAGATGACAATGTCTTAAACACAAGGCATGTTAAGACAGTTTAGTAATAATTAAATAAAAAAACAGTTCTAAACCAATTAGTTATCCACTTTAAAAATCGTACAAATATCAGAGTTAATGAAATGACCGTGTTCCTTTCTACTCCACATACAATCAAAACCAAATGTCTATCTAGATCAAACCCTAAAATACCAAATCAACCTTAAAACACAACACATGAACATTTGTAATTGGATCAGTTTGTTATTAGGTCCAAAATAATTACATTCCAATTAGGCCAATTAACTGGAGTTGACTGTAATTAGGTATAAGTCATAACAAGCAAACAAACTCGCACACTAAAAAAAGAAGCTGCAAGTTTTTGTTACTGTTTTTAGCATACAAACATTTGTTTCAAATTTTGAAATGAAACACTGACCCCAAATTAGGAGATTAAATTATATACTAATATATACACACACTAACATAAATAAGGGAGAGAACTTTGCAGTTTATTCAAATCTATACCTTGTCTCCATACTTATTACAATACCTCTATTCAAGTTACACCTATGCTCTAACGATTGTCCTAGAAATTGGACAGTTTATGTATACTATTGGGTAAAGAGTTACAAGCTTGTTGGCCACACTGGGAAAACTCTTAGTTTGACCATTATAATTTTTCAAAGTATAAAAAAGAAAATGATTTAAATTTGGCTAGAGAACTAGAAAATCTTTATCTAGAACAGACTCTACGTCTTTGAGTATTTCCACATTTAGGCCCTATTCATTTAAAAATGTTATAAATTAATGACCACCTTGTCAGTCTAGATCTAAAGGGCTACCATTAATATATTTTCAGGTCTGGTAGATTTATACATTCCCCTAACCAGGATTTTTTTTCTCTGGGAGGGCGGGGTATATGGGGTGGGTAACAAAATGTTCAATTTTAACAAATCTAACATTCATTGATAATTAAGAGAAAAATAATCGCTCTATACATTATATATAGAAGGTATTGTCTTTTTTAAAGAAGTATTTTTTTTTGTTTACACAAAAATGAGTTGTCTCCTTTCTTTTACACAAAAATGAGTTGTCTCCTTTCTTTTCTGCAAGACATCTCAAGCTTCTCAATATGTTGTGGTGTCAATGCATTTTTACACTACATTATTTTATGGTAACTCTATCTGAAAACACACCACCATCAAACCATCTCACGTCTTTAACCTCAAAAATAGTATCAGTCTGTAAAAACTAGTTTACAGCTGATATACTCACTGCTTAATTCTTGGCTTATCCTATGGAGCTGGTGTAGTGGACACATAGTGCAGACCTGGGTGGTACTGGAAGCTGCACCAGCAGCATTGTTGTTGTTGCATGTTGCAGCAGCCGATTTCTTGCTGTAGGCTACAGTGAAGGCAGTCTGTAAAGTGCTCATGATCTCAGTCACCTGAATTCATATAAATGGAGGAGCTTCTTTGTATTAAATCATCACAAAATTAAAAAGGCTATAAAGTATATCTAAATATAATGACACTCTGATAGTAAGAATAAACCTAAACAGAGTCATGACAGTAAACTTTAACTCCAATACAAAAACTAACTCTAAACCTAAGTAGCTTTTAATCTAGACTGGAATTTGTTGCTAGAATCCTTGTAGATCATGTAAATATAATCCTAGTTTTAAAACTAGACATTAAACCTCATATAACTTAGCCAAATCTTTAAAAAGAATACTTTTAGAGAATAATGAAATGCAATAAATTTATCTAGGGTTTTCTAAGAGAAGCAGTTATTTATATTAAATCATATGTCTAATATTAACATATATAATCAAATATCATTTTTTTATGAATAACTTGATATGTTTTATATACCAGGAGCATAAGGGTAAGAAAGAACTATATGAGAAAATATCATGTGCAGGGGCGTAGATAGGGATTTGGGGGCCTGGGGGGATTGACCTCTTTGGGGGCTCCTTGCATTTTGACATTCGACATCATGACATTAGATAATATACTTAATAAATATATAAGCCTACATTCAAATTGATACAGTATATCAGTAAAATTAACAAAAGATAATCATTAAAAATCTTTAATGAATAATACCGTCATTTTTATTCATATTCAAATAGCTTCACGTCGTGCTTTCTGTGTAGCAAAGGCATCATCTACATCGATACTGTCTAGTATTTGTGACTCCAGTGACATTAAAGCCATGCTGCTAAGCCTTTCTTGCGTCATTAGGATCTTGAGATAGTTTTTGATTTACTTGAGCTTTGAGAATGATTTCACATGACGTAATGGAAGTGGCCTGAGTTAGCAGTATTCGGATGGAGGTTGCAAGATTTGGGCACACATCATTACCATAAGAAGCCAGCTTCCTCAATATGTCAATTGGTGATTGTGGCAATGGTTTGTTGATGAAAAAGTGCTCGTGCATCAATGACATAATTGAACAAGCGATTTGCTTGTATTTCATTAAACAGTCAAACAGGAAAAAGTATCACAGTTTCTCATCAGCGTGTCATCATCCATAGACTCCAAGAGGTGTCTTGGTTCAAGAAGAAACCTAAAGGTGTCCACATTTTTTCCAGCCTTTGGAATCTGTCCTTCAACTCCAAATGAAGTCCATAGTATTCACTACCTTCTTTTGCTTTTTCGATGGATTAGGTGATCAGTTTTGTCCATTTCTCATCATTTTGCAGAAAGCATGAAAGGGTATTAATTTCTTCAGCAACTTCCTTAGATGTGGTCCAGACGTTTGTAGTTTCTTCTGAACTATATTAATTGGTTGCAGATGATTTGACCAGAATTCCAGATAAGCCAAAAATTCATAATTTTCCACTACATGAAGAAGCTTCTGTGCACTGCTTCTAGTGTCCATTCTTTCAGTTACTGTTTCAAAAAGTTTTTCCAAAAGCTTGATGATTTTGTCGAGATGCAAGGAAACTGCCAACGTAACTTCTTCTCTTGCGAACAACCTTGTATTACTCTCTTTTCTTAAACTCCAGGCTCCAGCTTCTTTCAGTTTGGCCCATCTCTGGGGTGAATTTGAAAAAAAGTTGGAACAATTCATGTACAGTTCCATAAAAGGTGACTATTGCTGCATCTATCTCAGCAGAATGAAGAGCTGCCATGTTGAGAGAGTGATTATCACAGTTCAGAAATGTTGCCTTTGGATTTATGTCTAAGAAATGTTTCTGCAGGCTAGACATATGGTTGCGTTACCATAGCTATGACCTCTGTGCAGATCAAAGTCCAGCCCAATGTCTTTAAGAGTTTTCAGATTAAGTTCTTCATAATGTTGTCCATCAGGTTTCAAAATTTTAAAGTAACCAATGAATGACTCTTATTTTGAAATTATCAACATCCAAGTAACAAACTATTAGAGATACCTGTTCTTGATGAGAAACGTCTGGGGTGGAATCAAGCATCAGAGAAAAGTAACAAACTTGCTTGACTGTCCCAGCAATTGATTCCCTAACTTTATTGTCCATCAAGTTAATAAACTCATTTTGAATTTCTGGTGACAAATAATGTGCCTTCCCATATTCAATTCTATGTAAGTGGTGTTTCGTAACTTCCTCAAATTCTGCAAGAAATTTCAAAGATGCTAGGAAGTTCCCAGGATTGGGTGAATTCAGTTTTTCGTTGTGACCATGTCAGCTTGAGTTTGTGTTTGCTAAGCACTTAATAGCTGCTGTTACAAGTTTCAGAATATCTTTCCAATACTCCTGATTTTTCTAAATATGCGCATGAAACATATGTGACAGTTCATCTGGTTCTGCATTAAGAGTTTCTTCTTCAACTTCTTCTTCAAAAGAGTTTGTCTGTGGTGGACTCATACTTCATGTTTTTTCTGTCTCTCGGGTTTCTTCCATTTTGTGAAACCAACTCCAGGTTGCCTCAGAAAACAGTACACATGCAAAACAAAATAGACATCCTAAATGTGGAGAGAAGAGGAGCCAAGATTGGTTGCAATTTTTCCTGTTCGAAGCTTTCTAGTGAAAAATGATGTCAAACTTCGTGATTCATTTTGGGTAAACCCTACTGGGAACAAATACTGTTCATTTTCGTTTAGGAAAAATAAGTTACCCTTTAACACAATCTTTTCTTGCAGTTCCTAAGATAAAATTCCAGGCTGGATATATCCGAAGTCTTTGTACTTAATTACAGCTTCTTCCACTTCTGGAGAAAGTGATTTAGGAAGACCGTCACTTGACTCATCATCACTTACTTCAGATGTTTTCTCTGACTGTAGTAAAAGGCATTTCCCTGGACTGTCTTCAGCATTACTTCTCTCATCAAGAGAAATTTTCACTTCTTCGACTGCAGTGTCTTTGTATGAATCATCTGAATAGTGAAACTTTTCTTAGACACGTTCATGGTCTCCTTTGTTTTCAGTGCTCTTATCAGGTTTCTTCTTAAATGTTAAGGATGATGAAATAAACTACCCTATATACCAAGTTACTTCCTGAGACTAACACGGCACTAGTCAGTGCTACTGCTTGAAATTGAGAGTAACCCCGCATGGAAAGGGTTAATACTCTGTGTGGAATACATGCAACAGGGTCACTGACTTATATAACAACGTGAAACGCAAGATTATATGACAGTGACGTAATATTTGATTTATTTAAAAACAAATTTCGGACACTCATTTGGGGGCCCCTCTAAAGTGGGGGCCCTGGGGGATCTTCAAATTCTCCCCCCTCCTCCCCCACCCTAGCTACGCCACTGATCAAGATATATTTTTTATATGCCTTTTTTAAAATTTCAAATAATTAGAAACTTTTTTTCACAGTATATTTTTATCAAGACCACAGTTTTTTTTTTTGTTTTTTTTTATAATGGTGAAGCTTTATTTCTGATACAGAGGACTATTGGTTAGATAAATTGGAATTCATTAATTTCAAAGGTCAGCATACAGTGAGGTTGTTATGATACTAACACAATGAACATAATTTCCCTTGAGTTGGCTGAGAAATGTTAAATTCAAATGTCACTTTTCCACTTGTATTTAAAGCTGAGAGTTGCAGCCTACTTACCACTGAGTCAGAGAGACACTTTAAGATGTAGCATATGAAGACAGAGCCATCTCTAGCCACTACACCAAACATGTCCTGTTTTATCTTACCCTATAGTTGGGAATATAGGTAAGAAGAATGTATTTAAAGATCATTAAGAACCAAATCAACAGTTGAATGCTAAATTTTGATCAAGTAGAAAAAGTTTTTAGAGATATTAATACAGGGTTAGGGTTAGGGACAAGCTTTTAATGAGAATATTGAAAACCAGCATAATAACTATCTGCCATAACATCTCAACGGTTGTTAATTACCCACAATGTTTCTAGCAACAATAAGATCTGAATATGGCGTTGAAGACCCTATTGTTTATCATCTCATACCACTAAACACTATAAACTTATATCTCTTCCAGAGAAATGCAAGCCTGACTTATCATTGTCTGTACCCTAATGAAATCAATTACTTATGTAAAAAGTAAAAAACTTCTTGGTACACGCTAAATGATAATTTTTAATTAAACTTCACATCTTGTCATGGAAATAAAAGGCATCAAAGTGTACAAGAATTGCACATGAAAGGCAAAGATGAACTCCAAACCTGAGAAATTGAAGAGATGTCCTGAAACTTGCATTCTAGAATGGACACTTTCTTATCTAGGCTTATCAGAGAAATGTCTTGGTGACTGATCTGCAGTACCATCACACGGCTTGGCTCATAGGTTATGCTTATGCTATCAGCAGAGTCACCACTGGCCCTGCGGAACCTCTCAGAAACGTAATAAATATTTCCTTCCTCCCTGTGAGATGAATGCCTTCTTCGCAGAAGATCACTCTTAAGGGGTGATGCAGAAGTAGGTTCAGGTTTAACAGTCTCAACAACAGTAGGTATCACCCCCAGGGGATCGCTTGCTATAGAAGTTGTATGGAGAAGCCTTGGACTGGAGCTCAATGATACTGGTAGCAAGGAATGCTCAAACGAAGAGTTGAGATTTTCTCTGCTAGAATCACTGTCTGAGGTTGATGCTGTTTTCAGAAATTGAGGGTTCTCATTTATACTGTTCAGCATTTGAGATGAAGGTGAAATAGAGACTGGCTCTACACTGGAAGCACCTTTTTTTACAGCAGCTTGGCTAGACAAAGTATTCTCACTCTTGGCAGAAGTCACATGCAAAGCTGATTTCTGCTGAGCCAGTTGGTTGTCTACAAATACATCAGACTCCAAACTGTCTGGCAAAGATTGAGAACTTGTATCACTGGCATGGCGACTACGCTTTTGTTCTTCCTGCTCGGAAAAAGTAAAAATAAAATGTAGAAATACCCTGTTCATCATACATATTCACACAAAACTATTCAGTTTCCCCAAAAAAATAATAATATAATGCTAAGTACTTTATTTGCAGTTGTTTAATATTTATTAAGAGAAATTTTAATGTAAAAAAAAAAAATATTAAGCTTAAAATCCTTAAAAAAATTCAACTTGTATATAAATTTACTTATATGCTGAATACTTAATTAAGTAAAAAAATGATATCATCTAAAGGTAATAATTTTGGTGTAAAAAAGCTTATTACTCATATATTTAAATATCATTACTTCTAAACATGGGCAAGTAAAATATCTTTAAAAAAAAAAACAATTAGAATGTTTCTATCGCTTTTCAAACCTGTTTTATTTTCTCCTCTCTCTCTTCCAGTCTTTTCATCAGCAGATCTTCCTCTCTGGCAATCATTTTCTCTGCTAAACAGTCGATATATTCAGCTGTCACGCGCTTACTGGCCACCTTGGCTCGGCCCATGTATTTCACCTAATAGAGCAATGAAAAAAAATTTAATAATAAACAATAAAACATTTAAAATATAAATATTAAATATATTATATAAATTTATAAATTATTTACTGACTTGGCACTATATTTATTGACCTTGTATGAAACTAAAAAGATAATGAACATTTTCCAATATAAATATGTTGCAAAAAAAAAAAAAAAATAAAAATTCCTAACCTTTTTTGACATTATTAAGGAAAACTGCTTTTGAAATCATGTTTTTCCATTAATTGTTAATTTTTTTTATTTTTTTTTTCTACTGGGGCGGGAAGCATGGGACATACTAACCTGTTATGTTTCTTTGAAGCAATTTTTGCAATAAGAGAAAATAACTGACACTATACCAAGACTGGCCATGACCAAATTTGAAAAAGTCATTAGGCTTACCAGGTAGATGTATTAATCACATTAATAACCAAAGTCTATTGTTAGCAGACTATTAGTAAAAACAGGCTAATGATGTCACATGGCAATCACATGCATAAACATTGAGAAGATAAATGTTTGTTGACACTAGCCAAAAATATTTGTTAACACAAGCCAAGTAAAACACTTTTCAGGATGAGCTGTGATCCTAATAAGTTTAATTTAGCTGAAGTTTATGTTTCCAGTTGCAAGGATCATTATCTCATTCAATAACTTTTTTTTATATTAAGAGTTTTCTTAGTGGTGGGTGCTTGGCTTCTAAACGATGAAGTTTTGCATTTCTGTCTCAGTGAAGGCTGGGACTTTGAATTGGTGATTAGTCAATGTTCTGGCCATATGAAACCCCTTGTTAGACATTAGACACAGAAATTTGAGATTTGCATCCTATACCTCATACATAGACTGCTGAGGGAAACTTTTGTTCGCTTAAACAATAAATTAGTAGGAGCATTCGTTTTACTCGCTATAAAAGCAAGTTATTAAAGTAATTAATGAGGTTATGGTTGGTTGTTTTTAATCCACAAGTTAATGCAACTATATAACACTATAATTGTGCTAACAACAGAGTGTTAGAGAGAAATATTTCTATGCTTCTAATGTTACAATTTACTAGATTATTGTTCTCTATGAATGCATTTCTTCTTAACTCTGCTGCATAATAAGGTGCTAATCACTATAAATGGCCCAATGGATCAAACAGAATTTCATTTTCTTATTTAAATTTAAATAATAGGATCTCAAAATCAATTTTCTGTAAAATATTCCTGAATTCGATTTTTTTTATTATGATCAAAAAGCCAATAAAAATTGTTAATCAGAATGTTTGAGTTCCTTGGCTGAGGTGTTCACAACAGGATGTTGATACAAAATGTGGGCTTACAGAATAGATTAAGTATGTAAAGATAGACTCAAATAAAAGATTTCCCATGCAGTCTAAAGCCACATTAATTGGTGAAAGGTAAACACATTTCAAGATAAACATTGGCTTAGATTTTTCATAGTAAAAGACTAACGACATCTTGATATATGACAAAAGTGTACATGTACATACTACATTAAGCAATCATAAAAACAAAAACTTACTGAGGAAAAAAACTTATTAAAGTTATTTCTATTATGTCCTGTGCCTCATATGTATTATTTTGTGGGACATTATTACATTAGCGTATATTACATAGTCCACTTTACTTTACATTTCTATGTGTTTTTGCTCTAATCAAAGTTAGGTAAAAAAGTCTATTCCTTTATGCTGACATTTTGGCCTTCCACTCTTTATAGAAGCCTCCAAAAGGGACAAAGCCACTATTAGTTTTGTGTGGTCTGTCCTGTTAAGATAGCAAAAACTAAGAAAGTTATTGAAAATCCGATATTATGATATTTTTAGATGTTTCAAAGTTCTGGTGCAGTATAAGAGCATTGTTTTCTTAAAAATATAATATTAATACTACTCTTCACTTAAAAAGAGAAGGTGATTGTTTTGTATATTTTGTTTTCTAAATAATGTTATGAAAAATATTTGTATTACTAAATTAATTGTTTTGTTATAAATGCTACTTATATTTTAAATAAAGTGTTTGCTTTTGTTTCAGATGACATTTAGTATGTATGCTGTGGTAATGAGTCAGTAACACATGCTTGTCTTTTCCTTTTGTAATAGCGAAGATAGGGTTGTGGTTGTTAATAGTTTGCAGTTCATAGCTTCTGATATTGATACTGAAAATATTGAAACCTGCCTATTCACCTCCCTTTCACAAAGTATCTTTGTAACTTTTTTTTTTTTCTCTGTTATTGTAGCTCCAAGGAAGTTATTGAGTTGTGGCAGTAGCATCTGACCTACCAATCCTCTTAAGAGTAATCAAAAAGTCATCCCAGAGACCTTTCCTGTACATCACCTTAGGAAATGTCTTTGTATTTAACAGAGTTTTGTAATGTTAGACAACTAAATAACAAACCTCAAAGAGAGATCTGGACTGTTCACCCCCCTCCCAGTCAAAGCCTGGCTCAGCCTGGGCTCCACCACCAGCAGGAGGAGTGTCTGTAGGCTTGATCACCGTGGCATCTTTAGTGGCAACTCTGATAGCATTGAATATCTTTGGTATCTGTTCAAATTTTAAAACCAAATATGTTACAGGGTATATACATTTAAAAAAAAATAGCATCTAACATTTAAAACAAACACCATAAACAATTGTTTTAAAAAGTATAGTACTTTAAGAAATTATATTGTTTAAATTTAGGGTTATGTTATATATGATATAAACTTTACTAGGCAGCAGTGCTTTTTTTTTTCGCCTAACTTTTAACTATTAATAGATTAATAAGTTAAAATGCAAGAAAAATAATATTTTTTCCCCACATTGAAAAAGTTGCTGCGTATCATTCCAAAAAAAAAGCACTGCTAGGCAGAGTTAGAAAAAGATAAATTTATACAAAATAATTTTTTTAAGTTATTGTTTGTTTTATTTTGACATTAGGTCCAATTGAAATATGTCATAGGGTTATGATGTCAATGGTTACATCTCTCAAAGCACAGTCATCGCAGTGCAAAGAGTGACTGAAATGTGTGGTTCAGTGGCATAAACAGCTAAGCTAACTAACAAGGGGGCATGCTTTCAAATCCAGAAATTTTAAATTGGGATCTACTCCAACTAAAGAGTGGTGTTTGTGTTTCAAAGGGCAGCATGGAAACCTTCTCCCCCGACATGTCCACAAAACAGATTGAACAAGATAGCATTGAAAACTAGAGCAATTCAGAACTATGGTCACAACCATGCCCCTTACATAAGATTTGAACTAGGAAATAATATATATTTTTTTATTTCTGAAGGAATAGTTGAAACATATGAAATTAATAAAACAAAATCAAGGAAAAAAACTTCATTTGTTGTGTTTATTTTGTTTGCATTCAACAATCTAGATAAATGTTTGCATTCAACAATCTAGATAAATAGACTTTCCAAGGCTTCAACCTAATAAATGAGTTTTAATAGTAATTTTATTGAAAAGACCTAGGGTAATGGAACCAATGAAATATTTCAAGATCTCAACTGTAACATTGAAAGAGACTTCCTATACTACAATGATCTCATACAAAGATTACAGAGGGAAGACACCAGCTATTAGGCTACTGATGAAAACTGTTTAGAACTTAAAAAAAAAAGACAGGTAAGAGTTTCAAATCCTCCGTTAGCCTCCCCCCCCCCCTCCTTTTTTTTTATCCCTTTGGTTTTAAATGTTTTAACATATATTTTTAAATGCAAGTTTTGCATTTCGAAATCGATCAATGGTCAACGCATAAATAGTTTAAATAGTTAGCACAGCCTGTACGGTAGCACAAGCTGTCCAATGATATACCGGATGGACTGTAATGATGGTTGTAATGATATTGGGCCCTATGTGTGACACACGATACACCTGTGCTTTCTCGATGATTTGGGCGCGCACGTTATGAGATGACCTCAACAGAGAGTACGACGACGCAAGCCATTCCTGACAATCATTTGGTGACATTGACTGGACGAGACAGTCTTCCTCAAGTGATACACCGACGGTTCTAAAACAAGATATAGCAGGTACTCTCGCACGATTTTTCGGGCTAAAACTAATACAGCACCGAGAAAAATAACTGGCGAATCTTTGTGTTCGTTGTTCATCATCATTGGTCAAAGAATCTTGCGTGGTGCCCCAACGGTCCAATGGACCAAGGAAAAGGTAAAAGGTTCATCATACGATAGTTTGATCTGTATTAATTGTTTCAGTCGATGTACTGAGCTTCATGTAACAATGTAGGCGATTTTAGATGCACTGATGTTGGTTATAATGTAGACGTTTGTAGATGAATTGATGCCTATAATAATGAAACGATTTTAAATAAACTGGGAAAGAAGCAAGCAAATCTTCTTATCTTATATAATACAGACGTTACTTCAAAAAAGAAGATGATTACGTCCTACGCGTCATGCATTTAGTTATGCATATTAACCAATGACTTAAATTCTGCCAAGTCACTGGTTTTCCTGGCTAGCTCAGGCAACCCATTCCATGCTCTAATAGCACTAGGGAAGAAGGAGTATTTGTACAAATTTGTCCTAGCACATGGGACGAGGAATGTGCCTTTATCTTTGTGTCTTTCAGAGTATTTTGTTAAATTTTGTTTTTGTATTTGAAGATTATGGTTCAGTGTTTTATGTATAATTGCTACTTTGCTTTTGAGTCTTCTGTCCTGAAGGCTTTCTAAATTTAGTGATTTTACTAAAGGTGTTACTCTAGTCAAATGTGAATATTCGTTTGTTATGAATCTCACTGCTCTATTTTGTGTCTGTTCTAGTTTCTTAATGTTTTCTTGAGTTGATGGGTACCAAACGGAGGATGCATATTCTATTTGGCCTAACCAAGGTTAAATAACATTTTAGTTTTATGTTCTTATTTGATTTATAGAAATTTCTTTTAATAAATCGCAATGCTTTGCTTGATTTTTTTTGTTTTTTTTCTTTTTTGTAGTTTTTCATCAATATGTGGATTCCATGACAGTTTTTCATTTATTATAACACCTAGGTATTTTGCTTTTTTAGTCTGTGTTACTGGTTTGCCATGAACAAGATAAGTGGAATTAATTTGTTTTAGTTTTTTTGTTACTCTTAACAACTGACATTTTTCTGGGTGCAAAGACATGCTCCAATTTGATTCCCATTATTGCCGAAATATTTTAATTTTTTAAGCAAACTATGGTGGTGAACTTTGTCAAAAGCCTTGGAAAAATCTAGTAAGATAGCATCTATTTGTTCACTATTATCTAAACCTTTTGAAAAATCATCAATTAGTCCTATTAGTTGTGTTTCACATGATCTATATTTCCTAAAGCAATTTTTGGTATGGTGTGAGGACATTACGTTTGTCTATGTGGTTTATGATGTTACTACTATTATGTGTTCTAGGATGGTAAGTGATACTGGTCTGTAGTTTCCTGGGTCAGATTTTTCTCCTTTTTTAAATAGGGGGGTGACATTAGCTTCTTTCCAGTCCTTTGGTACTCTGCCCTGGTTAAGCGATGCCTGAAAGAGTATTTTGAACACTGGGGCTAGCAAAGATCCATAAGCCTTGATAATACAAAGTGAAAGTGGTGCTGCATAGAAAAACGATGTACCAATGTTGCAAGGCAGGCGCTTGACTGAAAGAGGAAAGTAGGCAGGCCCAAGCAAACCTGGAAGAGGTCGGCCAACAGTGGAGCTGAGGGTACTGTAATCACATAGGAGAGGAGGAAGAAAACTGCTCAAAACCGAGTTCGGTGGAGAAGTGTGGTTGCGGTCATATGCTCCCCTGGGTGTCCACAGGAATAAGAAGTCAGGTATCCTATAGTATGTTATATTGTAGCGGTTCGTAAATACAATGTCTGTATATAATAATTCTGTAGACAGTTCTTGAGAGGAAAATTCCCCTTTCAGACCTTGCGATTTATGGGGCAGATGATGTAAAGGTCATCTGTTTATGTGGCCCACGGTTAACGAGGGTGTCATGTGGCCAGCACAACGACCAACCAGCTTAACTTTTCCTTAACTAATGTCAGGTGCCCATTAAAGCTGGGTGGACTCAGAGACGTCCAAAGATCCCAGTTTTCACCAGGATTCAAACCCGGGACACCCGGATTGGTAGCCAAGCGCTTTACCGCTCAGCCACCGCGCCACAAAATAGTTTTAGAACCTTTGAATACTCAGCCAAGATTGAGCTTAACAAAACAAAACTACAACGTAGCCTAAGAAGAAGAAAAAAAAAAGAAGGACAGTGTGAGATACAGAAGAGAACCAGAGGAGGCGAAGATGAAAACAGCTGTGAGATTAATGAGCTAAGCCGTGGAGATGCGTCCAACAGAGAAAGGCAGAATACAAGGACAAGTCCGTGTTAGATACAACCAGCTGGGCGAGGGAATTACGTCATCGATTCATACCGTCCCATTCCCTATGGCGTGAGCACATTCTTAGCATAAGGCACAGTCAGATCTAGGAGTCAAACTCGCTGGCTTTATTGAACACCTGGTCTTGCTGGCTAGTTGTTAAACGCTCTTCCAAGACATGTGTGATCACACATTTTAAATTCATAAGCGCTGTGGAATGACTTGACAATAACGGTATCATAAATAAAAAATAAAAAAAAAAAGGCTGGCTTTTACGTTCAGTAGGAGGAGCATTTCGATGTAGTAGTTTTAACTAGGTCAAACATTTCTATGCTATTTCTATTGGCGGCGCGGTGGCTGAATGGTTGAGAGCTTGACTTCCGAACATGGGGTCCTGGGGTTCGTATCTCGGTGAAGACTGGGATTTCGAGCTTCGGGATTTTTAGGGTCCACCCTAACTCTAACGGGTACATGACTTGAGTTGAGGAACGTAAAGGCGTCTTGTGATTACAGATGCCCAACCTGTGACCGCAGCTGTAAGATCACGGATTGGCCTCTTTAGTTACATGAGAGGTTCCAAAGGGAAAAGTCTTAGATTCAACTCTTTGGACAGTTACGAAGAAGTAAATAGTTTGTCGAGCGAGTTGTGGAATCTCATGCCCGATGATTCTCGGATAGGGCCTCAGTAAATGGTGGTTTGATTGTCTTCTACGTCATGTAACATGAAAAGAACCAGGATGCCCGTATGTAGTCGCTGAATGAACTCTTTTATGTTGTGTCTGTTCTAGTTATGTGTATGTTTCTGTTGTGTTGTCTATGAATGAGAAAAGAGTCCTTGTAATCACAACAAATGTCCATAAGGATCAATAAAGCAGTCTTAGTCATCTACGCTCTTTCACTAGCTACCTTATACATTTGTTAGCCAGTCTTTCACGTATATTTTTTTTTTTAATTTCGTAGGAATGTTGTTTCAAGGATTTCCCCGAAAAATAAAATTGGAAATGTTTCATTCAAAAGAATTACTGTATAAAAAACAACCACTACATTTCTTGAGCCTGACCTATCACTTAAACTGCGCGACTACATGCAACATATTACGTAAACATTATCACGTGGTTGAGTTTGACTCAAATAAGAATTATTGGCTGAAAATCAAAAACAGATCAAAATCTCGTTGTGTACGAGAAACAAGTCGAGTGTGAACAGTTAAAAGTGCAGTCACAAGGGAATACACTCCTGAAGGGTCTATGTTGTTTACTTAGTATTCATACACAGACACACACACCTCTTACGACAGACGACCTTTTTTTTTTCGTCACTGTCAATCAATACAAGAAAACCCAAAAAGGCGCAGCGAAGCTAAGTCCACACTGAGAGATAAAGGTCACCAAGGAAAGCTTGGAGCCAACAGGACCAGGCAGACTCGTTGTATAGGTTGACCGTAGTAAGAAATACAGAAACTAGCGTTCACTGGAATCTTGTCACAATCACAACAGATGGCAGGGATAGGGCGAAGACTAAAATGGAGGTTTAGCTAACTCAAGAACTCGAAAGCTCGTTTGTGTTAATCTTATTTAGAACAAAACAAAAAAAAAAAAACATTTACAAAACGGTCAAACTAAAGTTTTCCCCGTGAGGCCAACGAGCTAACAATTTTTTTCATTAGTATCAGGGCGGGGTGGGCTCTACCTAGGGAGGGGTGGGCTCTACCTAGGGAGGGGTGGACTCTACCTAGCAATGATTAGGGAAAATGTGTACGTCCTTGCGTGTCATCAAGAGACACTTCGGGACATCAGGAGGATTAATCTTTGGTTCAATTTTTCTTTTGTTACAGGCCTACTCGTGTAAGAGAAAATTAAATAAAAATGGGGTGGGGGGGGCGGGGAGGCATGACTAAAATAATACTACTAATAATAAAATACTACTGCTAATAATGAAACAATAATAATAATAATATAAAAAATAATAATTTAAAATAATAATAATATTTTAATAAGTAATAAATATAATAATAAAATAACAATAATGATAACAATAAAATTATAATAATATTCGCATGCACGTCTTTATAACAAATATCACTTGTCCGAACGGATAATTTAAAAACACTTCAAGAACTCGAAAGCTCGTTTGTGTTAATCTTATTTAAAACAAAAAAAAAAAAAAAACATTTACAAAACGGTCGAACCAAAGTTTTCCCCGTGAGGCCAACGAGCTAACAATTTGTTTCTCAGCAATATGTAACAACAGTTTAATTTAAAGGAAAATCGTTAGAACCGTTTTCGAGATCAGTGTTCCAGGTTCCATGAAGTTCTGACTTGAATAGAGGGATTGTAAAAAAAAAAAGGCCAATGGGTTTTTATTAATGTACTAATAATATGAACTATGTAGCTTTAGGGCGCTAAGAAATAGGGGAAAGGGGGGGGGGGGGGGTGCTGTATGATAAGTCTCTGGAGTCTATTCTATTAATAATGCTTACCTTTACTTAAAATAACAACAACGTGTATGCAGAAAAAAAAAAGTGCATCTATAAGTTTGTAAAGTGTACACCAGAGAAAACGTAATGAACTAAAACTTTGCATCCACAAGGAGATGGCTAAGGACCCCTCCACCACCACTTTTTACCAGCCTCTTTTTTCATCGGCCCCATAATTTACATGGTAGTAGATTCTATTTATAAAGCAATAATTGTAGTCTGTAAGCTTGAATAAATATCATGGTTTGTGAACAAGATGCGACCTAGTATTTTGGACAGGCAGCCAAGAAGAAATTGTAACCTGTAAAGTAATAGAACACAAAAACTAAGCATCGTAGTGCAGGTATTGTATAAACTGTATGCCTTAGAACTTTCCCCAATTATTTCTGCCTAATTAAGATGCTAATACTAAAACAGTTGAACTCAATGGGGCATGATGTCACAAGCGCCGTATTATGTGAGCCTGCCAATCTGTGCAAAACAAGAAACAAACACAGAGAACAAATATCTCAGTGGCTTTAACAAATGTCTTTCATATTTCAGACACAGGGCCAATGGTCAATACAAGTCAGGCTATCTTTAGCATAATGTAATACTCTCAATGAAGACACTGCGACGATCGATGTCAGATGTACAGACCGGCTTAACGTCAGGCACCAGCTAGAGTGACTGCTATTGAGTTAAGGTTTTTGTTTTAGCAGTGTTGTGTTGTCACTAAACAATTCCATGATGCCCTACTGATCAGTCTAACATCACCGATGAGGTTGTTGAACGAAATAGACTGATGAGGCAATAGTGTGTCAGTCAGAGATGAGACTTGACTGATGAGGCAATAGTGTGTCAATTAGAGATGAAACTTGACTGATGAGGCAATAGTGTGTCAGTCAGAGATGAAACTTAACTGATGAGGCAATAGTGTGTCAGTCAGAGATGAAACTTGACTGATGAGGCAATAGTGTGTCAGTCAGAGATGGAACTTGACTGATGAGGCAATAGTGTGTCAGTCAGAGATGGAACTTGACTGATGAGGCGATAGTGTGTCAGTCAGAGATGGAACTTGACTGATGAGGCAATAGTGTGTTAGTCAAAGATGGAACTTGACAGATGAGGCGATAGTGTGTCAGTCAGAGATGGAACTTGACTGATGAGGCAATAGTGTGTCAGTCAGAGATGAAACTTAACTGATGAGGCAATAGTGTGTCAGTCAGAGATGAAACTTGACTGATGAGGCAATAGTGTGTCAGTCAGAGATGGAACTTGACTGATGAGGCAATAGTGTGTCAGTCAGAGATGGAACTTGACTGATGAGGCGATAGTGTGTCAGTCAGAGATGAAACTTGACTGATGAGGCAATAGTGTGTTAGTCAAAGATGGAACTTGACAGATGAGGCGATAGTGTGTCAGTCAGAGATGGAACTTGACTGATGAGGCAATAGTGTGTCAGTCAGAGATGAAACTTAACTGATGAGGCAATAGTGTGTCAGTTAGAGATGAAACTTGACTGATGAGGCAATAGTGTGTCAGTCAGAGATGGAACTTGACTGATGAGGCAATAGTGTGTCAGTCAGAGATGGAACTTGACTGATGAGGCGATAGTGTGTCAGTCAGAGATGGAACTTGACTGATGAGGCAATAGTGTGTTAGTCAAAGATGGAACTTGACAGATGAGGCGATAGTGTGTCAGTCAGAGATGGAACTTGGCTGATGAGGCGATAGTGTGTCAGTCAGAGATGGAACTTGGCTAATGAGGCAATAGTGTGTCAGTCAAAGATGGAACTTGGCTAATGAGGCAATAGTGTGTCAGTCAAAGATGGAACTTGGCTGATGAGGCGATAGTGTGTCAGTCAAAGATGGAACTTGGCTAATGAGGCGATAGTGTGTCAGTCAAAGATGGAACTTGGCTAATGAGGCAATAGTGTGTCAGTCAAAGATGGAACTTGGCTAATGAGGCAATAGTGTGTCAGTCAAAGATGGAACTTGGCTGATGAGGCGATAGTGTGTCAGTCAAAGATGGAACTTGGCTAATGAGGCGATAGTGTGTTAGTCAAAGATCGAACTTGGCTAATGAGGCAATAGTGTGTCAGTCAAAGATGGAACTTGGCTGATGAGGCGATAGTGTGTCAGTCAAAGATGGAACTTGGCTAATGAGGCGATAGTGTGTTAGTCAAAGATCGAACTTGGCTAATGAGGCAATAGTGTGTTAGTCAAAGATGAAACTTGGCTGATGAGGCGATAGTGTGTCAGTCAAAGATGGAACTTGGCTGATGAGGCGATAGTGTGTCAGTCAAAGATGGAACTTGGCTGATGAGGCGATAGTGTGTCAGTCAAAAATGGAACTTGGCTAATGAGGCAATAGTGTGTTAGTCAAAGATCGAACTTGGCTAATGAGGCAATAGTGTGTCAGTCAAAGATGAAACTTGGCTGATGAGGCGATAGTGTGTCAGTCAAAGATGGAACTTGGCTAATGAGGCAATAGTGTGTCAGTCAAAGATGGAACTTGACAGATGAGGCGATAGTGTGTCAGTCAGAGATGGAACTTGGCTGATGAGGCGATAGTGTGTCAGTCAGAGATGGAACTTGGCTAATGAGGCAATAGTGTGTTAGTCAAAGATCGAACTTGGCTAATGAGGCAATAGTGTGTCAGTCAAAGATGGAACTTGGCTGATGAGGCGATAGTGTGTCAGTCAAAGATGGAACTTGGCTAATGAGGCAATAGTGTGTCAGTCAAAGATGGAACTTGGCTGATGAGGCGATAGTGTGTCAGTCAAAGATGGAACTTGGCTAATGAGGCAATAGTGTGTCAGTCAAAGATGGAACTTGGCTAATGAGGCGATAGTGTGTCAGTCAAAGATGGAACTTGGCTAATGAGGCAATAGTGTGTTAGTCAAAGATCGAACTTGGCTAATGAGGCAATAGTGTGTCAGTCAAAGATGGAACTTGGCTGATGAGGCGATAGTGTGTCAGTCAAAGATGGAACTTGGCTAATGAGGCAATAGTGTGTTAGTCAAAGATCGAACTTGGCTAATGAGGCAATAGTGTGTTAGTCAAAGATGAAACTTGGCTGATGAGGCGATAGTGTGTCAGTCAAAGATGGAACTTGGCTATTGAGGCGATAGTGTGTCAGTCAAAGATGGAACTTGACTGATGAGGCAATAGTGTGTCAGTCAAAGATGAAACTTGGCTGATGAGGCGATAGTGTGTCAGTCAAAGATGGAACTTGGCTGATGAGGCGATAGTGTGTCAGTCAAAGATGGAACTTGGCTGATGAGGCGATAGTGTGTCAGTCAAAGATGGAACTTGGCTAATGAGGCAATAGTGTGTTAGTCAGAGATGGAACTTGGCTGATGAGGCGATAGTGTGTCAGTCAGAGATGGAAATTGACAGATGAGGCAATAGTGTGTTGGTCAGAGATATGATAAATTGGGCATTTAAAAAGGAAAGGTTCGAATGCTACTTGCGATAAACAGAAGAGCATGCTAACGTCAAATGAGTGACGGTATGAGAATGTGAGGAGTCTCTGCGTAATTGATGACACATTCGGCACACATTCAACATTTAGAAATGAAGGGAACAAGGAACGACTACTCATCATTACACCACAGGGAACGTTCGACCATTGCGTAATGACTAAAGGCGGGAGGGGGGGGAGGTGAATTTCGGCGTTACGTCATATTCGAAAGTTCCCACAGCGAAAGACCTTAGCGAACTGACTGATCACTCTATAGGTCCCTCAGTTAGCCCCAAGGACACTGCTAGTCGTGCCACGTTTCTTCCTAAACAAAACATACGGACTGCGAGCTTTTTCGGTGAATGGACCCGAGGTTTGAACTCGCTGCCCATTGAGCTTTAAACATAGGACCTACTTCACTACATTCAAGAATTTTTTAAAGATTAGTTGTTCATTTTAACCTTCGTGTTTATGTCTTGAGCCTACATGAATAGGGTTACAAACGTCCGGCATAAGTAAGCCATGTCCTCCTTTTTGTCCTCCGTCCGGTCGATATTAGCCTAAAGTGTCAAAATGTCAGGCCTTTTCACTGCTGTTTCATGACATACAATCTAGCAATTGAATGCAACACTTAATATCTTCTGGTTTAAATATAAATACTTCCTTAACACAAAAAGATGAAAAGATGCAAGACGTGTGTTCACTGTGTTGATTTGTATAACCTCTATGGCATGATCTTTGATGAATTTGATAATGACCAATAATTATAATACATAGCATCAACCAATCAAAGTCGCTTACTGCCTATTGTCGTGTAGGTGTTTATCAATTAGAATTTGTTTTCAAGATATCGACTCACGTTAGCCGATTCTCAGATCAAATGAAGACTAGTGTCCATGTTTTGGTGATGGACGGACAGACAGAAAATGAAGCTTTGAGTGTCGTTTGTGATTCGTAAGTGTCGGTGGCAAAAAAAAAAAAAAAAAAAAGGCAGCACTGATTTAGAACATTATGGTGTCAGCGGAAAACACGGAAAGACAATAATAAGATGTGCTTTTTCTGCATTAGTCACCACTTTTTGTCAACTGAACCACACTTTGAAATCCATGAAGGCTCGTGCTGAAGCATTTGCTCATCACACTGTCACACTTCTTCAGTCTTATATAAGTCGATGGACTGTACTGCTAGGCTAATGCCAAATGATGTTTCAAGATTCAGAAACTGATAAACACATTGCGTGTGCCTGAACAAAGACAGAGGGAAAAGTAGTACAGGAGTTGAGTGACATTAGATGTTTTAGAGTCGCTACAGATGCAAGTAACCATGAAACTTTTCCCAGTAGTAGTTCAGTACTTTGATTGTAAAGCTGGTGAAACACAGACAAGATTACTGGCGCTGTACAACACAGAAAATAAAACTTCTGAAACCACAACAGACCTGTAAGAAACAGTTGAGAAATACAGTCATCCAAGTGTTTTGTTTCGCAGAAAAGTGATTAGGCAATGTCCATGTGAACTTGAGGCATTAACAAGAAACAAGTAAAAGAATGTGTTTTCACAGCTGAAGACTGAGCTTTAGAAGCCGCTTGTTGGCGTCCCGCTCACAATCTACATGGTGCAGAGTCGCTGACAGCAGATGCTAAAACTATGGGGCTTAAGTGTTCAACTATTTTTCTACTTATACTGAACGTATGGAGTCTGTCATTTTTTGATATTGAAGACAATGTCCTGCATAGAGTTCCACGCGAATGTTGGCGCGAACACTGAACTATTGCTAAAAATAATTTCTTATCCTGATAAATAGGACATGTAATAAAGTTGCATTACAGCCCACGATTAATGTTTTAATCAAATAAATATGTCCTGTTTAGTTTGTCTTTTTTTGTCCTCCTTTGTAAGGCTTTGTCCTTCTTTTTGTCCTCCTTTGTAAGGCTTTGTCCTTCTTTTTGTCCTCCTTTGTAAGGCTTTGTCCTTCTTTTTGTCCTCCTTTGTAAGGCTTTGTCCTTCTTTTTGTCCTCCTTTGTAAGGCTTTGTCCTTCTTTTTGTCCTCCTTTGTAAGGCTTTGTCCTTCTTTTTGTCCTCCTTTGGGCACGTACATGTTTGGTTCGCTTGTACATTATGCTTGTTAACAGTGCAATCTAAATTAAATTATTGTTATCACCACAAGATGTTCACCATAGACTTTGAAATACTAGACTGAGTTCCAATGAAGGCTTAGGAAAACAATTGTTGTCCTTGTTTGTAGCCCACTTCATCTGCTGAAGAATCGTTCCCTCTCTCTCCCACAACCAAATTTCCAGGACCTCAAATATAAAACTAGTTTAGCTAAAAAAAAAAAATCAAGTGATGCAAACTAACAACTAGTAAGTAGATCGAGAGAGAGAAAAATTACGTTTTAATGTTTAGTCTGGTCCTGCCTAATGTAAAAAAAAAACGGACTTAGTGTTGAACGGGATGGCACAAAGACAGGCTAACAGCTCAATGTGATCGCATCAGTACAATACATGATGGATGAAGTTGGGGAAAAAAAAGTTGTATCCTTGCCATAACCTCCCCCCTCCCTCCCCCTTTTAAGTAAGTAATGCAGACGCTGGCTCGTGACTTGCCCATCAAACTCTGCTTATTGTATTGAGAGGAGTGACTGTGTGTTTTGTATAGGGATAGACACACAGATAGAATAAAAGGTAACAGAAAAACAGACAAATTGAAATCAAGTAACAGAGAAACAGTCAAATTGAAAACAAATAACAGAGAAACAGTTAAATTGAAAACAAGTAACAGAGAAACAGCCAAATTGAAAACAAGTAACAGAGAAACAGTCAAACTGAAATCAAGTAACAGAGAAACAGTCGACTGGAAAACAAGTTGAAGTAATACCGAAGCGGTCAAATTGAAATCAAGTAACGTGAAACAGTCAAATTGAAATCAAGTAACAGAGAAGCAGTCGACTGGAAAACAAGTTGAAGTAATACCGAAGCGGTCAAATTGAAAACAAGTAACAGAAACAGTCAAATTGAAATCAAGTAATACAGAAGCTGTCAAATAGAAAAAGAAAACAGGTTATAGAGAAGCAGACAAATTGAAAACAGGTAATAGAGAAGCAGTTAAATTGAAAACAGGTAATAGAGAAGCACTCAAATTGAAAACAAGTAATAGAGAAGCACGCAAATTGAAAACAGGTAATTGAGAAGCGGTTAAATTGAAAGCAGGTAATAGAGAAGCAGTCCAAATGAAAACAAGTAACAGAAAAGCAGTCAAATTGAAAACAGATAATGGAGAAGCAGTCCAAAAAAAGATGTAGTAATTCTACTATTGAGACTAATAGAGACAGTCCCAATTTTAACATAAATACTAGATCATTTATTAGGTACTTACAAGTTCTTCTGATTTGGCCAGGAAGACATGACACTCAAAGTCTGCATTCAGTTGGTATCTGGTGAGATATGCAAAACACAGAGGATCCTGGTGAAGTTTTGCAAATCTTGTAATCCCTTTGACATTGTGCTCTAACAAAATGGCATTTTCTTCCTGCTTTGCGTTGATGACTCTGAAGATGTCCCCTGATACTTCAAGAGTAACATCCTTGATGCCCTGTCTCTTCCTTCGAACCTCTGCCATAACCCAAGGCTGCATTGTCTGTGAATATAACCGGTCCATTGGCATGGATCCAAGATAAAAAGCCTGGAATCTGTGTGGTGTTTTAACCGCATCTGCCATTTCCTTGGTGGTCATTTTATCAGCCATCTTAAACAACAAAAAAATATATTAAATTGTGGAGCGTAGGTGCATTTTCATGATGTAGCCATGACAATAGTATGATGGATGTTTTGATTGTGTAGGCTAAAGAGTGATCTGTGGTCATTCAAGGGAATTAAAAAAACAACTGGCATGAAGACTGAAGTGGAGACTAGCAAGAGGGGTGAGACTGACAGGATGCATATTTGTATTGAGTCCTATCTTGTTTTAACTATCATTTCACTTGTGTCTACATTACATCTACTTTCACATGGAATCTGTGTACAGTGTTATTATAATTTACATTAAGATTTGTTCACGCTGATTTCAAGTTCTTCATTACAGTAAAAGTAAAGTTTCCACATTCAGACCTTGCCATCTATGGGGCAGATGATGTTAAAGTCATCTGTTTCTTTGGCCAATGGTTAAAAAGCAGGTAGTCATGTGACCAGCACAACAACCAACTGCCTTTACTTTCCCCAACTAATGCCAGGTAACCTTTAGAGTTGGGTGGATTCAGGGGCGTCTTAAGAATCGCAAAAGTCAAAATCCCAGACTTCACCTAAATTTGAACTCAGGTCCCCAGGTTCAGAATCCAACCACTCAGCCACCGTGCCCCCACCCCCAAGTTTTACATTAAGAATTTAATATTCCTACATCGATTTAGTTGTACAAGCTATTTATAGCTACTAACCAATGACCGAGTATCAACAGTAAAATAAATTTAGAATTAAAAAAAAAAAGTTCTAAAGCAAATACAAATTTTCAACATGGAATATGCTGGATACAAGCATCAATCTAATTAAGATGTATACCTAGAGCTCTTAAAAAAAAATATGGAAATATTGAAGAAAAGGGGTTTTCAGTATATAAACCTGGCATTCTTATCTCTCTATTTATTTTCTGGGTTGAATTTTAGTTAGCAAAAAACTTAACTTATTTTTTCTACAATCAAAATGAAAAAGGCCAACCTATTCTTCATAATTTCCTTCATAACTGTATTCTTTATCAAGAGGCCCAAACAAAAATTAGGCCTGAAAACACTACTATAGAAGAGAAACTATTTGGAGAGCTGCCTGACCTGGACACCACTGCCCAGTTCAACTCAGGTATTGGTCTAGTCATCTGAACCCCCCAACATAATAATTATAATGAAAAAGAAGAAGAATATGAACATCTGATTTTCAAAAACAGAAAGTCTTTAATTGTACAACAGTATTAATTCTTATTTACTAGCTATTGAAGCATGCACCATTGTGAATTGGCATGAAAAAATGTTCAGGAAAAGTGAGGGCCAAAACAAATTGCAAAGGGACATACTGATTCAAAACACTGGCAGTTCATTTGTTTTAAATTTAAGCCTACAGATGTGAGATGATGCATGACAACTAAGGTCAAGGATGAGTGATAAAATCTATCCTCTAAACAGACTAGTGCATATTGAAGAAATATGTCAAAATTCAAATCCTGTTGAAATGTGTATTTATAGCCATACTATTTATAAGGCTTATTGACTTTTAATTTTGATAGAAAATGATTTTTTTTTAGATCCTTAAAATTATATTTCAAGTACATTAATGTCATTCAGAAAAATATTTGATTCCCTTCTTTGATTTGAAATTATAATTCTTTGTATGCACCAACATAAAATAAGACAGTTATGGGATTAAGCTCAAACTTGTGTCTTTAAGTTTTATATAGTCTTATATGACTGAGCTTTACAAGTATTTTTAACTTTTAAGCAAAACTTTTGAGATTTAAGATACCAGTATTTTTGTTATTCTACAAAAATGTTTGAAATAATGAAATATATAGCAAAAAGTAAGGCGTATGTATATATGTATGTATGTCCCTCATTGAAATCAAAACCATTTGACCAAACTTGATATAACTTGGCACAAAAGTTCCTTAGATCACGGCGGAGACCGTAGTGTATGTTTAATTCCCTCCCACAACCGAAGGGCCCTAAAAATAGACAAAAAAGACTTAATTGTATCTCTATTAAATGATGAAACTTTTTAACAAATCAGGTAATTTATTTTGGATATATGTATATGTAGGCTGGATGAGTAAACCCATTTTTAGCGCCCCCAAAAGAGGAAAAGATGCTATTAGTTTTGTGTGAAATGCCTGTCCCTCCATCTGTCCCATTTAGATCTTGTAAACTACAAAAGATAGTGAAAATCCGACATCATAATATTTTAGTCCATTCAAAGTTCTGATCAACGGCTACTTTTTTCTTTTCTAAAAGTGAAAAATCTAATTTTTTAAATCACTTATGCAAGCAGTTTTTTCTTACCACTTTTACAACTATTCACTATTAATAGTAACAAACACAGGAGGCTCTTTAGTACAGGAGCTGACTATTACCATATTTTTAACACATTTATGCAAATGATTTTAGATTTTTTGTTTAAATTCTTTTTTTAACATTTGTATTGCTATGTTATGTAAGTTCTGTCCTACAAACTACTACATTTACCCAAAAATAATGTTTACTTTTTTTTGTGAGAAAAAAATCTATTAAGTACCGGTACGCATATAAGTTGGACATAATTTAAAACAACAATTAATAATTAGGTTTTCATATTATCGTGTGAACTGCAGTGCTACAGCCATACAACACTTGACTAAAGGAAATTATTTTTTTTTTACAAAAATGTTGTTTTTTTTTGAGGATTTGATTGACCCTTTACAAAATAATTAGATCAATTAGATATTCATTATAAGACATCAGTTAGGCCAGGTTAGCATTTAACTTCACATTCACTTTCACCTATCCTTTGGTCTGCTGGACCACTGGGGCACCACACAAGATCTGTCAACCTTCTTTCTCCATCCTTCTAAGTCATTTGTCTTTGATAGAATTTAATTCTGATGTTCTTTCTGAAAATATTCATACCTGCCTTTTTACCTGCCTGAGTGGACCACTCCAGGGGCGGATTCTGAGTTTGTATTTCCACACAAACTGTCTTTGTAACTTGTTATGCTATACTTTTATTTTCATGGCAAACTTAAAAAATTTGAAGGGAATATTCTCCAAGTTTGACATAGGTCTAAATTCAATACAGTACATCAATAATACCAAAACTAAGGCCAGCTGGTCGCAGGTCATATTTGACTAGTAATGAAATAAAATTTATAAATATACTCATAAATTTTATTTGGATTCTGAGAAATATTCCTTAATTTAATTACATGGAAACTAAAATTTAAAAAAAAAAAAGAATTCCTAAAGATAGTTAGTGGTCAGAGGCATAGTGGTTGAGTGGTAAATCGATTGGTTTCTGAACCAAGAGATCGTGTGTTCAAATTTCGGTGAAGAGTGGGATTTAGAATTTCTTGATTTTTAGGACGCCATTGAGTCCAAAACAACTCTAATGGGTACCTGACATAAGTTGGGGAAAGTAAAGACGGTTGGTTGTTTTTCATGCCACGAGACCCTTGTTAACCATCGGCCAAAGAAACAATCTTTAAACATCATCTGACCTAATTTGATCTTATCAAGCGAGATAAATTTAGCTTTGACTGCATTCTACCTTTGTAATATTTCCAGCAAGCACTAATTTACATTTTTCATGCTATAGTAGCTTGGCATTTCTGTCATCTCATTTTGTGTGTTGTTTTAGAAATCTATTCGGCCCAAACCAAAGATGTAGGCATGCTTATATATATAATAATAATAATCTTTATTGTCCGTATGGAAATTTGTCTTACAATCTGTGCATTACACCAAACAAAAAACATTATAACTATAAGAAACCAAAGTGTACATTCAAGTGTACTGGGTAATATATAATCTAGATCTCTATTTTTTTTTAGCACTAAATTTGTTAATGACTTTTCCCGTGCTCCACATCTCCTTCCTCTGCTTGCAGCTGATGTAGCCACCTCACCATGCTATTATTATTCATAGACCCTATCATAGCCAATACCAGTTTACCTGTGTATATATATATATATATATATATATATATATATATATATATATATATATATATATATATATATATATATATATATATATATATACGAAGGAGGTGACATCAAATTATGTTTCTTTCTCTCTTTAAAAGGTCTTTACTGGTATTAAATACTTTACGAAACTCATGGATCAAATATTTCTTTTAAAGAGAGAAAGAAACTAAATAATTCGACGTCACCTCTTTCGTGTAGTCACTCTCCATCTCATAAACTTTCGTTACTGCTGCTATTAAAAAAAAAAAAAAAAACAAATTCAAAGCATTTAACCAATAGGAATTCAATTTTATATGAAGTACCTCCCCCCCACACACACACACACACAAACACACTGATTGGTCCCATCTTTTAAATTCTTTGAAGGTGGTAAAGGACATGCAAGCATGACACTGAGACCCCCCTTTTTATCTGTAAGATTACTGACTGCACATCACCTCCTCCTTTAAAACAGTCAGTTACACTATATCTGAACATGGCTGAGGGGACTGGTTCAACTTGCACACAAAAGTAACAGTCAGCTGCAGCTTTTTGTTTGTGTTATGTGACAGTTATGTATACCATATACTATTACTAAAAAAAATCTTATCTTCTTATCTTATATAATACAGATGTTACTTCAAAAAAGAAGATGATTACGTCCTAGCATCATGCATGTTAACCAATGACTTAAATAATAATAATAGCTATGGCTATATTATATACTTCATAATATACTAGAGCTAAATCAAATTTAATATAGATCTAGTATCATCTAGTCTATCTAGATTCTTGTTATTTTCTAGATCTAGATTAATCTAGAATCTAATCTATAATTAAATATAATAAAGTAATATAAAGTTAACTTACTAGATCGATATTGAATATCCGATATTTATTGGATAAGATTATTTAAATCATTTAATAAAACTACTAACTTAACTATTAATTGTAACTTCTATTTTCTATATTGAATAACATTGTAATAAAAAAAAATATTGTTATTGTTAAATTGTTGTTATACTTCACTGTCTTCAGTCCAACTTACTAAGACTTTATTTGAAATTCGGAATCAAAGTTTATTATTATTATAGAAAAGAACAAAAAGAAATGTTTCAAACATCCAGATCATTAGTGATTAGTGAAACAGATCTAATCTAGATCTATATTTAGTGTACGTCTATGATATGTACAGCTAGAATAAATCTAGGGTCACAGTGTCGGGGGAAAGTAGGCCAACAAGAATATAAACATTTAGCCTGGCATACCCTGTAATCCAATTTTGTTATTCCTAGTTAATTCCCTTGAAGTATTACAAAATCTAGATTTACTCGTAGCACATAAATTTATTTTAGATTTCTTTAAATTATTAAATCATTATTTTGACATTGACTTTAAAATATACAGTTTTAAAAACAAAACAATTTTCACGTTGCATAGCAATTTTTATTTATTCCTGAAGATATAATCCAGCTCAAAACGTCTTGATATAATCTAGATTTTGTTCGTTGAATATTCCGGTAATCATGATTTGATTATTGTCAATGTCGAAATGGCGTCCACAGCGATAAAAATTGGTTCTCATTTAAAAGAACTTAGGTTTCATTTATGCCTTAAGTCTGCCTCAAGCAAAGGAATTAGGTAGATCTACCCGTATAACACTTAGATCTAGATAGGACTTAACTTATATTAGATCTGGTAATTCCCTGTTCACAACTTCTGGACGTATTTAGAAGAAGAATCTTAAGTTAAGAGTGAATTAACACTTTATACTTTATAAATAAATTATTTATTAAGTAAGACTACCTAAGACTCACTTACTGACTTAGTCTAGTTGACTTAGACTTTAGACTTAATTAAATTTAAACTTATTACCTAAGACTTAACGTCTTGTCTTAAGTTAAGAGTGAATTAACTTTATTAAGACTCACTTAGACTTAATTAAATTTAAACTTATTACCAGCCTTAAGACTTAACTTAAGACAAGTTAACTTTAGACTTAAACTTACAGTAAGTTAAAGGGATACTCCCGATGGTTTTGATGTGTTTTGAAATAACCGGAGACCATACAGTAAAATTTACATTCTCGTCTATTAGATCTAGATCTTGTAAGTAAAGAAAAAAATGCGTGTTGAAAGTAGATTTACATTCATGACTGCACATCACCTCCAGTGTGTATTTTCTCGCCTGACAACTCAACACCCACAAACTTTTATCGCTTGATTGTCTTGTCATGACCAACTACACGTAGTCTAGACTAGCCTTACACTGACCAGTTTGTTAGAATCAGACACACTATATAGATCTATTTACATTTTAGGACAGGGAGGGGCTTAGATGAAAATGTTACTTTTTTTTTATCGAGTTGGTTATCCTAATGCTTTTAGATCTCTCTCTCTATATATATAAAACTGTACCATAGCTATGGACTAGGCCGTCACTTAGTCTAACAGCCTAACAGATACTGTAAGAATGAAGCGATACAATTGGTTAAATGTAGTTTCTCTTTCAGGGAAAAAGGGAAGTGACGAATGCCTAACCTAAAAACAAAATCTCAAAGAACCCCGTTTTTTTTTAGATGTCAAGAATTTAGTGTCTAATTTATTAAATATAAATGTTTCTAAGCATTTAAATACAAAATAGTAAAATGTTTACTATTACAACTTTTTACGCAGAATTTAAATATGTCAATTTAACTCAAATTTGAAAAACCATAGGAGTTTCCCTTTAAAGTCTAGCTAGATCTAATTAGTAGTAGCCGTAGTCTAGTCTAGATTTTTCTAAAGTCACTATCTAGTCTAATATCTTACTCTTTGTATCTAATGTAGTCCATCATTTCAGTCTTAATTGTAAAATGTAGTAAAAATTAAATAAAATTATAGCTTTTATATAGCTCTACTTTCATGTTTATAGCATGCTCATAGTGCTATGGTCCGATATCATTACAACTCTGCTTGAGTCGGGTGTTGAACCTCGAGCCCCTTCATAGGTAGCCAAGTTCATGCGTACATAGCATCTCTACCACGCTTCCCACAAATTAGTTCTAAGACTAAATCTAGATAAAAATCTACTTAATCTAGATCTATAAAATAAATTATTATTTGTTTATTTAAAAAATCAATATTTAAGGTTAAAAAATGTAATGATTGGATATATCAAATGAGGTCAGATTATTATGATTTTGTCTGTTGGTTTTATTTGATCATTTATTAAATGTAGATCTACCTATATTAGAGCTTTTTTTCAACTTCACATAGATCTAGAGACATTATAGTCTAGTAGTCTAGATTGAATTGACAAGAACGAAATGTCCAAGTCCTGACAGTATAATTACATTTGAGTTTAGGACATTATTTTTTTATTAGGATAAGGTCATAACCCCAATAAGTCAGATCCTGTACCTTAGAATTAGATCTAGACATTGACATGAAATGGGGGGGTCATGAACATATTTTCTCACTTAAAATATATTAGATTGAATTAATAACAGATAAATAACAAAAATCACAGGAATATTCATTTTAGTGTATCTTAAAATGTTGTATATATTTAAAAGATAAATAATATTTAAATGTAGATTTTTTTTTTCTCTTGTCGCTACCACCTATACAAATTGGTCAGATGAATTTTTCTTTTATTATGTTTATTAATATATTTAGCCATAGAGGGAAACAGTTTAGTTGAATTTGTAGTGTATGGTTAACCCACAACCGGAAGGCCCTAAAAATAAAAACGAAAAAAAAAAAAAAATCATCCCTATTAAAGGACGAAACTTTTTAACATATCGGGTAAACCTGTTTTCACAGTATTTTACATTTGATATCAATATTTCGGCTGAACTGGTAAACCCATTTTCATACTCTACTTTCATTCAAGTGGCAAAGTATTAAAAAAAATTGATATTATATATATTGTTACGATCTCTCTTCCTACTCAGGTCTTCTGTAAACACTGCTAAACACAACACTGCACATCTAACACATCAAGAACTTGACAACAAGAGCTCCACGATATCTGGTACTTTAATAAGGATCAAATAAACAGCCAATATGACACAATTGGCAACACAATAAGCTACTACGAATGTTAAACTGTACATCACCGTACAAAACTCTACTGTCTCTCTTTCTGGACTTGTACATCAACACCTGAGGACTCAACCAGGACCGACTTCATGGCCGACTAACAGTCCCGGTCTCGACGCTCTCCGGTCTTGAACTGCCGCTCTCCTACACACTGTGTCACTCATACATGCAGGCTTTCGATCACATGACCATAACATTGGTCATATTTGCGTGTAATCGTAGTACTGTCCCTTGTCCATGGCCCCGCTGACCTGAGTGATTCACGTGTGTGTCAGCTGAGCCTATAGTTAACCCTTTTGCGCCACCAATAGGGTCGTAACAATATATATATATATGGGAACATTCACTATGTTTGAAACAGATCTAAATCTAGTCCACTAGATTAGTAATACCCAAGCCAAGGCCTGCAGGCCGCGGGTCATATCCGCATAGTATTTCTACATTATATATATGCTAGACTAAACTAAATCTTGATCTAGTGTTAGAGTGTATAATGTATATTGAATGCAATTGAATGAGAATTGATTGTTTTGGTTTCTACATTTTCCAACAGAGAGTATTTAGAAAGCAATTACGTTGGTCTAAAGAAACAGAACCCTAAATTTCCTTTCCTTGTTAGAGAAGCGCTGAATGTTCAACCTAAAGTCTATGCTCGTTATGGTAAGCATCATTTTGTTATCTTTCTAAATAGTGTAATTAATGAAATGTATCTTTTTATTTTCTTTTTACAAATTGCAAATATAAAACTTAACTATGACAAAGCATTATTTAATTAAATTGAACTTCCATTTCCAACTGAAATTATATACGGTATTAGCATCACAGTATTAATGCTGTTATGGCATTTAGGTTCTAAGACGTCTTGTTCCTTTAGAAATGAAGATTATTACATGCTAGCCAAACCTCATGTGGATGGCAACTGTTTATAACTTGGATCATCAAAATGACAATCTGGAATGACATTCACCACAACCAAGCAGCATCTCAACCCCTAGACATTGAAATGGTACCTACAGATCATATGATTTTGTTCACATTTAATTTAATGTTTTTTATCGTCCACAGAGTTAGGTAAAGAATCCAGTCTTCCTTTGACCAACATGACCAAGGAGCAAGTTTCTAGAGCTGTAGAAAGTCTGATAGCCAGCTCTAAATCTCAGCACTGATAGTTAGACTTGTACAAAAAAAAGTGATAATTGATTTACGTAGAACACAATAAGATGAAAGTAAATGAACATTTTGATTGTGGAAGAGTATGATTTTGTCCAATACTGTGAATAGTTTTTTTTCAAATAATAAATTAATAATTGATTGATTTTGTTTTTATTTATTTTTTAAAAATTTTACATTGAAATAGTCTTCTGAGACTAAAATTAAGAAAACTCTTTGTTAACAGATATCAAAAGCAGCAAATTGTTTTCCTTAGTTTCATTATGACTTACTTAGACTTAGGTCCTCCCGCGCCGTTCGGCGCATTGGGCGGCAAGCTGTCTCCATAATGATCTGTCACTGGCAATGTCTGAAGCCTCTTCCCATCTGGTGTCCACTGTTCTGAGGTCCTCCATGAAGGTGTGTCGCCAGGTAATACGAGGACGTCCCTGTTTGCGCTTTCCTCGTTTTGGCTTCCATGTTATCGCAACTCTTGGTGTGTGTAATTCATTTTGACGTAGAACATGTCCCGCAAACCTCATGCGACGCTCAGTCACAACCTCACTAAGTGTTCGACTCCCAGTTCGGCAAAGGATTTCCTTGTTTGAGATCCGGTCTGTGTAACTGACTCCCAAAATCCGTCTCAGCCATCTCTGTTGAGCCACATTTAGTCTTTTCTCAATTTTGACAGATGACTTCCATGTCTCACATGCATATGTAGCAGTTGGAATGACGATTGTGTTGAGAAGGTGTATTTTTGTTTCGAGTCCAATGGCTTGGCTAGTCCAAATAGGCTGCAGCCTTTGGAAAATGCTCCCTGCCTTTCCTATTCGGCACGCTACATCATGGTAAGCATCTCCATCATTTGTTATGATGCTGCCAAGGTACGTGAACTTGTCCAGCTCTTCAAGCTTTGACTCGCCAAGTCTGACGGGGACACCCTTTGCCTTATATCCCACTCGCATAATTTTAGTCTTATCCAAGTTTATGCGGAGGCCAATTTTGGGTGCCTCTCTGTCTAGGCTCTCCGTCATTTCTTGAATGCATTTATTTGTAGCCCCGAGTAGTGCAACATCATCAGCAAAGTCTAAGTCCGTCAATTGGAGTTGTTCATGCCATGGAATACCAAAGGCAGTCTGGTTCATTGCTCTCCTCATTATGTAGTCGATGGCTAGGAGGAAAAGGAAGGGAGGTAAGATGCACCCCTGTCTCACACCTGTCTCGATTGTAAAAAACTCTGTTGTTCCCTCTTCTGTTTTAATGCAGCAACTAGACTGACTGTAAAGGTGTCGTAGGATCTGGACGAATTTTTCTGGTATACCGTATTCTCTAACTATTTTCCATAGTGATTCTCGGTGGACACTTATCAAACGCTTTTTTGAAGTTTCATTATGACAAAGTAGAAAAACAATGTACAAATCTTTGGACAATTTTTATTCTCTTTTGCTGAGTAATTTCAAACAACAGAATGTACATTTTACAATGACAAATGCAGAAAAAGAAATTAAATGAAAAATGTTTTTATTTACAAACAGAAAATAAAATGCAGTTCAATATTTCTTTTTTCTATATATGTCTGGCCTCCAATTGATAGGATGTGTCTCTTCAGTCTGAAACAAAATTTACATATCTAAATATAGATAGACGTACAAAAGTGCACATTGAAAAAAAGTTCTAAATTATTTTCTTGATTACGTTTAGAAATGGCTTTGAAATATTGTACCGGTACCATTACATCTAGCACATCCATCTTCAATGTCGTACTTACCATGGTACTTGCAGTAATTTTCTGACCTTATTAAATAGTTTTACCTTATGGTTCAACTTTTATGACTATGATTGATAAAATGCGTTCACTAAAACTTACAGCAGTCTCATCCTCCTTGTAAATCTTAATGGTTTTGTCAGCCTCGCCAGTTATGAGCCTTGAACCGCTGTGGTCAAAACATAAAGAAAATATCCCAGCCTCAGAGTGGATGGAGCCTGGTTGAGCAAGTGCCTGGACACGCTGGAAGTTGTAGCCAGTCTTCCAATCCCAAAAATGCATGCTACCATTGTCAGCTGTTAGATTAACAAAAAGTATACTAACTAGTACATGTCATTATGTTCTTTCATTTTTAAAAAAAGTGTGTGTATATTTATCTTTCAATATTTGAAATAGGAGTAAAAAATTATTTTGTCATTAGTTAAAGGTTATATTCAACACATATTATTGTATCTAAATTTTTAAAATCCTGGATTAAAAAAATGTATGAAAATTTTAGAAAGTGATCAGCAAATATAACAACTACAGCTATCTACCTGCAGAAACCAGGACACCATCAGAGTTGCAAGCCAGACTATTCACAATAGCATTATGGCCAGATAAATTTTGGAGAAATGTACCGTCAGGAAACTTCCATTGTTTGATGTTGTCAGGTGATCCAGAGGCAAAGGAATATCTGAAACAGAATTATTTGAATAAATTTAAAACTAAATGGGATCAAATTTAAAAAGCTTTTTTTTAATTATTATTAATGTTTTTCCCATAATCTTAAAAGCATGCCACCACATATAAGTTCAGTGTCAAAATAAAGTCATGCAAAGATAAAGAATATATATATATATATATATTGCTATAACTGGTGGTGACAAAAAAGGGTAATTGGTGTGTGTGATGAGCTGACACAGATAACATAGGCCTGACGTTGTGGTGACACTTCTGGAAAAATATGTGATGTGAATTCTACTCATTCACGTCAGATATGGTCATGGAAATGAGTAAGGTTGTATCATTTTTGAGAAGGCCTTTGCAAACTCTATATAAGGAGTGAAGGTGTTGGAATCAAGTCACTTCACGATCAAAGAAATCATGATTTAATATCAAGCCTGGTACAGCAGCAGTCCAGTGTCAAGACGGTCCAGAACAGTAGAATCTAGTACCTGGCCAGGACGAGACAGACCAGTGGAGTGTGTTACAGCAAAAATAAAGAGTTTATATGGTACGGTCAAACATTTACATGTTGCCAATTGTACAGTTTTAGCTGCAGATTTATTACACATTAAAGAATATCTTGAGTCTGCTTTCAATCAAGAGTATATTTCTAGTGTGAAGGTACTGCAGTGGTCAGTAAATATACATTCACTCTTTCTTACAGCCTACTACACCCACTTAGACAAGAGCTATCAGAAATATACTTCATTGAACAAATACTAACTGTACTGGATGCAATGCTAAAGCTCTGACACTCTTCTTATGATTAGTCAATGTAACTCTTGTCCTGCCCATAGCCAGGTCCCATAGCCTCACAGTACAGTCATGACTGCCAGAGATCACCTGCATGTATAAAAGCATTACTTTAAAATCTGAAAATGTACATATACTTTTTTAATTGATACCGAACACAACAATTTAACCCAACAAATTCAAGCAACTATGACTTCCAATTCAGCTTAGTAGGTTCTATACAGAACTGTGGCGTTTTATTATAGAAAATGAATATTCTGATAGTTAATGATGTCGTTGCTTTCTGTTTTACCTGTGGGTCTGCAGACTGACATTTCACTTCAGCTACTGTGTTACTATGACCTGCCATTGTATGAACACAAGCTTTAGTCCTAATATCCCAGATCTGGTCACAGAAAAAAAAAAAGTACACTTATTAGCTTAAAAAAACCATTTTTTTCAAACTATCAATTAGTGTACCTTACTATCTGTATAAACTTAAACCATATTAAAACTTAAAACAAAAGAGCAAAAAATGTAAACCTAACACAATGGATTAAAAAACAACTTAAAATTGCAATATTTGCTGCAGATTAAAGGTGCAGAGATGATTAGAAATTTTAACAAAATAAAAAGGTACCAGGTACTTGTGAAGTGTAGTTGCTTTGATATAGAACATGATTTAAAGTTGTAAAAATAAGATTTTCCTAATGTAGTTAAAAACAGGTATTATAAACTCTAGGCTTAAAGCCCAATCAAAGTAAAGATCTTAAGTTAATCAAATGAGACTTTTTTTTCTTACTTTACTTGACACTTGTGATATAATCTTACCCTGACAGTTGCATCTCTACCACATGTGACTAAGACATCAATAGTAGGATGAAGATCTAATGCATAGCAAGCACTGAGATGACCATGGTAATGCCTGATGGCCTGGGAGAGAAACAAAATTTGGTATTTAAAATAATATTTGTTATCAAATTCACTAGTAGGTAATGACTACATTAACGTAATGTTTAAGTAATGCAGTCTGTAATAAAACATGAAACAGATTAAGGATTCATACTTTCTGTAACAAATGCATACTTCTTAAACTTCATAAAGAATGAATAAAGCTACATCCTACTAAGGTATTGTATGGTATCATATTATGATTGCATTCTTACCAAATATTAATAACAACCTAATAGAGAAAAACAATCCTAAGAAAGTTAAAAAGATTTTAAATATAAACACCCTTCAGGTCATAAATTTTCACCCCAGAGAAGAAACAAAGACACAGATCAAGACACACAATCTCTATAATTCCCTTAGCATTTAAACCATGTACTTTAAATGTAATGTTGAAGTGAAACTGTAGTAAGTGTTGTATAAATGTAATAGTATATTTCATTTGCTTTCATTATAATGTTTTGTTATCCGTAGTGCAAAATTGTTAGGGAGGTGCAGTGGCTGAGACGTAAAGTGCTTGGCTTTAGTACCAGAAGTCCCGGGGTCGATTCCTGGTGAAGACTGGGATTTTAATTTTGTGATCTTTGGGCGCCTCTGAGTTAATCCAGCTCTAATGGGTACCTGACACTAGTTGGGGAAAAGTAAAGGTAGTTGGTCATTGTGCTGGCCACATGACACCCTTGTTAACAATAGAAACAGATGGCCTTTAATTCCTCTGCCATGAAGGTCTGAAAGGGGAACTTTTTTTTTTACACTTGTTAGACCAATTTCCTCAATAAAAAACTAAAAATATACAATTACTATTATCTTTAATTTTTTAAAAATTCAATTTAAAATATTAATATAATAAGCCCCCCAGAACAGATAACTTACAAATAATTCCTTGTTCCCATTTATCTTTCAACTAGTAAACCAAGTGTTTTTCTGAGAAGTATAACAAGCCAATCCAACTTTTCTTACCTTGTTTTGTTCCAAATCCCAACACTTCACCATTTTATCTTCTCCACAAGAAAACAAATATGGCTGCCTGGCACTCACAGCTAGACCTCTGACTGTACTCACATGACCAGTGAGAGTTAATTTTAAAGTTCCGGTTGCCAGATCCCAAATCTGTGGTGCATACACAAAGGTATTAATGACATGGATTGCCAAGATAAAGAATGCAATAATTAATTGAAAGTGTTCAACTTTTTCACCAAATTCATGCAAGATAAATCTTTTACTTCACTTTTTAGCTTTCGCAATCATTGACAAGTAATATTTAATTGCATTAGGATTGTCATCTCTAATTAACTTTATATCTTTACAGCGTAATTGTTCAGCTAGAAGCAATGTGCAAAAAAAAACACAGAAAAAAAAAGGATTTAATTATAAAGCAGTTTTCTGCTGAAAAACAATATTGTAACAAGTATTTCTTGTCTATTTTGGACAAAAGTAGTGCTAATTAACAAACTATAAAAATGTCAGTTAAATGAAAATAAAAAAAACAAAACTATTAACACTTGACAGAGAGAAGCTTCATTCACTGATCTTTACCTTTATAACTCTGTCAGCAGCACCAGAACAGAACCATTCATTGCCAGGCTCTACAGCCAGACATCTGACCCAACCAGTGTGACCACTGATAACCTAGGGGAAAAAAAACAAACTATTTCTTTTCTGATTTGATAAAATAAATTTTGAATCTGCCACATCGCATGGATTAATATATATAAGCATGTAGAAACTTTGTAGAATTTAATTTTATAGATTAATAGGAATTTCACCAGTTTAGGTATCTGACTATGGGTACAAAGACAATGCCCAGTAAGCAAGATTTTATGTTGGAAAAGGTTGTTGTTGTTTTTTTTTTTTTGGGGGGGGGGGGGGGGGGGGGGAGGAGAAGAAGAAGAAGGAGGGAATGCAAATGAAGTGAGTTTTGAATGTTAAATAATGATAGAATTGCTATATATCTAGTGAGAGGCTTAAGCTTGGAGTTCATAATGCTCAAGATGACTTGAAATACAGAAACAAGCAGCAAGGGAGCAATAAGTTTAAAAACCAAACTGGATAAAAAGCACTGAAAGCTAATGATTTCCCCAACAGGACAATGCATTAAGAAACCATCTTTCAAGAGCCACCATGTCTTTAATATTGATTTACTAAGCTATTTTGCTTGTTATATACTTTCGTTATGAATCAGTAAAATATTTAACAAGCACATATATTGTAAAATATTTACTCTCATTTATATAATTATCATCACCCATTAAGGCTTCATGATCAAAAGGTAGTTATGTTATATAATCCAGAATAAAAAAATATATATATATAAATCTCTTTCATGGCCTTGCAAGTGTTTTACCGCTCAATAACCATTTTTCCTTCAGTCATTTTTTTTTTTTACAGATAATCTTAAAATGTAGACCACTTGATGTAAATCCAAGAATTTAAGATTTTTATAGTAGGATGAAATGGTATCTAATAAAACATACCCTGTAAAGTTTCCAAGGAGGATGCCAATTAGGTTTAGGCATAGTGGGAGCTTTCTTGGGAACTAGCATCTGCTGTTGTCCTATATTTACAGCAACCAATGCCTAAACAAAATGAAGTTAATGTGAGCAATGATTGAACAAATAACATTTTTTTTTAATACATATTGATATTATTTACTTTAATTCACCAATGGTAGTTAAGTTTAATAAGTTCTACCTGTGTTCATTTTTTTTTTTCAAACAACATGACAGCACTTAAGAATAATTAAAACTATGCTTTTTTAGCTATATTTAAATCACTAATTTAGAAAATGCTATTATTTTCAATAATTTTGCTGGAAGATATTTTGATAATGCTTGTTTTTATCAAAACTTCAAGCTTCTATTTAAACAGCAGCAAGAAATGTGCATGCCAGTTCGGCTGTGAATGTTAAACTGTATAACTCTTGTTGAATAAAGTCATAAGAGATCTAGTATTTGTAAATTCACTGACAAACTTACATTTAAATACCAACTAGTGAAGATGACATAAATTTATTTTGACAACTATGTAAATATATCAAAATTTATTTTCTGACATAAATTTATTTTGACAACTATGTAAATATATCAAAATTTATTTTTCTGTACCTTTTTAAAATAGTTTAAAAATAATTAAAACCAATATAGTATAATGCAAAGTTATTTCAGAGAATCAAATATTTATATTATATTTTCTTATTTGTTTGACCCAACACAACAGGAGATATTTATAAGCGTATGCAGATCTAAATAAAAAAAAAAAGAGTATATACCAAAGAAAGTTCTATACAGCCTAATGTGACTGAAAGGTCACATTTTGAAACAATTATATACTTTAGCTACAAGAAAAAAATATATACATGAAAGCACACTGACATATTTTTCTTACCCGACTACTTGGGTCTGATCTTTCTAAATCATATGCATTTCTGGAAAAAAAAATACTAGTAAAGACAGTTTCATAATAAAATGTATAGCATTAATAGAAAAATAAGAGTCTACAAAATGAATAAGCAACCTCATGTCTAGATAACTATCCCACATACAGCACATGCTTTTCGACCCTTATAACTGGAGGGTTCAATTAATTACAAATAAATTTGTCGAAACAATCTACTGCATGCTGTTAGGTATTTAGCTAGAGTAGTATTTAGATAGAGTAGCCACACACCATAATTGACAGATTTAGAACGGGACATTTAGTGATGTTAGGGATAGAGTTTTTTTTGTTTTATTTATGTTAATTCGATTCAGTTAATATTAGGAAATCTGGACGATAACATTGATTATATTGATTCCCGGTTCGGAAGCCAAGTGCTTTACCGCCCAGCCCTCGCACCTCCGAAACATAATGTGGATGGGTAAAATGTATTCATAATTTTCTAAATATCAACATGAACAACCCTCTTTCACTTTTTCATTATATACTATAGAATTTTAGCTATGATAGAAAAGAAATGTTTTAATAAGATTTCTTTCTGGTCTCATTAATCATTAGTCGAAGTAAACATTGAACTATATTGGGATAAAAAAGATCTTTTATTATTCAATCCTGAGTAATAGGAAATATTAGTGTTCTTTGAAAAAAAAAAGCTCTGGTAGAAAGTCTGCTAAACTATAAAGTAATGTAATGCTATAGACTAGTTTGTAAAAGCCAAAATGACAAACCTCATATGATCACTATCACCTGAAATGAAAATAAAAACATTTTTCTTAAAATAATGTATAACAATTTTTTTTTTAATTTTCTTAAATTATCAAAATAAATTTAGCAAGGCAAAGTGTTAGATATCTTAAAGATCAATTAAGCTTAAAAAAAAAAAACATAACAAATTTCATTACATCTAATTCATTTTGCTGTACAACCAGTGTGCGAAATAAAGCTAAATAAAATATGTATTTCTAAAAAAAAAATCTATTTGTGTTACCTTGTACAGTTCCATTATGGGCTTCTCCTACACCTATACCAACAAAAAAAAAAAAAAGTTTATTTAATCATCACTAAAAATTTACATGAGTATACAAAAAAAAAAAAAAAAAAGTACCTCTTCTACAAAAGGAGAGGTAGTTAAAAAGTACATAAAAATATTTACTATATTAATAAAAAAGCTGAGTTTAAAAATAAAAGAAAACACATCATAATCCTATTTCAGGAAATTTAGTTTTAATGAATAACTACTAACATCAATGCATTAAATTTGAAGGACTCAAATATACGTGAATAGCCATTAAAAAACATTTTTGCAAAAAAAGTATAGTTTTGAAATTAGATGTTTTAGACAGAAGTTAAATTTTTAAAAAATAATTATTTAAGTTCATACAAAATATTTGGTAAATGAAAGAAAAAATGTATTATAAATAAATCAGTCAATACTAAATTGTTATTTAAGTAAGTCAGTACAATATTGTTATAAATAACATAAGTCAGGACTAAATTAGTTAAGTAAGGAATGTATATGGGGAAGACGTAAAAATATTTCTTCTATATTAATATGAAACATGGTTGTATGGATAGCCCACTCACCACCAACTTGTTGCATTTGTTTGGATCTTACTTCTCTTTTGGCAGCTTCCTTCACTGGACCAAATTCATCCTGAACCTTTATCTGACGTTTAAGTTTCTCACTGATGCATAAAGAATATAAAAAATAGTATAGAATTAGATAGCACAATAATTTAATAATCTTCATCTTTATCTTCATTTATCTTAACATTTTAAGCATACATTCTTTAATTATTTGCTTGTCGACCTGGAACAGATATAAATGAATTAACTGGAATTATAGGTTCTCTACAGATTTTAGTCTTTATAAGCCTAAATACACAAACTCTTATTAATAACCTCTTCTCATTCCCATGCTTACCAAAACTGTACATGTATTAGCTTTTACTTAAATGTTATGTCATTTAAAAATTTTAATTGGGTGCTAAATATTGAAGAAACACCCTACAGAAGTGCATTACTTCTATTTTAAAGTTTGGATCTTAAAAGTATCCGGTTTCAAATTCATTACAAATGTTTAGTTAGTATCTCTATTTCAAACTTGCAGTCACTCTTAACACAGTTACCTTTCATCAAATTTCATTGGAGCATTACCCTGGTCAGATAAAAACATGTCATGAGTTCTCTTCAGTGATCTGAACACCAGGGTATGCACTGAATGTTTCTGAACATCCTGTGAATGAAAAAGAAAAATTCATAAGAGGTGCTATAGTATTGCATTTTTTCTTTTATTTATTAATTATTATATGGATAATTTAATCATGCTATTGTGCTTACAATAAAAGGATTTGATTTTATTATATAAAAAAAAAGGTATTGTTTATAATACTATACATAAAAATACCAAAATAATATTGCATTTTAATCTGGTACAAAGAAGATGACTACATGAATGCGTGTTGGTAGGACAATCTAGTCCTGCATGTTATGCAATGACTTATATTATATTTAGTCAAGACTTTGGTTATCCTGACTGACTCAGCCTCAGGCAACCCATTACATTAGGTACTTCGATAAACTGACCTAGATCCATTTTTTTTTCTCCCAAAAAATGGCTGAAAAGTGTGTCAGCACATTTTACCCTTTTTATAGGGGAGGTCATTTCCATCAAAGTTTTAGCATATTGTATTTGAGTTGAGGACTAATTATGATTACTTTTTGTAAACATAAGATATCAGAGATCATTTTTATTTGCTTTTGAAGCCAATCTGTTAATTTTTCTTAACAAAAGTTTATGTGAAAGTTGACATTTTTTCCTATAAAAGTTACAACAATGCTGTTTGCTACAATAATTTATCATATTATGAAATGTGTATATTTCAAATTTCATTAAATTCTCTTGGCGCACTTTAAAGATATTTGATATTAAAATTAACAAAGACAAAGAAGGGTAAAATTTTCTTTTTTAAATAAAATAAAAGTGTTTATGGTTACAACAATCTCACTAATTCTATTGAATTTAGCATGTTAATATATATCTGTGTGCTAAGTTTGAACTTTGTAGCTTGGCGCACTCTTTAGATATTAATTTTCAAAGTTGATGGTTAAAATCTATTTTTAGTAACAACCAACACTGTGATTTACTGGAAATGGTCAATTTCTGTCTATCACGATCTATTTTTAGAAGCACACATAGGAATTTTTCATTTAAATTAACTTTTATAGTGTTTGAATGCTAGATTATGGAGAGGGAATACATGTGTCTTTATTATAATGACTTTGTAATCTGCAAATTTTAAAGTAAAAGTTTAATTACTTTAAAAAATAATATTAACTATTACAATTTTTTTTTCATATTTTTAGCTCAGCGAACTAATAATTAATTTTTTTTTCTGTGTGTTGTTTTTTTCTATTAATATACATGTAAATTAATAGTTAATAAATGAGTACATTATATTTTTAAAATGATGAGCTATTATTGCACAAAAATTCAAGTAAAAAATCTTTTAATAACTTCTATAAAATCGCAAGGTTTCTTTTTTATTTTATTGTCCGAAGCAAGAAATTTTTCATTTACAATCTAATTTTTAAAGCATTTAAATTAAGGCATTTTAAAATGATTAATTGCCAGTGCTCTACAAAAAGGTTAAAACTGTTTTTTTATGAAGTTTATGAAACTTATAGTCATTAAATTTTAGGAAATATTTTTCTGCGCAGTGCTATTTTCATTTATAATTTATAAGAATTATCTATCTGATGCATATAAATAGCTATTTAAATACAGTAGAATTATAATTAAACAAAATAAAACACAATACAGATCTCTGATTATTTTTATTTGTGATTTTTGGGCTCATATGATGACAAAATCACATATATTTTTATTTTTTGTCGAAGGCTTTTTTATATATTAATTAACTTTTTTTCAAAGATTTTATTGCTTGGTCTTATTTTTTAAATTTATTTTAACAGAATACTGGTTAATGTAAAAGAGTGTGAAGTTTCAACCCCATATCTTTAAGACTTTTTATAATACAGTTAATTTAAGTTCAACTGTCAGTTGTTTCGGTCACAGATTTTTTTTTTATTTACAAAGGCTAAAGAAGGCTAATTTTTGGCCACTAAAAATTTAATAACTTCCCTCACAATTAACTCAGCAATATAAATATAAAATTGATATCATTGGAAAGCATTTCTCAAGCTCTATCTCCTTTCTGGGTATTTTATCTTAACTTAAGGCCCAATTCCAATGGTAAACAAAATGTATAGATTGTATAGAGAGATGATGAGATCTAGATCTAATTTTTATTATTTAGTTATTATCGGTAATAGGTTACACGAGCAATTAATCTCTATCTTAGTATGAGTATCTAGATCTAGTCTGTTTCTCAATAAAAATCTATAATAGATCTACGTTCAAATTATATAGATCTAGAATACTCAATTTATAAGAAAATCTAGATCTTTTTATATAGTAATGTTATCTTACCTCAATCGACATGGTGTTTTTTGTAGAATTTGTTTACGATTGTGAGTCGATTTATCTTTTCATAGTGACAAAGATCGAGCTCTTCTTTGTATGTAATCAGTTTTGGTATTGTATTGAGCTCTAGCCTATATATATATATAGTATATAGTCAAGTCGTTTTACGTACTTAGCCAAGTCTTAGGCATCATCCATTTATCATATCATATATGGCATTTACGAAATATTAAAAAAATATTTTGACTATTTTATGAGCGTATGTTACGAATGGTTGGCTGGTCTTATGGTATGAGGTCTGAATATGTCGTCTCGATAATCCCGGGTTTAATCACTACGGGTCAAATCCTTTGCCGCACACATATAATAGGCTACATCAGTGATTCCCAAAGTGGTCTATATAGACCCCCAGGGGTCTACAAAGACTTCCAAGGGGTCTACGAAAGTGAAAAAACAAATTGGGGGTCTATGAGATGTCCACGGGGGTCTACGATAATAGATTTCATTTAAGCACGTTGTGACTTTAATTTTTACATCCTATTAGTTTAATTCTTCACACTAACATATAATGTGTGCATAAGTTAATCCTTTAAATATTTATCCTTCTATTCAAACGAAAAAGTGTTGTATTTAATTTCAATAATTTTTTAAATAACTTAATTTTGTCTACATGTAAGTAATGTTTAGCAAAACTTATGTAAACTGAATAGCGTTGATTATTTAACATCGTTCATTCATTCCTTATAAAACATGCCGATTGCCTTTTTTTATGACGATATGAACCTAATTACGCTTGAGAATCAACTGAGACAATGTCACCCTGATAAAAAAAAAATAGAAAAACTTTCGAACATTCAAAGATAAAGTTCAGAATAGACCCACAAAATCTCTTCGACATCATATAGAGAAGATGATGGTTTGTGGGTGTCTTACACTATCTGTTAATTATAGCAAAATAGGCGCTTGGCTACCGAGCCTGGGCTCCTGGATTCGAATCTCTGTGAATTTTTAATTTCATTATTTTTAAGGCTCCCCTGAGTCCACCCAACTCTAATGGGTACTTGAGTTTAGTTAGGGAAAGAAAAGGTGGTTGGTCGTTGTGCTGGCCACATGACACCATGCTCGTTAGCCGTTGGCCAAAGAAACAGATAATCTTAACACCATCACAAGATCTGAAAGGGAAACTTCAGCAGTACATATTAATTTTTATTTTAATTGGTTTCAATTTGAATTTTATCAATAAAAAAAAAAAGATAGATCTCTATAATTGAATATGTAGCTTTAAATTACTTTTTCACTTTTCAACTCACTACAGATAGAAATTAGTTGTAAAACAATGTTGATGAATTTGAAAAAAATTGCAAGTTAAACAGGGGGTCTACCGAAAACCAGAAAACAAGGCAAGGGGTCTACGAGAGAAAAAAGTTTGGGAACCACTGGGCTACATTATAATGTTGATGATATAACAATAATTACACAAAATTAACTACATACAATTGTGTGAGTATTTCAAGTTTTGTCTTCTGACGCTGTGGCTGAATCATGTTATAGTCTTCTAAATTTCAATAATCTATATGTAAAATATTGGTATTATATGACTATATTTACATTGCGTCAGTGCAACACCGCTTGTGTTTACGTAATAAATAGAGTTCCTAATATGTCTTCCCCATAGACTTATATATTATACTAGACTGGACACTATATACAAAACAACTAAGATTTCTTGAGCGCTTTCACCAAAGATGCTTGCGCTCCATCATGGACATACGGTGGCAGGACCGCACTACAAACAGCGATGTCCTTGCGAACGCCGATATGGACGGTATAGAGGGACTTTTTATGGTTCGACAAATACGCTGGGCAGGGCACGTATCCCGTATGGGAGACGAACGAATGCCAAAGGCAATCTTTTTTGGTGAGCTAAAAGGTGGTCGACGTAACAGAGGCGCCCCACGGAAACGCTTCCAAGACCAGCTTAGGCGTCAACTTTCCTTGGCTGAGATAGAAGAGAGCACTTGGCGTCATTCGGCGTCGGAACGAGACAACTGGGGGTCACTCACGAAGGATGCGGGATACACATTTGAGACCAAAAGAAAATCTGCTGCCGAGGACAAACGCAGACGACCACCTGCGGACAATGGTTATGCTTGTCCCGGATGCGGCAAAATATGCAGGTCACAGCTGGGGCTGCGCAGCCACGGGAAATATTGTATTTCTCATTAATCTTCGGACTCGAAGACAAGCCTTATTACAGACTGGAAACCGGAAATAAATTCTTATCCACGATTTATCTATTCACAGACCTATCTATATATAGATTTTTATGTACGTAAACCTTTTTTTCATAGAAAAGTAATGATCTTTAGTTTTCAAAGTTTAGAAATAATGCAAAACCATTTCTCGGATATTCACGCAAATATTTGAAACAATGCCATTTCCTGTTTGTTTTCATTGAGATAATGTTTCAGAAATCCTAGATCGAAATAATTGATGTTGATTTAAATCATCTTATGTACAATTAAATAGATTGATTAACTAGATCTTTCATATATATGTATATAAAAATTGCAAAATAATAATTATGAAACAAGAGTACTCTTATTTTTGATGTTCAATTAGTAGAACTAGATCTAATAATTAAATTATACGTTACATATAGGTTAGGGTTGAAAAACAAAACGACTTTACTTCTTTTGACTGCTTTACAAAACAACGCCTTGATCCAACTTTAGTGTTTAAAAAGTCTCCATGTCCAGTCTAGAATATATATATTGTAAAAGTTTATGGTCTTCCCTCTTAAACACTAGTTTGTTATTTGTGTAACACAAATATTGTACACTATACTCTCGTCTGATTCTCCACCAAACCGGGCCTTGATCTGAAATTTGCAAGGAATTTAAAGTCTTAAGCCAGTAACAGAGTCGATTTTTTTTTCTTTTGTCAACGAATTGGTTAATTTTATGATCTAACCGAAAAAAAAAAACATTGTTCTTTGCATAGAAAAAGAAAAGCATTTAAAAAAAACTTTTTAAAAAGACAATACATCCTTTATTTTATACATCTTATAGAGCTATGATTTTGCTATTCATAACTAATACATTTAAATTTAGGGCCTTAATTTAAAAAAAAAAGAGTTTTTTTTACCCCGCTCCACACACTATTATTACTAGTTAATACTTTTAAATAATAGCTCTCTTTTCGTACGTTTCTAATACATTTATACATGTATGGTTATATACTTTCTTTTCTTTTTTTTAATTGTCTAACCAATAAGAATAATTGTTTAGACTGTACTGATAGAAACCACAGGATCGGATTACACCTGGTCTCTTTTCGTAATTTTCTTGAATTGGGTTACGTGATGGATTCTACGGAAGAAGCTGATTTTAAATCTGATACTCAGGTCTCAGGAACAGTGTAGTTACCAAAGGTGCACCCGGGGCATAAGGTACATTATTGGCGATCCCGTCCCCATTTATCTTGAACATATAAAGGCGCCTTTCTGCGTGTAGTGCCCCCCTGAGGGACGTGCCCGGGGCATTGCGCCCCCTTGCTCCCCCCTCCCCTCACTACTCCTCTGCTTAGGAATGTAATACGCCTAAAGTGTTCACTATTTTATAGTAATAGTAGCACTCCTGTAGTATTTATGAAGTATTAACCCTTATATTTATATGGCCACTTAATTGTTTTTTTCTTCTATACATTTGAGTAAACTGTTGGATTTATTGCTTATATATATATATAGTGCTTTTTTGTAAAAAAAAATAGGTGCCGGTCCTCAGTGATTAGGTGCCGGTACTCAGTAGTTGATTGCTTAACTTTTAACTACTAAAAATTAATAATATACGTAAAAATACAAGAAAAGTAATACTTTTTTCAAAAAGGTGCCAGTATGCCGTAGGCCTACCAGTGCGTACCGTCACAAAAAAAGCCCTGGTATATATATATGTCTAAAATGAAATCTAACGTTGCATGTTGGCTTTTAGAGCCAAAGGTATTAGGTTCAAAGACTCATGGGCGCATTTTTTAAAATAAACCTTTTTTTCTTTTCTTTTTTTTTTTTCTTTTGTTTGTAAAAAAAAAAATAGAATCTGTACTACGATAACCTAAAAACGTATAATTTTGTACTTCTGTATATTTTGACAGCTAGTCTTGTCTAACAATATGATCAAACCAGTTCTTTAAAAAAAATATCTACATATAAACGGCATTATACAACAAATATGACGGCATTCTTGCTTTGAACAACGAATAAAACATTGTTAAAATACACCCAGAGATTGGAGGATCGATGGGAATAATTATCAAAAAGAAACGATGAAATAAGTCGGTGGTATAGCTAGCTACAATGTTGTTCATTTTATAAGTAGAGAAATGAAGCCATTTTCTGGCGCGTTAAAAAATGATGAACGTGAAATATCCCATTAATTAATGTAAGTTCTAGATCTACGTACTTCTAATCAAATAGTTTCATGTCAATTTCATTTCGTTTCTGTAACTTTTCGTTCATATGGCCCGTGACACGAGAGTCGGAAATTAAAATGGCCCACAGGTCGAATTAGGGTTGGCATCCCTGATCTAAACGTTTTTACGGCTGAAGTCAGAAAATGCAATACGAAGTTTCTATTTCACAGGGTCTCGAAACGCCTCGGTCGTTGTTTCACAAAGATCAATGTACTTTTATTAACTAGTTCAAAACGTATTATTTAATTTGAGGTGAGGTTAGCCTGATCGATCAAAATGTGTTTTGAGGTGATCTTATAGACTTTGGTTAAATGGAATAAGCCAAAACAAAACAAAGTAAGACACTTTTCGTTCTTCGTTGATCTGCTGTGGTGGAAGGGGAAGGGCAACGCGTCTTTCTGTCTCGCCATTCCGTTTGTCGTCTGCTCAGAACTTTGCAAGCAGGCGTGAAGGAGTGAGCGAGGGAAAGATTAACTCGCCATCAGCGTGCAGTAAATACTTCATGAAGGATTCGATTAGGTTGCATTTAAGAGGGAAGTAAATGTTTGTCTTTGAAAGAAGAACTGGCCTCAGCATCCAACCTTTTGATGTTTACACGAAACATACAAACGCTTTAAAAATGCAAAACAATTTGTCATTTCGTTTCTTTATGCAACAAATATGGCATCGATTATAATACTCCAATATCCCAATTCTTAAAACAAGATTTTTTTAAAAAACATATCTTATATGAATTGTAGTTGTATCAATTCGTTTTGATCTAGACCAACAATAATAAGCCTGTGAGATTACAAATATTTTTTACCGATTGGTTTTGTTTAGCGCAATTTCATGCTTATAGCTTTCTCAATACGCTATGATCCTATCACTTATCTGGACCAGTTGGAAAAATGAATGCGGGTTGGGGGGGGGGGGGAAGGAGAAACAAAGGTCTACCTAGGTGATCGCCTTTTAAATGCGTTAATAAAAAAATATAAACGACCTGAATTCGAACTCTAGAGCTAAAGACACTAGCGGATCCAGTTGGGGGGGGGGGATTTTTTTTCAAACCCTAACCCTAACGCCCAGTAAACCCTAACCCTAAGCATAAATGTGCATACAGCATATATATATATATATAATGAGAATAAAAAAGGCAGTGTTTCTCAACCTTCGGCGAAAAAAACAACAAAAACAAAAAAAAAAAAGTCATGTTGAGGCCTTTCTCTTGATAGCTTAGGGATCTGGAGGAACGCTGTAAGCCTCCCCAGCGGGGATCGGGGCAAAGCCCCGACGCCAAAAGCGTTTTCATGCATTCTTCACTGTAGAAACGCATTCTCCTGACATCTACAGTTCATTATTTATCAGTGGGGTTCGGGGTAGAGCCATAACGCCATAAGCGTTTTCTTGCATTTTTCACTGCAGAAACGCATTCTCCTAACATCTACAGCTCATCATACATCAGTGGGGTTCGGGGCGAAGCCATAAGCGTTTTCTTGCATTCTTCACTGCAGAAACACATTTTCCTGACATCTACAGCTCATTATTCATCCTATTCAAAAAGTGTATGCTATTTGTATGTGACACGTTTATAAGTAAGCATGTACAGGGGTGGACTGGGTGTCAAAATCAGCCCGGGCATTTTTATACAGTCCGGCCCACAAATCATATGCCACATGATGGATGTCCAATCATTGGCCTACCTGTCACCAAAAGCATTGTGTAATGTTTAATAATGTATCGAAAGTAGTTAGTATATGAATAATTTATACGATGATTTTGAAACTATATAATAATTACAATTACCAAATGAATAAAGTATTAACACTTGGAATAGGGAAATTTGCCAAACACTTCAAAATTTTGATACCATATAAAAAAATTTAAATATACATTAACATATACATTTACTTGGCATTCACATTCGAGGCATCTGAAGATCCTCCTTCAACAAACATTTAGCTATTATTCACTTTCACTCCTCGACATCTTCTCGGGCATATGGACTTCAATGTACAAATATAACTCTTCATTCTCCATTTATGAACTGATCATCTCACAAAGTCATGGGGGCGCGGTTGCTGAATAGTAAAGCGCTTCCGAAACTGAGGTCCTGGGTTCGAATCTTGGTGAAGACTGGGATTTTGAATTTCGGGATTTCTCTTAGCACACCTGAGTCCACCCAACTCTAATGGGTACCTGACTTAAGTTATGGAAAGTAAAAGTGGTTGGTCGTTGTTTACATCTTAGAGCTGGCTACACACACATCAGAACATTGAGTTCACTTGTTGGAAGGTAATATCCTTACGTTCAATAAAACAAATGCTGTTAAGATTTTTTTTCATGTTGCGGCAAAGCCTCTTTGTATTTCGACGTAAGTTTTGTCGTCTTATTGCTTTGAGCCTGTTCATTCATAAACACGGTCATCTTAGAGTTGGTGAATCTCTAGTGCTTGCGAGAAAACATTAATAATTTTACTACATTGTTTTGTAGATGATTCCAGCAATAGTTGCATTTTATGATACTTTTTTCTCTTTTTCGATTGTTTAGTATTTTGATTCCTATCAAAGCATTGCTACACTGTTGAGAATAATAATTGTGACTTATGAATGACTTCGTAGAGGGGCCAACTCGAGATCATACGACAACTCCACCAAACCAATAAGAATTCGTATGAGACTGAACATGTCATTTATAGGACAAGGAACGTTGTTGTTTGTCCCTTCATAGACTCATCCGAATATATTCACACTAACGTCGGTCTCTATAAAATTTAATAGCATTAAGTTTTTTGTTTATCATTCAGTGTGTATAAGGAACTAAAGTCTGCTAGAAGCACTATATACGGATGAAGGGTATTTACGACAATGATTTAGATTAATATTAGACTTTAAAGTGAAAACGTTTTTTTTTTTTTTTTAATAAATCACGACGCTCAAAGTGTTGCTTTTAAAGAGAATATTATTCTGGTATTCCAGCAACCCTTTCGGTGGCCCAACCGTTCCAATTGGGTACCGGCCCCACCTGGCATTTGCCCAAATGCTCATATAGCCAGTCCGCCCCTGGGCCTGTATGTAAATATTTAAATTTCAAAGATACAATATATACTATATGTTTGTCTGCGTGTGTCAGCGTAGTATTGAATGCAGAATTTCGTGATAACTTTGATACCCAAAAAGAATAATTGCGGATCGGAGCACTTCAATCACACATATTTTCAAACAACAGTGAAGACAAAAAGAGTTAGTATTGACATTTTTAAGAGTGTGTAAGCTCGAATGAGTTAATTTCCGGTGACTTCTTGAAAAAATAAGTAGGCCTATATTTAAATCCTTAATTGAAAGATATTTTCATCATTATAACTTCGATGTGTATTACACACATTTTTTATTGGCAATGTTTATAACTTTAATATGTATATTAAATTGACTGATATATAATTACGTCCATTTATATTCAATCATCGCTATTTTAGCGTGTCTGAGTCACGCTCACCAACAGTCATAAATATCCAAGTGGATGTAGCGACTGTTTCATTGTCTTCCACACTTCATAAAAAACGCGGGAAATATTTGTGTTCCTGTTGATGTAAAAATAAAAGAAGGAGAGGGGCTTCAATAATCAAGGGGGTTCTCCCGTCACGCTCTGTTACTTTCTTCTTACGCGTCGCTTGATGCTCTGCTATAGTCACTGCTATCTATATTTGATCATTGATCACAAATTGGTCAAACGCTTGACTTGTTGAAAGAAAAAGGTAGCGTACTTTTATTGAGAGGAGACTAGTTGAAGTGGGAATGGAAACTACAATGCGAAAAATGCGATTATTTCCACCATGTTTGTCTGTGTTTCTTTGTTGTTATCTTGTAGGTAAGTACAGTAAGTAATTTTTCTTGTTCTATTTTAGGCTTTCTGTAATTAAAATAATTAAAGGCATGTTAAACATTAACTCTTTCTCTTCTAACTGACGATACCAACGTTGATTCCACCAGAATGTGGTAAATAATTACGGAGAGAAAGAGTTAAAAAGTAGACCAGCGACTAAAACAATATTACATAACAATTGCCTTTAAAGAAAGAAAAATTTGGGAAATTTTATATAACGTGAAATTAACCTATTTTATAGACAGGATATTATATATCCTAAATGCTACATTTTTAAGAAAACAAAGAAATTTACTCATAAAAATAAAGTCTTAAGAATTCTTAAATTTTCTTGAAAAGTAAATAATTAAATCCAAGTTTCCAAGTTCAATTTCACATGCAGGTCTCTAATGTTTCAATAAAACTGTAAAAGTAAAGTTCCCCTTTCAGACCTTGTGGTCAGATGATGTAACACCAAGCGCTTTACCGCTCAGCCACCGCGGCTCCTCAATAGAACTGTCTTATGAAAGTATAACTTTCGTTTTCTATCAGTCAAATAATTCGGTATTTGGTCATTTGCACCATTTCATGACAAATTTCTTACGAGAATAATAAAAATATATAATATAACCCAGAACGAATTCTATTCTTTAATTTCTAGGTTACTCAATTGAAATACAGTACGACTATTTTCATAAAGTGGAACAAAGCGACACTATTATACACTATTCAACAAGTACGTCAGAAGCTTCAAGTCTTATTCACTGTGCCAGAAAATGTCAGCTACGGAATTGTGCCTGCTACTCATACAGCAATCACCAATGTTCAGTCGGTAAGTAAATTTTTCTCTACAGGAAGAAAAGAATTATAAAAAAAAAATTCCACGGCAATTCGTTCATTGACATTTCATTCACCGACAAATTGTTCACGACTTTTCGTTCACTCGACGATTCGTTTACCGACAATTGGTTTACGACAAATCGTTCACACGACAAATCGTTCACTGACAATTCATTCACCGACAAATTGTTAACAGAGAGAGATTCTATCCAATGCAAAAGAAAAAGAAATGGAGAAAGACTGTCAACAGATCTTGTGCGATGGCCCAACAGACTATAAGGGATAGATGAAGGTGAAGAATCTGCAGTTTCGTCGTTTTTGGCGTTAGTAAGCTAATTCTTTGCCAAAGGCTAACAAAGCTTCTCCACCAGGAGTACATGGCGTTGTGCCTGTTAAATTATGAACGCTAGACAACGGTTGAATCGCCTGTGCCATGTTAGCAAAGAAATACGCTTTTGTTTTTTCTGCGTTTTAACAATATGCCTTGTTTTGTAAACTGTGTTAGTCTAGTATTGCACTGTATCATCTTGGAAAATCTTTATAAAAGGTAAAGTTGGTATCACGACGCTCCGTATGCCTCTTTTATAAGAGAACTAGACGCGGGTCTTAACTTGCGTATTGCTGATATGTCACTGAAACATTAGCATTAACATTAGAAACAATTAAAGAAAATAATAATGTTATAAGTAAAGCGAATGCATGAATTCATGGATAAAAAAATATTAGGAATGGAGCTAAAAATAGCTAATTGACCTGAATTTAATTTTTTATGACAACATTGGCGAACGAATGTAGGCCTACGTAAAAATGCTTTACAAAAACAAATTTTAATGTTAATTTGATTAAAATATAAAATGAATGGACTATAATTAATATGTTCATGTGTTTAATTATAAAACTATCTTTGCGAAGAGAAGTTCTATCATCATAGAGTTGAAATAGAGTTTTAGACCTAGGAATGGAGAGATGTGTAACATTTCGCTAATGTTCGTCAGGAATTCTAAATTCGAAGATATAAGAAACGAATTTATGTAAAAAAATGCATTTGAAACACAAATTTGATAGTTAATTTTATTAACTAATGAAATCAATAGACTATATTTTGTATTTTCATGTGTCAAAGTAAAAAAACTATCTGCAAAAAGTGTAGTTTCTAAAATTAGATCTAGATCTAGATCCTTTCGATCTTTTCATGTAGGCCTAAATATGGTAAACATAGCCTAGATCGATGAAGTTATAATGCTTTCATAAAGTTGGTCAACTTTTTTTTCGAGGGTCTTAAGTTTGTTTTAGGGCTACAATATATACCCTACGGTCTAGGTTAGTACCCATTTATGCCAAGTTTCATCAAGATTGGTCAAACAGTTTTGATTTCTATTCGTAACATACATACATACATACATACGCCTTAACTTTCTACTTTATAATATAGATTATAAAATCTTTTACAATGTAATAAGAGCCTCACTGCCTTTCATGTTGTGTATTCGTTGGCGGATCATAGGGTACCGACTGATTGAAAATTTATCTATATTGTCATAGAATTATGTTTGAAAAGTAAATACACCACTTTATCTTTAATTTCATTAATTTCTATTTCAATTAACTCGAAGAAACCTTGCTAAAATCTTAGAAATTCAACTTGAAAAACACACAATTGTTGGTCTCTCTCTCTCTCTCTCTCTCTTAATGTAATTTCGATTTCAATTCACAAAGAAAAGGTTTGATAAGAAGATGAAAAGTCTGGCCAATGTAACTAGGCTTAATACCAACACTTCCATTTTGTTTTCAGGCAATTGTAACTCGACCAACACGACCTTAAGTTCAAGTCAAGAGATTTATGTTTCATGTCTTGGCAGCGACGGTTTTATTTACATCACCATTGGTTCCGTTAGCGCATGCGTGTGGGTGTCAACAATTATGACAGATTATATCACTGCCAGAAGTAGCTGTCGAGGTAACAACAATCCAACTTGATAAATGTACACAATTTGTTTATATAGAAAACATAATATCATTGAAATCGATTCTCTAAAACTGTGAGGATGAAGTTTTCCTTTAAAAGTTTCAAGAAAGAAAAATGAACAAGAAAAACATTATTTTAAAAAGTTTCTATTAAGTGTTACTAGTCGACCGGGGGCGTAGCATACGCCGCCATTTTGCAGGGATGGCCTTAGACCACTGCAACCTATGCGACAGCAGTGGGCCTCACACTTTTATAGAACCCGCACTTTCATAGGACCCGCGCTAATTCAAGGTGTATAAATTATTAAATTTAACCATTTTATAACTTAAAACAGATTTCCCGCGCCCTCCTGTCGATTTGTTCAAGATACCAAACAAAATAAAAAAAAAGCAGTTAATACACAATTTTTTTTTTATGATTCTTGTGTTGTCAGGTAAAACAAATAATTGTGCAAAATTTCAGCTTATTTCGAGATTGTGTGTGGAAGAACTAAAGTGTTCAAACTTTTTACCAGCAATACAAACAGGGTGAGTTAATATAAGCTTTGTAAAAATGTATTGTTACGCCTTAGCAGTGTACAAAGACAAATAGTCATATAAGATGACAAGTCAACAGCAGTAGGTACCCCCCAGGTTAGGAACAATAGACTCTTTCTGTCTAAAATAAAACACAAATTTGTGATTTTTTTGTTTACATTCCTTAGCTGCGTAATTTTTAGAAATAGGTTCCATATTTCCTTCTAATTTTTCCTTTACACTTTATAGCTTGTTGAGATAGTGGCTCCGCAAAGTCAATAATTATTTCGATTTTCATCTATTATTATCAATATCATCATCTTTCCTTTGCGTTCCTCATGGAACATAGGGCCTCAGTAAAGACACGCCACTCTCCACGGTCTCTTGCTAGTTTTTTAATGACTTCCCAGCTCTTGTCCTGTCCTCTCGGCTTCCTCTAGTACACTGCGTCTCTATCTTCTTTTTGGTCTTCCTGTACGCCTTGCGCCCCGGGGGTTCCACTCATGGGCCCATCTAGCACTGTCGTTGGTATCTTTCCTAATATACCAATAAAACAATAATTTATTTTTTTACACGCATACTGAACTTTATTAATGTTTTTATTTTATTTCCTTGCATTTACTGAATTTTATGCTAAAAACAATAAAATATTATTTTTGTGTTAAATTGGGCACACGCAACTGATAAAAAATATACGAAACTTTTTACGAAGTTTACGGTAGGCTACATCTCTTTAGTAGCTCAAGAAAAAAAAAAAGATACAGTTGTCTCCCCTACTTCCCCCTCCCCATTCTTTATTCTATCTGTAAAGCTGATAACTTAACTAAAGTTTTGTAGAAATCAGGTGAGTAACTATAGTATCCTCATATTTCCTTTGTCGAAACTCTCAAAACTGTACCATTTAAAGTGCGGGGAAAATGGTGGGGCTTCTTGATAAAAAAGAAACAAAGCCTAAAGAGAAAAAAATGCATTGTATAAAATATTTTCAAAACGTCAACATTTTGTAGTGGTAACACCGCTCACATACAAAATAGAGTATAAGTAACGTTTCCTTTTCAGACCTTGCAATCTACGGGGCCGATAATGTTAGGGTCATCTTTTTCTGTAGCCAACTGCTAACGAGCAGGGTGTTATGTGGTCAGCACAATGACCAAACGCCTTCACTTTCCCCTAACTAAAGTCAATTACCCACTATAGTTGGGTGGACTCTGGAGCATCCTAAAAATCACGAGATTTAGAATCCCAGTCTAAACCTAGATTCGAAACCAAAAAGCAAGATTTGGAAGCCTAGTGCATAACCACTCAGCTGCTGTGCCCCTCACTTACAAAATAGCCAACTTTAGTGTTAATCTGATTATATTTTGAAACATTATAACGGTCAAACCAAAGTTTTCACTGTTCGGCCAACTGCCGTTTTCGAAATACCCGTCCACGTTCCACCCGGTGTAGGCCTACTTTTTGAGCCCATGAAGAATTTAGCAATTTAATATGAAGAGTACAAACATTAGAAAACACAATAAGACCATTTTTTTTCACTGTTTTTTTTTTACTTTTCTTTCATTATCCTTGAATCCTATCCAGCCAAAGATGCTTATCTTTACACGGTTAAAACGATGGAGAAGCTTACATGGCTACAGACCAATTACTATAAAAAGATATTATGGATCGGGTTAAATGACATTGAAGAAGAAGGAACATACAGGTGGGAAGACGACAATTCAATCTGCAGTGGGAGTTGGATTAATGAGACTTTTGTTTCAGGTAAATTCAACACACACCTGTATTTGCATTAAAATATATTGTGTACAGTTAAACGTTTAAAAAGAATGTATTGCGTGGTATGGAATGTAACTGTAAAGCTGAAAGTGATTTGAGGTGCAGGAAATTTTCAACTTTTTTAGAGGTTTGCAAAAAATTGTTGACTGGTTCGTATCCCAATTCTAAATTAAAATTATGGTTAAGTTTATTCTTAGCATGAAAATAGAACTTAGATTAGCTTAAGATTAGTAGGCCTATTACAGTCAAATTATGAGTAGTCTATATATATATAACCGACCAGAGCTTTGAATCTTGGAACCAGTGCAAGTAGTCGATGGAAACTCCATAATTAAGAATCAAAAGTTCTATTAGAGTCCCTTCTTTATAGTTAGGAGGTCTAAGGAAGCAGCTACTCGTGAATTTTTAAGCTTCAAAAATGCTTTGACCAATAAGAAAATAAAAAGTGATGACCACAAGGTAGATAACTATGGACTGTGTGAATCTTATCACTCTGATGTAGCTGTTTTCCATGTCATAATTAAAGTTTTGTGTATTTTTCTGCAATCCACTGGTAAAGAGTTCTTCGTAAGTTGTATATTTTATAAAGCTGTATACACAATTTACATGAAGAAGTTTTGGAATACAATGTAAATGTTGATTGGAGTCTCGATTTCTATGAATGAAATTAACTAAGGAGCATAGGCTATAGAAATAGATAACTCACACAATGAACTGATGTGGGATGTGGTGCTGAGTGTGAAAAAACCTCTTGGCTGTTTATCGAATGTCTACTCGGCCAGAGTTGCGTCTGCTGAGCGACTAAAGGCGAGATCAATCGTCATAGAAGGCCTGTACACTGACCTGCAACGTCGAAACCTTGTTGCCACGTGACAGGTCTGTACTACGTGGCAACGAGCTATTGGTCTCCACTGCCCAAAAGTGTACCAATGCCCGAATCCCCAGAAGTTTTCAAAATAAGAATGTGGTGTATTTTTATGAAAAAATTTAACTTAATTAATATTTTTTGAAACATGACGGTTGTCTTAAAAATATGGTGAGTTCAGTTTTCATAATAACTTTTTTTTTAGGTTTTTAGATCTGAGTTTGACAGACGGACGGACAGCCAGACCAAACAGAACTAATATTGGCTTTACCACTTTCCGGACCGCTAAAAACAACTGATACGCTTAATATTATTCTTTTGGATTTGGTTAGTTAGTATCAAGTGACAATACTATATTGATGTTACAATCTTTTTCTTCTGGACAGGTCAACCAAGCAATGGCAAGTTGTACACTCCGGACGGAGAGGACTGTATCTCCTTTTTCTACGAGGTTCCACTGCTGAATGATGCATACTGTTTTCAGAATTACTCCTACATCTGTGAAAAACCCTTTTTTAACTTCCCGTAAACTAAACCCACAAGAGTTTACCCACTGTCAGAGTTTCCAATTTTCTAATACCACATACAGGGTTATGAAACAGTGGCCGATTAGATAAAATGTCTGACAATGAAGTTGTAAGAAAGTGGTTGTGACCATTACCGATCTTATATGTATATTACTATGTAAAATTATGTTGTTTTTTTTCAAAATTATGTCAATTAAGCTTTTATGATAATTAGATACTGTATCCAATTCTTAATAATAATCTGTAATTTATTTTTAGAAACAATATTAATAAATATTTTAAATATTTAAAATAAACACATGACCAATGTTTACTTTTGTTTTATTTAAATATGCATAGACAGTGTCTAATTTTCAAAACACTATAACTTTTTTTTTCTAATTATCCGATTTTATTTTTTTTTTCACTGTTACAATTCTTTCTTTTAAGTAAACTTATGGGCAAGCAAGGAAACGGATGAATGAAAACCAATGTTGTAGAATAAAAAAAGAAAGCTTTAATTTACTTTTCTTTTTCCTAACGTTTATATTTATAGAAGCACAACAACAATAATAATTATTTGGTGTACAAAGGCGCTATGATGTATAGCATGTAAACAAGAATAGCTACATTTCTTAAACAGGATGAGCTTACGAGAAATAGAGAATTATGTAAACTTAATTTTACAACTCAAAGAGGCATAAATTAAATAACTCAATGAACGTACTGAATTTTGTAAATATTAGTCCATGGAGGAAAATCTGAACATTAGTTCGCCTCTATAGGTGTATCGGGTGTACAAAATAAAGATAAAAGACCTGTTACATAAGTTTTTTATTTTAATATGAATTTTGTAAATATTAGTCCATGGAGGAAAATCTGAACATTAGTTCGCCCCTTTAGGTGTATCGGGTGTACAAAATAAAGATAAAAGACCTGTTACATAAGTTTTTTATTTTAATATGAATTTTGTAAATATTAGTCCATGGAGGAAAATCTGAACATTAGTTCGCCCCTATAGGTGTATCGGGTGTACAAAATAAAGATAAAAGACCTGTTACATAAGTTTTTTATTTTAATATATTTATTTATTTTAATGTAAAAGAAGTGGCTCAACCAATCAGGAATGGCATGTGGAGCTACATACAAAGAAATGAGCGCGCCAAGTAAACAGGACAGCATTCATTTCTTCCCCCGCTGTTGCCGTTTCCGGGGTCACTGGTCCGATCTTCTGTTAGCGCAGTCCAATATTTTCGTAGCATTTAATTCACTACTTTTTGTTTCTAATACTTGGTCCCTGGTGCTGCTATTCATTTTATGTTTAATATATGTATGTAACGTAGGAGTAGTCTGATGACAAGGTGAACAGTAAAGTGTATGGAATATAGATTGCTATCACATTTTAACTTTTAATGTTCTAAATTGCCAAATATAATTGTAAGATGATTATATTTAGTAGCAAAATAACGGAGTTTTCAACTGTGTGGCCAGTGAGATAGTAATTGTTGTCTTTAAGAAAAAAATAAACTTATTTCTAGGAAAATCGTTTTCCGGTTTCGAAATGTGTGTCCAACCAGTGTCAAACCACGAAAAGTTAACAAACTAATAAAAAAATGTAAGGAAGGAAAAAATTCAAGAAAATTTGCAATGAAGAATATGATAAGGACTAATGTTTGTGATAATAGGTCAAAGAATTAGATCTAATGACCAAAGAGTGGGAAACGATTGGCCATTAGTAGGAAAGACAAATTTCTTGTCTTGATATTTTGTACTGTTTCTTGTATACTCCTTTCAGAGATGATTCAACTTCTTTTACAAAGCTTTAAATAATGCACTCTGTCTGTCCGTCTGTCTGTCTGGTTAAATGTATACATGTTATTTCTCCCGCACCCATTTTCGGATCAAGCTGAAACTTGGCACAGTTTTTCATTGACATGGATAAAGACATGAATCAATTTTTAAAAAGTACCCTAATAGACAATCAATTACTGGTAATTCATTATTTTGTTTAATAGCATAAAGAGAAACCAATACTTCAGTAATCAAAGATATGGCATATTTGTTGGGTTTAGTCCCCTTAAATAATCGTTAACTGTATGTCTCCGATCAAGCTGAAACTATAAACAATTATTTATTGTACAAAATAAAACATGAATTAATAAACAAAAAAAGTCTGTCAAATTAATTATTGGTAATTATTTTTTTTTATCGAATAAGTGAAATAACTTGTACATTATATATATATAGTTTAAGGACGGAGTTCTTCCCCTTTAAACAAGCTTTGGTTGTTTGTTTTTTTTAATAAAGGATTCTTTACAATAGCTTGTTTTGCTAAGTTTTAGAATACTTTAGTCATGACGTATTCACTATTCTCACCATTTTTATTGTTTTATTCACAGTTTTTATATAACACCAATCAAAACTCTTTTTTATTACCGTTATTAACCAAACAGTTTATGTTATTATTTGCATTGTAAAGGTAGACACACGAAGGGATGGAAGGACAGTATCACAAATAAACCATGTCGCACATGATACAGTAAAGGTCGGCTTCTTTTATGACAAAGCTCATACTAACTCACTCTGTCTGTCAATAAAAAGCTTGTTCACGTTATTTCTCCCACACCAAGTCTCGAATGAAGTTGAAATTTTGCAAATTTTTTATACCTGTACCCAACAATACAAGAATCAAGGAAAATATTAACCAATTAGTTAACTAACTATTGGTAATCAATTATTTTGTTTGGTATCGAAAAAGGGAAAGACATTGTACTTGACGAATGTGATGTTATAAGTTGGATTAGTTCCTTTCCTAAAGTTTCAAGGCAAGCGCTTTTTCCCCACAGCCAACTAATACTTCTCACAATAAAGAACTATTCTAAACATTCTAGTTATTCTAGGCTAATAAACCCTTGACATAATTCGTCTTAAGAGCTGCTATCCACATAGTCGAAGTTGCGTTATGGGTTAAAAATTGTAGAAACTTCTGAGAGAGTAAATCATTTAAGACTAATGTGACGATATCTATGTAGGAGGGCTAAATGTGATGCTGTCTTGATGTTACAATAAGATTGTGTTGATCAGACAAAGCGTTTCTGATGTTATAATTTAATAAAGATTTCTCCTTTTAAACAATTACTAAACAATCAAACAATAACCGATGCCGGAGATACAAATGTAAACTAACATTTCAAAAACTGAGATTCCATAACAATAAATTCAAAGCTTTTATTCTGGAACTAGGATTCACTCTTATAAAATATACACCGTACAATTAACAATACAAATGATGGAAACAAATGTACTGTCGTCGTCCAAGCCCCCAACTGAATATCTCCGTCCTTTAAATACTTTTTACAATTGACGTCTTTCTGTATTTGGAAACAACCAATCACCTTCTCTCTCAATTTTTCCATGTTGTAACCTAACAAAATACTACAGAAAGAAATGTCTTAATTCTAGGCTTTATTGAACAATAATGACAAAACAGTTCACAATAACACATTACACACACACACACAAACTGACCTGGATGCCAAGACATTTTGACACACAAGAACAGATCAGTTCACAACACACAAGAAACAAATACACAACACTCCACCGATCCTTTTAGGGTCTGTAAATAAATTGCCGTGGTGCTAATATTCAACAAATGAAAGCATTCGGTGGCATTTTAAGTTTTTGAGCCACTCTTATTCTCTTTGCAACTTCTGTGTGACTAAAGAGGTCAATCCTTGATACACACCTGCGGTCACAGGTTGGGCATCTGAAATCACCAGGCGCAGTTCCACTTTTGAAATCCTTTCTTCTACTGTTGTGTATGGCCTTTGCATTAGTAATTTGTTATTCTAAATAGCTTTGCGCTGCAGGAATACAATCTAAATATAAACGTACTTGTTAAATATTGTATAATAGCTAATGATGTTTTACGATGCTTGACATACACTAAGCGACTTTACGTTAGTTTGAACATACTCTTGTAAATCTATAACAAGACGTTGAACTTGTAATTTAGTAAAATTATATGCTAATTTATAGATCCAGTCAAATTATTAGGTTGGTTCGTGGCAAGATCCCTGGGTTTCCCACTACAGACATATTTAGTTGAAACGATGAAGTGATGCTCCTATTATTATTATGTTAGAAATTAACGAGTAGTCATTCTCTGGCGCTGCCAGGGTCGAGTTTCATTAAAGGGAAACAAAATTCATCGTAGTCCCTTTATCAGTTTCCACTAAGAAATTTTCTTTACCGTCCTCTGACAGGCAACGAGTATGTTCCTAAGAATGGTTAAGGGCCTTAAAGGTATCTGTGAAGTCAGTTGTTATAATAGATTAGGTTGATGTAACAATGGGATATTTTGCTTTTTTAGATAACTTCCATAAATGCCTAATGTAGCAATTATTGCCTAATGAATTTACAATCTATTTCTCAACAGGTCAACCAATTAACGGTTTGTTTTAAACTCCGATTGGAGAAGACTGTATTTCCTTCTTTTATGAGGCTCCACTGCTGAATGACGCTGACTGTTCCCAGAACTACTCGTACATTTGTAAAAAAAAAAAAAAAAAAAAACTTTTCTTAACTTTTCATAAACTTATGGATAAAAATTCTTTTTTTTAGCACTGCCTGAAAAAAAAATGTAGTTTTAAATGTGGTAGTGATCTATGCCACTTAAAGAAAATGCGCTGAATTTATTTACAAGGACGTTATTGGCTTGCAAGAAATGTAAAATTTTGTATCTATCTGTTTATATCAACACACTCTGTGTTTGTCTGATAAAAAGTTTGTACACGTTATTTCTCCCACAACTATTTTCGGATCTAGTTGAAACTTTGCACAATTCTTCATTATCACAGACAAGAGATAAATCTATAAATAAAAGTTTACCAATTCGTCAGTCAATTACTTGCTGGTTATTAATTATCTTTTAATACCAACAATGGAAATTAATCCTTCAGTACTCACATATATGTGGCTAAATATGTCGGGATTGGTTCATTAGATAATTGAATACATTAATTACTTCTCCCACACCCATTTTCAGATCAAGTTGAAACTTGAAACAATTATTGTACCTAACAAAACATGAATCCATTACAAATTAAACAATTATTCAATTAATTATTGATTAGTAATTATTGTGTCTGATATCGAATAAAGGAAATAACTTTTACATTATTGAGAAATATGGTTAATATGAAAAGCCCAGTTTTTTGTTGTTGTTGTTTTTTGCTTGCTCTTCTTCGTTATTTGATTTTTATTATTTTTAAAAAACCTTTAAAAGAAATCCAACAAATAAAGGTATATAAATTATTTATGATAAACTAAGTGTTCTTATGTAATGAATAGCATTTCTTTATTTCTTAAAGACATATTTAGGAAAATAAAATATCATGATAACATTAAAACTAATAATCTATTTCATTACACTAGCATGCTAACTTTTGTGTCCATTTATGACTTTAAAGCCTGTGTATTGGAACAAACGAGACTAGTTGACAGGTATAACGCTTACAGCAACAGGCTCTTTATTACTTATTTGAACTTCCGGATACTGAACCTCTGCTGGCTTATCGAGAGGACCAGATTTAGCAACGTATGGATGTGTACTTTTGGTTGTATCATCATTGACCAGGACATCACGTTTGGTTATGTTCACTTTTTCCCAGACAACGCTGGCATCTGTTCCTTCAACAAATTCCAATCTTCCATTCAAAGCAAATTCGTACTGAGTTTCATCCGTAAGTCTGTTAATGATACGTCTCGCGTCGGGATACTTTTGGAGCATTAAATTCCACAACCAAGGCTCAGAGCGACTATCGCTTTGTCTTTTAAGAGCACTGTAGAACGGGGTTGTTTCGGCGCCAAAGAGGTAATTGAAGGCCGGTCTGTCGTGGCTGTACGTAAACTTGCTGTGAAAGTTTCCGTCACCATCGCTCCACCGTAGGAAGCCTTTAAATTCTGTGGAAAATTTGGTGATGACCACAGCTGTGTAGGGCACCGTTGTTCTGATCTTGTTGAGCACCACGTTGTATTTGGCAGCTTGCATGGGTCCAAGGGTTATTGACGACTGCTTGCTGAAAGAGTTGGTGTTTGAAATCGACTTCTCATTTGTTGTTGAAAAGGAGTTCTCATATTTGGTGGTGTAAGTAGTAGAAGACGAGGCTGATCCAAAGACTGCGTTGACATTAAAACTAATCTTGAACGATGTTTCTTGACTGGTGGTAAAAGAAGTTGTAGCAATGTGCGTTATTGTGTCTTGGACGGTACGGGTTCTTTCGATGGACTCAGTAATAGACGATGAAGCTGTATTACGAATAATCCCAGAGTCGAAACTTTCTGGTTGAAGGCTTTCTGTGACTTTTGGTCCATATTTTATTTCTTTTACACTTAGCCCCCAATGATCAAATACTAATTTTAGTCTATTGTAGCGATTATATCCGTTACAGGAACCATGATGAAAAATTTTGGTTTCAGCCACCCACGTAAAACCATCTTTGTAAAAATCTTCACCAACGTTCAGCGCCCTGCACCCGTAGCTCCACTCGTAACCTAGATAATATGCCAGGTTGGCCAAGTTCCACAGAGTCGTGTCCATAATTCGTGTTTGTATTTTACTTAGAGAGTTTATCTCATCAGGTTTGTCCACTGGCTCGCAACATTTCATTTTCTTTAAGTTGTACAGATCGTCGTCGTCAGCGCGGTAGATGCCTGTCACAAAGAAACCACGTGGACATGAGCATGTTCCTTGTCTACTCATGCAGCTCGATGTGTCTACGTTTTGACAGCTTCCATAAGTTATCGGATGGCTAGCTGGCTTAGCGCATCTGGCACTTTCAATAGTATTAAGGTACCCTGGACTGCTAGCGCTAGACCGGTACAGACCGTGAAGAAAGTATCCTACAGGACAAAAGGCCCATCGGAAATTGTCATCTAACTGGTATGTCCAGTCGGCGTAAACGACTTGTCGCTCTACCTTCGGCCACGGCTCTGAAGCACTGCAGCACTGAACTTGTTCCAAATTAGTGATAGGGTCATTTCTTCCCCTCAAATTACCTCTGAGGAACCCGTTGATGTATTTGTCAAGCTCGCGGCAAGTGGACTGTCCACGGTGATCAAAGCTTATTGCCCACGATGTGTTTGTGCAGATCTGAGATTTGGCTAAGCTCATTACTGTGACAATTACGACGGCATGCACGAGCACCATTTTAACAGAGGCCTAATTTGTGATACCTATAAAACAAAAAAAAAACATAAGTAAATATATTAAGCGTACAATTACCTGAGTATTTGTAAGACTTATGTTCATCTACCAACATCACAAATCTGCAAAACTATTCATCCTCCCCCTCCCTCTGTTTCTGTTATCACACTGTCAGAAAAAAGCAGTAGCCAATATAAAATCCAAACGAAAAATCATACAACCTAACACAACTTCACCAAGCTGCATTAAACTTTCAACAAACATTCTTATCAGAAAAAGAAATTAACCAACCAGTCGATGACCACTGGAATTTCAATAACAATTATCTTAAAAGCATTATAGAAAATCATATACCAAAAGGTTAAGCTGGGAACAAAATAAATAAATGCTGGTTTAATAATAGATTAAAGAAGCTTTGTAAACAGAAGGAAAATATATAGAAAATTTAGAGAAACTAAGGCAGAAAGAGTTTATAAAAAGTAAGCAGACAGCTGCAGAGTAAATACATAAACGACGTAATATCTAAGGATAACCACAAAAACCGATGGCCATACATTAAGTCTAAGAAAATGAAAACAATAGGAATAGCGCCATTTAAAGAAGATAACACATAATGATAATAAAACTAAAGCTAAAATCCTAAATAAGTACTTTGTATCAGCATTCTCAGCCCCAGGATACAAAGACATATTACTTAATTTGAACCAAGTAGACAACATAGAAGATATAGAGGTATAATAAAAGGGAATCCAAAACTATTAGCGAACATTAAACCAAATAAAGCATCTGGACCTGTTGGTATTCCAGATAGATTACTCAATAAACTAAGCAATGAGCTTGCACCAGTGTTCAACATTCTTTTTCAGACATCTTTTAACCAGGGCAGAGTACCAAGGGACTGGAAAGAAGCTAATGTCACCCCCCTATTTAAAAAAGGAGAAAAATCTGACACAGGAAACTACAGACCAGTATCACTTACCAGCATCACATGTAAAATCCTAGAACACATAGTATGTAGGAACATCATAAACCACTTAGACAAACATAATGTCCTTACTTCATACCAACACGACTTTAGGAAATATAGATCATGTGAAACACAACTAATAGGACTAATTGATGATTTTTCAAAAGGTTTAGATAATAGTGAACAAATAGATGCTATCTTACTAGATTTTTCTAAGGCTTTTGACAAAGTTCACCATCATAGTTTGCTTAAAAAATTAAAATATTTCGGCATTAATGGTCCACTGCATCAGTGGATTAAAGATTTTCTGATAGGGAGAGAACAAACTCAAGGAACAGTCTTAGGTCTACTACTATTTTTAATTTACATAAATGGTTTACAAATTGCATTAGTTCAGGAACAAAAGTCAGATTATTTGCAGACGATTGCATATGTAGAACAATAAAAACAATACAAGATACAGAAAAAAAAAATCAAACAAAGCATTAGGATTTATTAAAAGAAATTTCTATAAATTAAATAAGAACATAAAACCAAAATGTTATTTAACTTTGGTAAGGCCAATAATAGAATATGCATCCTCTGTTTGGGACCCCTCAACTCAAAAAAAAAAAAAAACATTAAGAAACTGGAACAGACACAAAATAGAGCAGTGAGATTTATAACAAATGAATATTCACATTTCACTAGAGTAACACCTTTAGTAAAATCCCTAAAGTAAGAAAACCTTCAGGATAGAAGATTCAAAAGTAAAGTAGCAAACATACATAAAAATCTTCATATACAAATTAAAATTTTATAAAATACTCAGAAAGACACAAAGATAAAGACACATTTCTCGTTCCATGTGCTAGGACAAATGTGTACAAATGCTCCTTCTTCCCTAGTGCTATTAGAGCATGGAATGGGTTGCCTGAGCTAGCCAGGAAAATCAGTGACTTGGCAGAATTTTAATTGGTTAACATGCATGACTAAATGCATGACGCGTAGGACATAATCATCTTTTTTGAAGTAACGTCTGTTCTATATAAGAAGATAAGATGTGGATTTTAATTTTCATATATATCTAGTCATGCATATTAATAAGAGACTTTAACTTTACTAAGTTATTATTATTTTTTTATATGATTCGGGCTCTGATAGCAATAAAGAAGAAGGAGAACTTTTACACATTTGTTTGATCATATGGAATAAGAGATGCAAGCCCTAATTTCCTTTATTACATTACAATGTAACATTACAGACCAACATAAATAGAACACATACAATATGCACAAGGGATGTAGTTATTTGACCAACCAGAAACATCGAGCGGGGTCCTGTACGGTTCTAGAAAGCCAGTAGGGACCGAATATAAAAAGCGGAGGTGTCACAGTCAAGACGGTTCACAACCCGGTTCATTACAGTCCGGTCGACTAAAGCTCAGTTCAGTGTGGTTCAGCGGTATGGTACGGAGCATTATGACGGTTCAGTGCGGAGTACTGTCAAGTACAGTCAAGACGAGCGGCGTCTTGATCTTGGTCTGCGATCGAGTCCGACACAACGAGCCTAGTGTGTGGATTCAGTGCTGAACAGTTGAACCCAGAGCAAGCACGGAAACTTTGCACAATTATGAATTGTTCCTAACAAAACAGGAATAAATTAAAAAAAAAAGTAATTAATTAATTAGTGGTAATTTTTTTTTCTTTGATATAGAAAAAGAGTAAAAAATCTTAAAATATTGTGAGCTATGGCTGTAAATGTGCAGTTCTTTTCCTCATATAAGCCTTTTTTTAAAGCATTTTTTATTTTACTATTTTATGAATCATTTTGCTAAACGATAGACTAATAATAATTTTTTTTTACTACAAACAATATATTTTTAGTTGGATTATATTCATGTTTTGATAAGCTTCAAATTCGACACCCTTAAATTCCCCCCCCCCCTTCTCTCCCAACGTACCATTCCCAGTCCTTTGCTCACTTTAATACATTAAACTCTCTCAATATATCAAGAAATAATAGACCTATGAACTTACCTTCGCTGCGCGATGAATCAAGAAGTTATCAACTGTGTTTTGTTTAGCAAGGTGCATACAGATAAAAACCAAAACAAAAAAAGTCAGAGTCTAATACAATTTACATCCGTATCGACTATTTTACGACTTGTGAATATTTGTATGTAACAGGATGAGCGTCGAGTGACAGTGTAACCGGAATGTTTTTTGAGGTGCCTTTATGATAGACGAACTTTTTAAAGAGTATTCCCATTTTCTCAGTAAGAAACTAATCTGTGTTTACATGAAATAAACAGCTCATTAAAAGTGTAGCATGCGACGTGTTATGATCCTTTTCAAAAGGGAAATTTTTAATTTAGAGGCCAGGAGGTTCCGCATCAACTAGATTAGTGTTTCTTAAACTGTGTTCCTTGGAACCATAGTGTTCTGCTAGGCCTGACCAGGTGTTCCACGTACCACTCGAATAATTTACTAGTAGGCCTACACCTGAATAAATCTCTAAGTAAATCAGGACAAAAAAAAAGACTTTTATTAGTTTTTCTTGGTAACAAAATTAGTTCTATAAAATCACTATTAACTTTGATTTATCTAGATTCTAACTCTATATAGGCCGATAGGCTATAGTTCGTCTAATGTGGTTTGATGATGACCATTTTTGTCATCCACGAAGCTGAGGGCCTTGCACTGGGGTTTTATGCCTCCTCGTGTGGCTGGTGAAGAAGAAGAAGCTCTGTAGCGATGGGAAGACAACATAAAAGAATAGACAGGCCTGCCATTGAAAGAGGTTCTATCTAAGGCAAAAGACAAAGGAATGGAAAAAGAATGTCAACAGATCTTGTGTGGTGTCCCAACGGTCCAATAGGCTAAAGAATCTGCCTTTTCGACGTTTTGGCGTTAGTACACAAGTTTTTCGACAAAGATAAACGTGTCTACTCCTCTAGCGTTGTGCCTGTTGCATTATGAACCGTTGTTGAATCGCTTGTGCCATGCTAAGAAATAAGCTTTTGGTTTTTCTTAATTTTAACGATCTTTTAATTTAATGCATTGTTTTCTCAACTGCGTTAGTCTAGTATTGTCTTTGAAAATCTTTATAAAAAGTAAATTGCTATCATTCACGATACTCCGTGTGTCTCTTTTATAAGTGATTTATAAAACCTTTTACAATGTAATAAGAAACTCACTGCCATTCATGTGACTTATTCATTTGCAACCATAGGGTACCGACTTATTGAGCATTTGTCCAAATGTCCATATAGCCTGTCAACTCTTGGTTAAATGAATATATAGTTATCACATAATTTTGTTTGAAAAGTAAATACGTCAATTAATCTGCATTTAAATCTTTTTCAATTAACGCGGCGAGGCTTTTGCTTAATTCTTAGAAATTCAACTTGAAAAACACACAATTGTTGGTCTCTCTCTCTCTATCTTTTTGTACTTTCGATTTCAATTCACAAAGAAAAGGTTTGATAAGAAAATGAAAAGTCTGGCCAATGTAGCTAGGCTTAATGCCAACACTTCCATTCTGTTTTCAGGCAATTGTAACTCAACCAACACGACCTTAAGTTCAAGTCAAGAGATTTATGTTTCATGTCTTGGCAGCGACGGTTTTACTTTCATCACCATTCATCATCCTCATCATCATCAAACTCCATTTGAGAAAGGGCTTGAGAGGCTCAAATCCTCTTTTACAAAAGCCCTGAACAGAAACTCTGCTGTCTTGAGTAGTGCATAAATGTCGCCATACAGGTCGAGAATTTTGGGTTTCCCAGACCTGTCGAGGCGGAGATCAGCAAGTCTGGGCAGTCAAACAGAATATGAGGCACGGTTTCCTCTTCCTCCCCGCAGCCCCCGAGAAATATGAGCCAAAAGGACAATAAGCTGTCCTCACTGTGCTATAATAACTTGCTCAGGCCTGGACAGACTCCACCACGGGGAAGTGCGGTCAGGGCGCCTCATGTGCTACTAGACACCACGGGCTTTTTGGGACTTGTCCCAGCACTCGAACAACTTTTCCATTTTCGTTTTTTGAATTTTAGCCAGGGCTTGATGAAAGCTTACAGCCTGTTCAGTGGGTGGAATTGCCCTCCCTGGTGGGCCAAAGAGTCTCCAATGGTGTTGCCAGTCACACTTATGTTACTCGGTACCCACTGCAATATTACAGGGATGCCATAGCGTTGTTTAATGTTATGTGAAGCCACGATGACAGTGTTGATATTGGGGGCCATGGTCGGGGCTTTGCAAAGCCTGTAGTACAGATTTTGAGTCAGTGACCACAACAATCTGTGTTGCCCTCAAATGTCCCTCGCCTAGTTGAGAGTGAATGAGTCAAGGCTTCACAGGCTGCCATGGTCTCCGCATCAAAACTGCAAACACTACCACATAGTCCAAAGATTTTGACTGAGTGAGAGCCAAGAAAGTCGATGTAGGCTCCATAGCCTACTCTTCCAGAATCTATTGATACCAACCCTTCAGTGTATGCGAAAATAGCACTGGGCTTAAAGGTATTACTGGTCTCCAGAGCTAGGATTTGAAGGTCGTTAGATGAACGACTTAGCTTAGTGGCATTAAGGTCTACTAGTTTCAAGCGTATGTTTGGTGTCCTTGGGCGACACCAAGGGGGAAGGGGATGAAAGCGTTGAATGTTTTGTCGGTTGGTGGAGAGTCCAGCTTTATCAGATAGTCTAGTGGCATGATGCATAAAAGACTGCATCTAGATACATCTCCAACCATTCGCTAGTTTTCTAGCTGGGAGGTATTCATCCAGCTTTTATACCGCTCATAGCAGGTCAGAACTGACTTTTCCCTCCTAAGGTTTAGTGGACCTATATTAGCCATTATTTCAGCAGCATTTACAGGACTTGTTCTAAAGGTTCCACAGACAAATCTTAGTGCTTGGAACTGTATTTTATCAAGTTGTTCAAGAGCAGTCATAGAGCCATAAATTTGCACAGGTAGGCTGTAGTCTGTGATCGGACTGCTCCTAAATACAGGGATTGGAGTATGTCTGCTCGGGCTCCCCACTTCGTGGATGCTAGCTTCCGCACAATGCAAAGTTTCCCTGAGGCCTTTCTTGCAACATCCTGGATGTGCTCACACATTTTTAGTTTGCGATCTAAAGTTACACCAAGGTACTTGGGTAGCTTTTGCATGCTGAGAGCCACTCAGTTGAGGGAGAGCTGGAAAGGTTGCACGAGAATGTCAGTCCCGAGCGTGAACAGAGAATAGACTGTCTTGGAGGTGTTTATTTCTAGCCTCCATTTTTGTGTATGAGCAGAGCGTATGGAGATCTTCTTGTAACACTTTTTGTATAGAGGTTGCTCTCCTTCCGGATTCCGGACAATATCATCAGCATATAGCAGCTTTTGGCATTTTAGCTGAGCCGGTAGGTCATTTATGAAGGCCGTGAAAAGGGCACATGACAGGACGGAGCCCTGGGGGAGGCCGTGCTCGAGGGTCCCCTGAGACTTCTCCGTACATCCTTGTTCTTAATGTACGCTCTTATAGGAAGTCTCTAATCCAGTAATATATTCATCCCCGCACCCCCACGGTTCTTATCTTATGAAGCAAATCAGGCCGCCATACTTTATCATATGCCTGTTTTAAGTCAATGAAGACTGCGTATGTGCTTTCGGTCCTTTGGAATCCATCTGCTACGCTCTGCACAAAGATGTTGACTTGGTCTATTGCGGACATTCCAGCACTGAAACCAGCCTGTTCTGGAGCTATATAACGGACACTCTCAAGGTACCAAACCAGACGCTCATTTACCATTTTTTCAGCCATCTTTCCCACACAAGATGTGAATGAGATGAGCCTGTAGCCCTCAGCAGTGGAAGCATCTTTTCACTTTTTTGGTATAGGAGTAATGGTGGCACGTTTCCAGGCCCTGGGTAGATGACCATCTCAATAGCAAGAATTACCAAATATATCTTCGATAATTGTTTACCTCAAGTAATTCTTTATTAGTTTGAGGCTCGAGAAGCTTCTTTCACCAGATTCCCCAATTACGGGTATTGCATAATGCACAATTTTTTTGGGTCTATACATGGAGATTGGTATAAGTTTTCAAAAGATTGTAATAATATCAGGAGATTTCCCGGATTATTTGTATATTTTGAAATTTCAGGAGATTTCCATGAGCTACTGGTAAATCAGGAAATAAGTTATAAAATGGTTTAATTTAAAAATTTACACCTAGGATTAGGGCGGGTCCAATGAAAGTGCGAGGCCCACTAAGGTCACATAGGTTGAAGTGACAATGTCAAACCATGAAATGTTTGCAAAGTAATAAAAAAATATGGAAAAAAAAAGAAACTTCGCAAAAAGATTAAGACCAATGTTGGCCATAATAAGTAAAAGATTTAATGAACAATGAGCTCATAGGTGTTAGCCAGTAGTAAGAAAGACAACTTTTCTGTCTCTATATTTTTTTTACTGTTTTACTGACAAGGTCGCAGCACAACAGAGCAAATCCTAAACCTCAGAATACTCTGTGAGAAATATCTCCAACACCAAGAGAATCTTTTCCATGTCTTTATTGATTTCAAGAAAGCTTTCGATCGAGTATGGCACGGAGCACTCTGGGCGACAATGGAAAAGTACAACATTAATAAAAACATAATCAAAGTTATCCAGAACCTCTACAAGGAGGCCACCAGTGCGGTGTACTTCAACAATAATATTGGGGACTGGTTCAAAACCACAGTTGGAGTAAGACAAGGCTGCCTACTGTCACCAACACTCTTCAATATCTTCCTTGAAAGGATAATGGAAGATGCCCTCGAGTGCTATGAAGGTACTGTTAGCATTGGAGGAAGAAGAATTACTAACTTGCGCTTCGCAGATGACATTGACGGCCTAGCAGGGACAGAAGAAGAACTAGCTGACCTGGTGATGCGCATTGACAAGACTTCCGCAGCATATGGCATGCAAATAAATGCCGAAAAAACTCAAATTATGACCAATAGCCATCAGGGCTTTAAAAGAGGCATCAGTATTGGAGGTGAAAAGCTAACTAGAGTTAACAGCTTCAAATACCTCGGAGCTATTGTCTCAGATGAGGGAACAAAACCCGAATTATTGGCCCGAATAGCACAGTCCACAGCAGCCCTTTCAAAACTTAAAATAATATGGAAAGATAAGGGCTTAGCCCTCGGCACCAAAATCAGACTGATGCGCTCTCTGGTCATGGCCACATTTTTATATGCTTGTGAGTCGTGGATGTTGAATGCAGAGCTTGAGAGGAGGATCCTAGCAATGGAATTGAGATGCTACAGAAGGATCCTAGGCATCACATTCAAAGACCGCATCACAAACCAAGAAATCAGAGACAGGGTTACTGTAGCGATCGGAGCTCATGACGACCTGCTTACTATTGTGAAAAAACGAAAGCTTAAAACCTTTGGCCACATTACGAGATCTACGGGGCTCGCAAAGACCTTTCTTCAGGGAACAGTGCCAGGGAAAAGAAGAAGAGGCAGACAGAAAAAGCGATGGGAGGACAACATTAAAGAATGGACAGGCCTGCCATTGAGAGAGGTTCTGAACAAGGCAAAAAAAAGGGAGGAATGGAGAAAGACGGTCGACAAATCTTGCCTGGTGCCCCAACGGTCCAACAGACTAAGGGATAGGTAAAGGTAAAGGTAACTGTTTCCAGAGATGATTAAATATTTTTTTACAAAGCTTATATCAACTCACTCTGTCTGTCTGGTAAAAAGTGTGTACACGTTATTTCTTCCTCACGCATTCTCGGACAAGCTGAAACTTCGTACAATTAATCATTGTCATAGACAAGATATAAATAATAAAAAAAAGTGACGAATTAGATAATTAATTACTAGTAACTCATTATTCAGTATAATAGCAACAAGGGAAACTAATGCTTCAGTAATCACAGAAATGGGCTAAATTTGCCGGGTTTAGTCCCCTTAAATAATTGTTACCGATATTTCTCCCTCACGCATTATCCGATCAAGCTGATACTTTAAACAATTATTATTGTACCTAACAAAACCCAAATCAATAAATAAAAATACTCAATTAGTCAATAATTATTGGTAATTAATTATTTTGTTTGATATAAAAAGGGAAATAACTAGTACATTACTAGTAGATATAGTTTCAAGGACGAAGTTCTTCTCTTTAGATAAGCTTTGTTTTTTCAAAAAAAGGATTCTCTATATTTCCTTGTTTTTGTTTATGTTTTATGATTCTTTAGTCACTACGTGTTGACAACTCTCATCATTTTTACTGTTTTATTCTCAGTTTTTATATAACACCAATCATAACCTTTTTTTTTTATTATCGTTATTAACCAAATAGTTTATGTTATTATTTACGTTGCACAGGCAGACTAAGGAAATGATAAAAGGACATTGTTAAAAATAAACCTAACCATACAAGATACAGTAAAGGTCAGTTTGCTTTTTTCCAAAGGTTATAGATCTATCAAATCTGTCTGTTTGGTAAAAAGATTGAACACGTAATTTCTCCCACACCCAATCACGGATTAAGTTGAAATTGTGTACATTTTTTTTCTTGTACCCACCAACACAAATAAAAAATTAACCAATTATTTAACTAACTATTGGTAATCAATTATTTTATTTTGTTTGGTATCGAACAAGGGAAAGCCATTGTACTTGCAATGCTGAATTAGTTCCCATGGGGAGGCTTGAACACTCAAGCTTGAAGTAAAGCTCTTTTCAGCACAGCCACCACGCCCCTTCTGCCAACGAATACTTCTGACTATAAAGAACTATTCTAAACATTGTAGTGAACACAAAGGCTAATAAACTCTTGACATAATTCGTCTTAACTATTGTCAACACAGTTTAAGTTGGTGATGCGTTATGGGTTAATGATGGCTGCCTGGTCGTGCGGTTTGCACGCTGGACTGTCGTTCAGATTTATCGATGGTCCCAGGTTCAAACCCTACCCGCTCCCATCCCCCGTCGTCCTGCGGGAGGTTTGGACTAGGAAGTAATTATCTTCAACTCTGAAGGAACATCCGAAACATGTAAAACATTTTACAAAAAAAAATAATAATTGCAGAAACTTCAGAGATAGTAAATCTTTTAAGACTAATGTTATGATATTTATGTATGAGAGCTAAATATGATGATGTATTGATGTTATTGTGTTGATCAGACAATGCGTTTCTGATGTTATAATTTAGTAAAGATTTCTCCTTTTAAACAACTACTGAACACTCAAACAATAACTGATGCCGGAGAAGCAAATGTAAACTAACATTTCAAAAATTGAGATCCTTCAACAATAATCTCAGGTCTTTAATTCTGGAACTAGGAATGACTTCAATAATATACATACAGTTCAATACATCTCAGTTAAGTCAATTGACTGTCGTCGTTCAAGCTCCGTCCTTTAAATACTTTTGACCATCTACTTTCTGTATTTGGAAACAACCAATCACCTCTCTCCTCGCTGAATATTTCCATCCTTTAAATACTTTTGACCATCTACTTTCTGTATTTGGAAACAACCAATCACCTCTCTCCTCGCTGAATATTTCCCTCCTTTAAATACTTTTGACCATCTACTTTCTGTATTTGGAAACAACCAATCACCTCTCTCCTCGCTGAATATTTCCCTCCTTTAAATACTTTTGACCATCTACTTTCTGTATTTGGAAACAACCAATCACCTCTCTCCTCGCTGAATATTTCCCTCCTTTAAATACTTTTGACCATCTACTTTCTGTATTTGGAAACAACCAATCACCTCTCTCCTCGCTGAATATTTCCCTCCTTTAAATACTTTTGACCATCTACTTTCTGTATTTGGAAACAACCAATCATCTCTCTCCTCGCTGAATATTTCCCTCCTTTAAATACTTTTGACCATCTACTTTCTGTATTTGGAAACAACCAATCACCTCTCTCCTCGCTGAATATTTCCCTCCTTTAAATACTTTTGACCATCTACTTTCTGTATTTGGAAACAACCAATCATCTCTCTCCTCGCTGAATATTTCCCTCCTTTAAATACTTTTGACCATCTACTTTCTGTATTTGGAAACAACCAATCACCTCTCTCCTCGCTGAATATTTCCCTCCTTTAAATACTTTTGACCATCTACGTCTTTCTGTATTTGGAAACAACCAATCACCTCTCTCCTCGCTGAATATCTCCCTCCTTTAAATACTTTTGACCATCTACTTTCTGTATTTGGAAACAACCAATCACCTCTCTCCTCGCTGAATATTTCCCTCCTTTAAATACTTTTGACCATCTACTTTCTGTATTTGGAAACAACCAATCACCTCTCTCCTCGCTGAATATCTCCGTCCTTTAAATAATTTTAACCATCTACGTCTTTCTGTATTTGGAAACATCCAATCACCTCTCTCCTCGCTGAATATCTCCGACGCTCCTTTTATGGTCTGGAATTAATTTACCGTGATGCAAACATTCAACCTCTGAAAGCATTCTGTGGAATTTTACGTCTCTAGAAATGATCTTTTTCTTTTGCAACTTTTTGTGTGACTAAATATGCCAATACACAGCTGCGGTCACATGTTGGGCATTTGTTATCACCAGGCGCCGTTGTACTTTCACCCTTCTTTCTTTACCTATTTTTTTTTTAATGGTAATTAATTATTTCGTGTCATAGCAACAAGGGAAACCAATACTTCAGTATTCACAGATATGGCTAAATTTGTTGGGTTTAAGTTCCCTTAAATAATTGTTAACGCTATTTCTCCCTCACGCATTCTCCGATCAAGTTGATACTTTAAACAATTATTTATTGTACCTAACAAAACATGAATCAATAAACAAAAATACTTAATTGGTCAATTAATTATTGGTAATTAATTATTTTGTTATTCTAAATTGGCTTGCTTTGCAGGAATACAACCTAAAAATAAACCTAACCCAACAGCTGCTTTATGTTACTTTGACAACTAGATTATTATGTTGATAGATAACATTGAACTTACCAATGGAGCAAACGTGATCGCTTTATGACAAGCAGGCACATTTTTGTAGATGTCACTCTTTGGTACAGTCAATAAGACATGAAGCTTGTGCTTTAATTGTTAAATATTGTATAATAGCTATTTTACGATGCTTGAATTACACTAAGCGATTTTTCGTTAATTTGAACATACTCTGGTAAATCTATACATTATACATATGCATTTGTAAAATTATAAGCTAATAATCTATAGATCCAGTCAAATTATTAGGTTGGTTATTGGCAAGATCCTGGGATTTCCCCGCTACACAGTTTTACGCAGTTAGGGAATGAGAAAAATGAGGAAGAGAAGAATAAACGAGAGACAGAAATGACAAAATTTCTCGATTTCTATGATAAAAGCTGTAGTAAAATCACTGATTTCCTGGCCAGCTTGGCCTAATTGATTTAAGAACCTGGTTGGGTCTCATTATGTACGAAGGAGCATTTAGAACGCCATTTAGGCTCTTCCTGGAAATCTAGCCACGTTAGATGATGTAGCAACACTATATCATACCTACGAAGATGCAAAATCATTGAATTCCTCATGATTAAAGATAGACCTGTGCGTCTTCAGCTTTGAAACCTTTTTTTAACGAGTGACTCTAATCGACATTCGATCGCGAAACAGTAGCGTTTTAATAATAATAAAAGAATTTGACTTGAGTCGGCCTTAATATTTTACATAATGAATTGATCAACACTAGTTGATTATTATTATGAACACAAGTGTGACAAATTAAGAACATGAACAGAACGATTAATGTTCTTAGAGATGGATTCGAAAATTAATAGCGCTGTCTTGTAATAACTGTCCAAAAGGTTGTTATCGAATTTTAAAGAAGTACGATTTTTTGACAAGGGCGTGTTTTGCGATCATCTTTTGGTCTCAAATGTGTCTCCCGCGACCTTCGTAAGTTGTCTCATTTTAAAGCCGCATGCAACAAGGTGCTATCTTCTATGTCAGCCAAGGAAAGTTGACGCCTAAGCTGGTCTTTGAAACGTTTCCGTGGGGCACCTCTGTAACGTTGACCACCTTTTAGCTCACCAAAAAAAGGACTGCCTTTGGCATACGTTCGTCTCCCATACGGGATACTTCATTTTACAATTTTGACAGATCAAGTCGGAATGTGTAATATATTTTGTATGAGGTATCGATTTCACAGCGGGTCGTAGCGCCTCGCTCAGAGTTTCACAAACAATTATGTACTTTTAACAATTAGCTGTAAACGTTATATTCACAGAGTCTAGCTCTATCGTTAAGAAATGCATTATATGAAGTTGGTGTAGAGTGTTGTCTTCAGGTGTATTGGAACAGGACCCCAAAAAAAAAGGAAAATATAAGAAAAAAAAACTTTTAATACTTTTTATAAAGGAAAGCAAATATAAGGGATAGCACCGCATAATTACTACCATATATCTTAATATTACACGATTTAGCTCCCTTTTCTATATAAAACAAATTTAATTTCTTTTTGCCAGTTGATTAACCAGTTTTTTTTTTGTCTTCTTTTTTATTGATTCGTGTATTGTCTTCAACTATAAATAATTGTGCAGAATTTCAGTTTGAACCGCGACTTGGAAGTGGGAGAAAAAAAACGTGCACAAGGTTTGTACCAGACAGACATACAAACAGAGTGAGTGATAGAAACTTTGTAAAAAGAACAACAACAAATTAATGAACTTTTAGATTTGTGTCGATCTGCGGAGAGAGACACAAAAATAAAGGGCGGGGGGAGGCATAAACGTCTTTCTGTTTATTTAACCATTTCACTTGTCATCTGTTGATGACCTTGACAGCTAACATAAAGAAGTGAGCGATGTGGACCAAGTTCATTGATAAAAGATTCAGTCACCATAAGAGTGCAGTAAATAATCATGAAATATTCTATTGGATATCATTGTCAAGGGAAGCAAATGTTTGTCTTTGAAAGAAAAAAAAAGGTCGTAATATCAAACCTTTTAGATGTTTAAAAAAACAAATACACTTTAAAAGGGAGACCATTAAGCAAAAAGAACTGATTGTGGTTCATTTTAAGCGACCAAATACCTCTAGGACGATCACTGGCCAACCCCCCAATTAGACCCCCCCCCCCCCTCCAGAAAAACATTACCCATAAAAAAAATACAGTCTAAAGAACTCTTTTCCTTTCTTACAAGTACATCATTGAATTCAATTTCTGAGTGAAACTTTACACGTACTGTTTGCATGAAACTGTGGTATGAACTTATACTTCGTTTGTTATTGGTCTAATATTTAATTATTTCTAATTTGCTATTTCTAATGCACAGTTCTATAAACAAATTTCTCAAGTATAATGAATGCATTATTATTAATGCATTCATTAGAGACAATTCATTTTATTATTATAGCCAGATACTATAATAAGACTTTTCTTCGAGTCTAAAGATTAATGAGCAGTACGCGTATTTCATGTGGATCCGTAGTCCCAGCTCCGACCTAGATATTTAGTCAGCACAGAAATAACGGTCAGGCACCATATATTTCTGTGGACAGTTTTCTTATCAATCGTAAAGGAAAGAGTATTTTGTTTAAAAAAAACTGGCGACTGAGCTGGTCTTGAAATTAAGTATCAGGGGCATCTCTGATACACCGCAAACATTTCAGTTCATCAAAAAAAGATCACTTTTGGCATAATGTTGTTACCCATAGTGGATAAAACAGTGAATAGACTACCTGGCAGCAAGCGCTGGACATCTCTTACAAAGGACTCAAGATACACATTGGAGACCAAAAGTAATTTTACTGCTTGCAAATTCTTCTTCATAAGTGGAGCCTATCAAAAATCAGCATGGGAGGACACTGCTCTAACGATTTTCCTAGAAATTTGATAGCTTTTACATATCTTTGGGAAAAAAATAGTAGTCGTGTTTAAATCTTTAAAATCTTGATATCCTGTTTAAATTTATTTAAAAATTAAGTTTTTCTCTCTTTTTTTTTCAACCTTCGATTTCAATGCACAAAGAAAAGGTTTGATAAGATGAAAAGTCAGGTCAAGGTAGATAGGATCATTCCTATATAGATTGAATCTAAAACTAACACTTCCATCTTTGACAGGCATGTGTAACTCAACCAACACGACCTTAGGTCCAAGTCAAGAGATTTATTTATGCTTCATGTCTTGGCAGTGACGGTTTTACTTTCATCACCATTGGTTCCGTTAGCGCATGCGTGTGGGTGTCGCCAATGATGACAGATTATCTCACTGCCAGAAGTGAATGTAGAGGTAAATCATTCAAACACGGTTTAAGAAATGTACACGCTTTGCAGGGCCGGTCCTAGCAATTACGGGGCCCTATGCGAAACGGATTGCGCGGGGCCTAGCCTGGGTAGGGATAATCAAGAAGTCGTGCAAAACCTGTTATTATATTTACGTTGATATGTTTTAATTTAATAAATTACACCTACAATTAGCGCGGGGCCTATGAAAGTGCGGGGCCCACTGTGACCGCATAGGTTGCAGTGGCCTAAGTCTGGCCCTGACGCTTTGTGTATAACGCTCATATGCAAAACTCATTTACTTGAAGTTATTAAGATTGGGGTTAGAAAAAAATCTGCGAAGTGAAAATTTTACGAGTTTCTCTAGCACTGCCAGGTTTTTGTTACCATTTCATGGATTCATGTAAAAGAAAAAACGAATGTTCCCAAAAAGAGGCCAGGTTAACAGGGTAGCCTCCCACTAAGTAAAAATAAAAGAATTCTTCATTTAATTTTTTAATTTTTATTTTGCCACTTTCGGATAATTTTCAGGAGTAGGTTCACAAATTTCATTTTTTTCCTTTAGATTTTAAACCTTTTGAGTTAGTGGCTCTGCAAAGTTTATAATCATTACCATTTTCCTATATTATTATTCATAAAATAATAAATTATTTTTTTTGCACACGAATATTAACCTGCGTTTGCTCTTTTTTTCTTGCATTATTATTTTTTTTACGTTATTGCAATCTATGAAAACAAATGTTTATTTGTTTTTTTGATGAATCGGGAATAATCAATAATCAACTTCTAGAATTAACAGGAATTACTTTATAATTGCATGCCTTAGCAGAGCAGTTTTATGAAGCTATTTTCCCACATATTTATCATATGCTTTCTGTAACTTATGTAAAGTATCTCAGGAAGCCGTTACGTAGAGAAATGTTTTCTCTTCATTTAAAAAGAATACTGAATATAGAAAAAAAAGAACACTACAATATTACTAACATTGTCACCAGTTTGTTATGACTAGTCCACTCTCTAAAATTGTCCACACAACACTAGGCCAGTCGTTCTTCTTTAGTCATAACCATAATAGTTAAAAATAAAAAGGCGTATTAAATACATAAAATATGTTGAATAGAGTTCCAATTTCAGACCTTGTGATCTATGAGGGTTTCATGTGGTCAGCACAAAGACCAACCATCTTTCCTTTTCCTGATTTAAGATAGCCATTAAAGCTGGGTGGACTTGGAGGTGCCCTAATTATCCCAAAATAAAAAATCCCAGTCTTCAGCAGGATTCAAACCCTGACCCTCCGGTTAGGAAGCCAAGCGCTTTACCACTCGGCCACCGCGCCTCCTTACATAATTCAACTATAACAATAGAAAACACAATTCGAATCATTTTTGTTCTCTGTTCCAATCAGCGTTTTCTTAATATTCATTTGTATTCTTTTCTTCACTGTCTTCATCAATATCCAGGCAAAAATGCTTATCTTTACACTGTCAAAACAATTGCAAAGCTGACATTGCTACAGGCTAATAACGATAAAAAAAATTATGGATCGGTCTAAACGACATCGAAGAAGAATTAACATACAGGTGGGAAGACGACAAATCAATCTGCGATGGAATTTGGATTAACCAGACTTTCAGCCCAGGTGAACTCTCTAAACACCGATATTTGCATTTCTCTGTTATATGTTTAAAAACAATATGTTGCTTGCTGTATATGAGCCTAATGTTGACATTGGTTTGAAGTTCGGCGCTTGTTCATCTTTTGTATTTTTTTTTTGGTTTGCGACAACTAGTTGAGAGTGCTTGGGGTGAGTTTAGATATAAATCTAAAATTACTGTTAAAGTATTTTTTTTTAGCATGAGACTAGACCCAAGTTTAGATAGTTATTAATATTACTGTCAAACTATGAGTATGTATGAAACCAGGCCAGACTTTAGAATGATGGAGCCAAGTGCAAATTGTCAATGGAGGCTCTAAAATTACAAAGCGATAAGGTCAGTATGAGTCTCGTCCATGTAGTTAGGAGTTCTGAGGAAACATCGACTTTTGCATTCTGACCTACAGAAATGCATTTATCAGTAAAAATTCAAGAGATGACTCTCGTGACCTTTTGCGTAGATTATTCTTCTACTCTATAAGACCGGGTGAAGCTATTGTCAAGGCAGGTTTACGGGTTGATCTAGAATCTAGAGGTTAATATAATTCCCCGGGTTCCCCACCTCAACAGGATAAAGCAGAAACCAAAGAGTAACCGCATATCAAGTTGCATGAAACTGAACATCAAATAAGAGATCATTCAAGCGGAACAGTTAATGAGTAATCAACAATTTTTCAAAAAGAACAACATTTAATAATAATTAAAGTACAAATAACAAAAGGTATCAACATATGCCAAACAATGAATCATGGATATTAAATATTGCACTAGTACTTATGCAAATGACACACCTTCACACGCACTCTCCATCTCGGCCCTACGGATTGACAGCTTCATATACAACGAACAACTCTAGACACAATCACGACTCCAAGGGCGAGAAAGCAACACTATTCCTCATAGCCCAAGCCTAACACACTGAAACAAAAGAAAACCTAGATCTAGCGATGCCGCTACATCAAAGAATTGTTCCATTAGCGACACCCGTACCGAACGATCAGCATACTTACTAAAGCTATGTGCCGTTAAAACTGGGAAACAGATAACTGTAGCGTACCCAGCTAAAAAGCTCTCTCTGCTACGAAGACAATACGGGATCTAAGTGTGACATAAACACACACTATATTCTTGACAACAAAACACGCCTAATACAAACTACTTCTTCTACATTAAAACAAAACTATTAAACAGGAAAAGAAAACTTCACGCGCGCACGACAGCTATCACTCTAGTTTAGCTGACTTCTGTTATAATAATATTCAGAATATTTAGGGATTAAGGATGAGTGCATTATTTCAAGTGACCATCCAAACCAGGGAGCAAACCTGCTATATTGTCTTATCTTAGACTCCGCTGTGAGACTTGTTCAAATTTGTTCTAGTGTATGGACAATAAAAAATATGCATCTATCCTTGTGTCTTTCTGAGTATTTCATAAGTTTTTTTTTTCTTTTTAAAGGGATATCTGAATGTATTTTTTTTACACGTTGGAAAATGGCTTCATTTCTCTGCTTAAAATGGGAGCAAAATTGTAGGCATTTTGTAGCTAGTTTACCAGCCACTCACTTTCTTGTCTCTTTTTTTGATCCTCCAATCTCTGTGCATACTTTAACAATCTTTTTATTCGTAGCTTTAAATCGAAAATGCCTTCACATTTTTTGATAAATGCCTTTTAAATGTTGTTGTTTTTTAATTTAAACAGCCACACTTTCTTTATAATTCTTATTTTATCTTATAAAATGCAGACTTTACTTCAAAAAAAAAATAAATAAGAAGATGATAACGCCCTACGTGTGTTCCTAGGTCAATCTAGCTATGCATGTTAACCAAATCAAATATGTCGGCTTATTATCATGTTCCACAAAAAAAAAAGTAAAAATTGGATGTGGCCCGCGGGCCGCATTTTGGGCATCACTGGGGTATAGAAATACATACTTGAAACGATGAAGTCATACTCTTAACACTAGTCTTACGGTTGGGTTTGTTTGTCGCAAATATTGATAACAAGTAACAATTAACAATAGTATAATAATGCTACAATCTATTTCTCAACAGGTCAACCAAGTAACGGTTTGTTTCTAACTCCGAACGGAGAAGACTGTATCTCCTTCTTTTATGATGTTCCACTGCTGAATGATGCTGACTGTTCCCAGAACTACTCGTACATTTGGGAATAAACTTTTCTTAACTTACCATAAACTTTATGGATGAGAGCTCAACTTTATGAGCTCTGCCTGAAAAAACAAAGTAGTTTTAAATGTAGTAGTGATCTATTCCGCTGGGAATCTGTTTACAAGGATGTTATTGGCTTGCAAAAAATTTATGATTTTGTATCTGCTTATGAATAATAGATAGATAGATAGATAGATAGATAGATAGATAGATAGATAGATAGATAGTTAGGTAGATAGATAGATAGATAGATAGATAGATATATATATAGATAGATAGATAGATAGATAGATAGATAGATAGATAGATAGATAGATAGATAGTATATATAAAGGGTCAATTTCTTATTCAAGGCTTCTAGGAAAAAAACTTTTTATTAGCTTAATTGTTTAACGGTATGGTGTAACATGGCATTAAACTTTTGTAATGTAAGAAACTGAGTATAAAATCTTATTTAAATTATATTTGATTTACACACATATTTAATGCATTCTTTCTTATTTAAAGCGAAAGTAATTCATTTTTTTAAAAATGTAAGTAGCTTGTATAACAAACAAAAAAAAAACTAAATTAAGTAAAACAAATCTTTTTCATAAAATTATTTTAGAAAAGAACAAAACTAGTTGCATAAATGTTTTATATAGAGCAATTGCAATTTGACATTTGGTAATACTTTCTACTGTATTTTTTAATATTAATAGTGAATTGTTGTAAAAGTGGTGTATTTTTATGAAAAACGGCTTGCATATGAAATTAAAAAAAAAACTTATCACTTTCAGAAAAGAACAAAAGTAGCCACTGCACCACATTGAAAGTTATAAAATATGATGATATCGGATTTTAAATATATTTTCTAGTTTTTGCAATCTGAACTGCATTAATGGAAAGACAGACCTATACATATACTCTAGTAAATTAACTTTACATATGTTCTAAACGTGGTCGATTCTTCCCACAAAATCTTCTAAAGCAAATGGTCGTTGTGATGGTCATATGACACTCTAGTTACCGTCGTCCACTGAAACAGATTAACTTTAAATCAGCTGCCCCAACAATTGCAAGATCTGAAAACGGCGCCTTTCCTTTGCGCCTTAAACTTTTAATTGATTTTTACAAAGCTAATATCAACTCACTCTGTCTGTCTGATAAAAAGTTTGTACACCTTATTTCTCCCACACCCAGTCTCGGATCTAGTTGAAACTTTGCATAATTCTTCATTGGCATAGACAAGAGATGAAACAATGAAAAAAAGGTTTACCAATTAGTCAGTCATATTCTTACTGGTTATTAATTATCTTTTTGATACCAACATGGAAAATTAATACTTCAGTGTATACAGATATGGCTAAATATGTCGGGTTTGGTCCCCTCGATAATAGCGCACATTAACTATTTCTCCCACACTCATTCTCGGATCAAGTTGAAACTTGAAACAATTATTGTACATAACAAAACATAAATCAATTAAAAATTTAAAAATTACATTATTAAGATTTATATGTGCGGAGTTCTTCTACTTAGATAAATCTTTTTTTTTTTTGCTTGCTCTTCCTCGTTATTTGATTATTATTATTTCGATCTATCGAGCCGTCATCCTCCCTACATTACTCTATGCCTCAGAAAAGTGGACAGTGTACAGAAAATATGCAAAGAAACTGAATCACTTCCACGTGATATATCTAAGAAAAATAGTTAATGTCAAATGGCAAGACAAAATATCAGATACGAAAGTCCTTCGAAGAGCGGGTCTGCAAATCATCCATACAATCCTGATGCAATCCAAGCTGCGATGGGCAGGACATGTCTGTAGAATGGAAGACCATCGCATCCCTAAACGACTCTTGTTTGGCCAACTAAGCGAAGGAAAGCGCTTACAATGTGGACACTCTCAAAGCTTCTCTAAAGGCGTTCAGAATAGACCCATCCAATTGGGAGACAGAGGCACATGAAAGAGCATCATGGCGTCGCGCTGTGAAAACTGGCGCACAGGTTGCTGAGGAAAAGAGAACCACGCTGGCAGAGTAAAAAACGCCAGAGAAGAAAAGCAAGGCCCACAGCACTATCTCCAGCTGGAATAACCTGCCGAACATTCCGGGCTCACATAGGTCTCACCAGCAGGAGGCACAAAACCCCAGTGTAGAACCCTCAGCCCCCTGGATTACAAAGTGGTCATCATCAAACCTCGATGGACGAACTATATTATTTCGAAATAATCTTTAATAGAAATTCAACTAATAAATGTATATAAATTACTTATGATAAACTATGTGTTCTTATATAATGAATAGCATTTCTTTATTTCTTAAAGACATATACAGGAAAATAAAATATTATGATAAAATTAAAACTAATAATCTATTTCATTACACTAGCATGCTAACTTTTGTGTCCATTTATGACTTTAAAGCCTGTGTATTGGAACATACGAGACTAGTTGACAGGTATAACGCTTACAGCGACAGGCTCTTTATTACTTATTTGAACTTCCGGATACTGAACCTCTGCTGGCTTATCGAGCGGACCAGATTTAGCAACGTATGGATGTGTACTTTTAGTTGTATCATCATTGACCAGGACAGCACGTTTGGTTATGTTCACGTTTTCCCAGACAACGCTGGCATCTGTTCCTTCAACAAATTCCAATCTTCCATTCAAAGCAAATTCGTACTGAGTTTCATCCGTAAGTCTGTTAATGATACGTCTCGCGTCTGGATACTTTTGGAGCATTAAATTCCACAACCAAGGCTCAGAGAGACTATCGCTTTGTCTTTTAAGAGCACTGTAGAACGGGGTTGTTTCGGTGCCAAAGCGGTAATTGAAGGCCGGTCTGTCGTGGCTGTAAGTAAACTTGCTGTGAAAGTTCCCGTCACCATTGCTCCACCGTAGGAAGCCTTTAAATTCTGTGGAAAACTTAGTGATGACCACAGCTGTGTAGGGCACCGTTGTTCTGATCTTGTTGAGCACCACGTTGTATTTGGCAGCTTGCATGGGTCCAAGGGTTATTGAAGACTGCTTGCTGAAAGAGTTGGTGTTTGAGATCGACTTCTCATTTGTTGTTGAAAAGGAGTTCTCATATTTGGTGGTGTAAGTAGTAGAAGACGAGGCTGATCCAAAGGCTGCGTTGACATTAAAACTAATCTGGAAAGATGTTTCTTGACTGGTGGTAAAAGAAGTTGTAGCAATGTGCGTTATTGTGTCTTGGACGGTACGGGTTCTTTCGATGGACTCAGTAATAGACGATGAAGCTGTATTACGAATAATCCCAGAGTCGAAACTTTCTGGTTGAAGACTTTCTGTGACTTTTGGTCCATATTTTATTTCTTTTACACTTAGCCCCCAATGATCAAATACTAATTTTAGTCTATTGTAGCGATTATATCCGTCGCAGGAACCGTGATGAAAAATTTTGGTTTCAGCCACCCACGTAAAACCATCTTTGTAAAAATCTTCACCAACGTTCAGCGCCCTGCACCCGTAGCTCCACTCGTAACCTAGATAATATGCCATGTTGGCCAAGTTCCACAGAGTCGTGTCCATAATTCGTGTTTGTATTTTACTTAGAGAGTTTATCTCATCAGGTTTGTCCACTGGCTCGCAACATTTCATTTTCTTTAAGTTGTACAGATCGTCGTCGTCAGCGCGGTAGATGCCTGTCACAAAGAAACCACGTGGACATGAGCATGTGCCTTGTCTACTCATGCAGCTCGATGTGTCTACGTTTTGACAGCTTCCATAAGTTATCGGATGGCTAGCTGGCTTAGCGCATCTGGCACTTTCAATAGTATTAAGGTACCCTGGACTGCTAGCGCTAGACCGGTACAGACCGTGAAGAAAGTATCCTACAGGACAAAAGGCCCATCGGAAATTGTCATCTAACTGGTATGTCCAGTCGGCGTAAACGACTTGTCGCTCTACATTCGGCCACGGCTGTGAAGCACTGCAGCACTGAACTTGTTCCAAATTAGTGATAGGGTCATCTCCTCCTCTCAAATGGCCTCTGACGAACCCGTTGATGTATTTGTCAAGCTCGCTGCAAGTGGACTGTCCACGGTGATCAAAGCTTATTGCCCACGATGTTTTTGTGCAGATCTGAGATTTGGCTAAGCTCAATACTGTTGCAATTACGACGGCATGCACGATCAACATTTTAACAGAGGCTCAATTTGTGATACCTGTAAAACAAACAAAAAAACATAAGTAAATATTTTAAGTGTACAATTATATGAGTATTTGTAGAACTTATGTTTATCTATCAACATCACAAATATGTGATACTATTCATTTCAAATTTATCTTATCTTATTTTATCTTATCTTATTGGATTTCAGACATTCCTTCAAAAGAGAAGATAATTACGTCCTTCGCATATATATGTGTCAATCTAGTCATGCATGTTAATAATATACTTAAACTTTGCTAAGTTATTTGTTTTTCTATGTGATTCCGGCAACCCGTTCCATGCTCCTATAGCGATAGGGAAGAAGGAGAACTTGAACGAATCTGTCCTTTCATATGGAATAAGAGATGCAAGCACGTATTGCATTTACTTTAAATTTGAAGTAATGATAATGTTTCTCTTATTATTATGCTACTTATTTCGATTTAAAATAGACCAGAGGTAAACAATACGGCCTATATATATTCTATTATATATAGCACAATGTAAGAAGTATGTATGTATGTATGTATGTATGTATGTATGTATGTATGTATGTATGTATGTATGCCAAAAGAAAATCCGCTAGAGGACAGACGCAGAAAACCTTAATCGACCACTGGCGGACAACGATTATGCTTGCCCTGGATGTGGCAAAATATGTGGGTCACTGCTGGGGCTGCGTAGCCAAAGGAAATACTGCATTCCTCATTAATCTTCGGACTCGAAGACAAGCTTTATAATGTATGTATGTATTCATGTATGCATGCATGTATGTATGCGTTTGTGTATGTATGTATGTATGTATGTGTCGTACTTTAATATAACAAAAACTGTGTTAACATCTAAAGCTTTATTACACTGAATGACGACAATAACTACACACACAGCAAAGGTCAAGAAAGAAACTTTTAACAAATCAGGTAAACAAATTTTCACAGTATTTTATATTAGCTATTTAAGGAAACATGAAGCTAGATCAGTGATTCAAAAACTGCAGGCCGCGGGTCATATCCGGCTAGTTATGAATATTTAAAAGGTTAAATGTAATTTAATGGAATTACACTTCATCATTGTTTGATCGATATATTAGTAATTAGTTTCATCAATAAGTAAGTCTACTCAACAAAGTATATGCATTACTCCACAATGTACTGTTATTCACTCCTCCCTCCCCCCAAAATTGTACTGAACGAGCTTTGCCACTAGTTATCCTCGCTGACTTAAACACGTATTTCCACTATTTTATGGTAGCTCGCGTATACTGGTTCTAAATTATCATGCTTCGTCCATTTTCTTTAATGGCTGTTATTATCTGCAGCAAAAACTGTATGTAAAAGGGCATTTCAAGCCATCTGACCAGCTCACCTCTGCTGGGTCATTCTGATCGTTGCTATTGATTATGTTAATGGTATATTGGTTCATAGCATACTTTCTTGACACATTACGGTGACGAATGTGCTCTCTCATTGATGTAAACTGCCTGTGACAGATACGAGTATTATTTCATTTAAACCCTGCTCTTTTTTTTTTATTGTATTTATGAATTTGACACTAGACAGTAACCTAACCAAGTAACTACGACAGGCTCAACTCTGATGGCTTTTCCAGACCAAACCCTGTCACGGGAACATAACTTTGCCTTGACTTTGTCGGCGTCCCTTTCCGAAGTTTTAATAGTGCCACCTACAACGGGGAAATAAACATCTCTACCGACCACACACGTCACACCAAAATTTAATCATATAGGTCAGTGTTTCCTAAACTTTTTCTTAACGGAACACTTCAGATATTCTTAGTATTTAACGGAACACTTCAGATATTCTTAGTATTTAACGGAACACTTCAGATATTCTTAGTATTTAACGGAACACTTCAGATATTCTTAGTATTTAACGGAACACTTCAGATATTCTTAGTATTTAACGGAACACTTCAGATATTCTTAGTATTTAACGGAACACTTCAGATATTCTTAGTATTTAACGGAACACTTCAGATATTCTTAGTATTTAACGGAACACCTCAGATATTCTTAGTATTTAACGGAACAATTTGGACTTTGGTTATTTTTTTTTTAGAGAAATTAATTCACGTGGTGGCTTACTAGTTAATTATTTTAGTAGTTCGTAAATCTATTCAGGCCTCGCGGAACACAGTTAGGGAAACACTGATATAGGCCATATCAGTACCAAAAAAAAGCAATATAATAAAGAAAGTACTGATAGCACTCAAACACGTTGGCGATCCTTGGGTCAGTGTTACTCATACAATACAATGCAGCAATACAGACAAACATAAATATAACACAACAATATACACAATAATCCAATGAAACCTGTTAGTGCTATTATGAAGCATATGTAGCTGTTATTGTAAATATTTGTGAACAAAGCATATATCAGCTCATTCGGTCTGTCTGGTACACATTTCGTACCAGTTATCTTCCCTGCTTGCCATTATCAGATTAAGTTGAAACATTGCAGAATTATTTTTTATTCCTAACACTACAGGAATCAATTTAAAAAATAAAAAACTAATTCATTAATTTTCTTTGATATAGAAAGAGAGAAAAAGTAATAAAATATTGAGATATATGGCTGTAAATGTGCAGTTCTTTCCCTTATATAAGCTTTGTTTTTTTTTTAAGCATTTTTTTTTGTTTTGCTGTTTTATAAATCTTTTTACTAAACTATATACCAATATTTTTTAATACAACAGGCAATATATTTTTAGTTGGATTATAGATTAGCTTCAAATTCGATACTCTTAAATTTTTACTTCCCCGCCAATACTCACCCCAAGACATTAAACTCTCGCAATATATCAAGAAATTCAATTTTTCAAAACCATTAAAAATAAAACTATCAACTTACCTTCGCTGCTGAATGAATCAAGCAGTAATCTGCTGTGTTTTGTTTTGCAGGGTGCATACAGAAAGTCAGTGTCAAATACAATTTACATCCGTATCGACTATTTTACGACTAGTAAATATTTTTCTGTAACAGGATGAGCGTCGAGTGTCACTGTGACCGGGATATTTTCTGAGGTGCCTTAATGAGAGTCGAACTTTTTAAAGAGTATGCCCTTTTCTCAGAAAGAAACTAATCTGTGTTTACATGAAATAAAAATTTCGTTAAAATTATGGCTTGCGACCTATTATGATCCTTTTCAAATGGGAAATTTTTAACCCACAGGCCAGGAGTTTCCGCATCAACTAGATCAGTGTTTCCCAAACTGTGTTCCGCGGAACCTTAGTGTTCCGTGAGGCCTGATGAAGTGTTCCACGAACTACTCGAATAAATTAACTAATAGGCCTACACCTGAATTAATCTCAAAGTAAATCCAGAAAAATAAAATATTCTTCTTCTTGGTAACAAAATTATTTCTATAAAATCACCATTAACTTTAAACTGATCTAGATTCTAAATCTGATTTGAAACGAAGATACAAACATCGACCATTAAATGAATTCTGGTTGAGTCTGAAGAGTATCACAATATTTAAAAACAAGCTACTCGTTACTATTTCTTACAGTCCATTTGTAGAAGTTATTTACGTTTTTCCACATTTGCAAAAATGTGTACGGCAATAATTAGTGGACTAGTTTAATTGATTCATGTTTCGTTAGGTACGAGAAATAATTATTTAAAGTTTCAACTAGATCCGAGAATGGGGGGACGGAAAAATAACGTAAATAACAAATTATTAAAGGGGACAAAACCCGACTAAGTAATCGTATCTGTAAATACTGAAGGATTAATTTCCCTTGTTGTTATTAAACAGAATAATTAAGAACCAGTAATTAATTGACTAACTTTTTTTGTTGATTGATGTATTGTCTACGCTAATGAATAATTGGGTAAAGTTTCAACTTGATCCGAGAATAGGTGGGGGGGGGGGGGGTAAATAGCGTGTTCATACTTTTGACCAGACTGAAAGTTGATAAAAGCTTTGTAACAAAAAATATCTTTGGAGGCTTACTTGATAGATGCATTGCATTTTTTTTTGCTTTTAGTTGGAATGTTTTTATATTGAACATCAGGGATTATGCACATAGAATTTGAGATCCGTTCAACATTTCTACTAAATCTTCATAGAATTGAAATGTATTGGCGTAAAGATATAATGTATAAACATCTACATGCTAGACTTTTAACAGAGATCAGTGTGTACACCAGGGGCGTAACTAGGAATTTGGGGGCCCGGGGGGATTGACCTCTTTGGGGGCCCCTTGCATTTTGACATTCGACATATATATAAGCCCCAAATCAAATTGGTTCAGTATATCAGTAAACTTAACAAAAAGTAATCAAGACTCTTTTAATGAATAATACCTTTGTTTATTAGTTAAATAATGCACAAGTGACAAATCTCTATTGATATCGCTTCACGTCGTGCATTCTGTGCAGCAAAGACATCTATAACATCGATACTTTCTAGTATTTGTGACTTCACTAACATTGAAGCCATGATAAGCCTTTCTTGTGTCATTGTGCTCCTAAGATAGCTTTTGATGAACTTGAGCTTTGAGAATGATCTCTCACATGACGTAATGGAAGTGGCCTGAGTTAGCAGTATTCGGAGGAGGTTGCAAAGTTTGAGCACACGTAATTACCATATGAAGCCTGTTTCCTCAATATGTCTATTGGTGATTGTATTACTGGTTTGTTGATGAAAAGTGCTCGTGCATCAATGACATCATTGAAAAACCGATTTTCCATTTATTTCATCATACAAACAGGAAAAGTAGCACAGTTTGTCATAAGCGGGTCTTCATCTAACAGGTGTCTTGGTTCAAGAAGAAACCCAAAGGTATCCATTTTCTTTCCAGCCTTTGAAATCTGCCCTTCATCTCCATATGAAATCTGTCCAGCACTTCTGTCGCAACACGTTTGAATTGCAGTTCTATTGACAGTCCTACATTAGAACTCAACTTCCCATCAAGTCTTTTCTTTCTTCTGGTTGTTTTGATTATTATTATTATAGCTTTTATATAGCGTTACTTTCATGCTTATAGCATGCTCAGAGCGCTTTGGTCCAATCTCATTTGTGGACCAGTTGGGGGGGGGGGGGTATCTAGGAGTTGGTTTTCCGTGCTGCCTTTAGGCGCTCAGTAAAAGCAACTCTGCCGAGTCGGGTGTCGAACCTCGAGCCCCCTTCTAGGTAGCCAAGACAAGCCAAGTTCAAGCGCACTTAGACTTTCGACCACGCTTCCCACAGGGATTACAGGGAATACATAGTATTTACTACCTTCTTTTTTTGATGGATTGGGTTTTTGTCAGTTTCTCATCATTTTGCAAAAAGCATGAAAGGGTACTAATTTCTTTAGCAGCTTCCCGTATATGCAGTCCAGACTTTTGTAGTTTCTTATGAACAATATAAATTGGGAGCAAGAGCTTTGACCAGAATTCAAGATAGGCAAAAAAAATCTTAATTTTCAACTGCATGAAGAAGATTCTGTCCTAATATTATATGGTATTACGTCATTGTTGGTTGTTTATGTTTTGTGCGCAAGCAAAAGGATTCAGAGCATACAAAAGTGGGAAAGATCCATATCTCGTTATGCTCGAGTATAGAAATACTCCGATAAGTGGACTGCCGTATTCACCATCACAACTGATGACGAGAAGAAGACTCAGGGAATCATTCCAACTGATCCCAAACTATTGAAACCATCGGTAGCTGAAAATGCAGAGACATTACTCAACGAACGACAGATCAAAAGCAAAGTGAAATACAATGCAAAAGCAAGACTACCTAAAGATTATTCTGTCGGATAGTTCGTCTAGGTCAAACATGGCAGAAAGCAGTTGTCATAAAAACATTCAGCACCCAGATCTTACACCATAAAGACAAACGGAAAAACATACAGAAGAAATCAACGCTTTTTGAATAAGAGTTTCGATGAAGACATCTCTGGGTACTTATGATACCGATTGAGACAATGAACTGCAAACTGTTGGAACAAACGAAACAGACAGTTATAGACCAACGTCTAGAGAACTTGTTGTGCCAGTCAAGACAACCAGAAGTGGACGAATTGTTAAAGTTCCTAGTAGACAGGGCCGGCCTTACTCCACTTCAGCCTATGCGGTCGCGGTGGGCCCCGCGCTTTCATAGGAGACGCGCTAATTCTAAGTGTACATTATTAAATTAAACCATTATAACGTATATAAAATAACAGGGTTTTCGTGACCTCCTGATTTTCCAGGGCCTCCAGAAAATCTCATGAAAATGCATGATAATATACGATAAAGTCCTGAACTTTTTTTGAATTTATTCAAATCTCCTGAAGAATAGACGAAATTGACATTTTGGGGTGACTATAAATAAAAAGTGGCATTTCATTTGATAAAAATGTATTGCAAAGACGAAAGTAGGCCTATTTTCTAATTCAAAAAAAATAATATTGACATTATGCTCATCCCTACCCAGACTAGGCCCCGCGCGATCCGTTTCGCATAGGGCCCCGCAAATGCTAGGGCCGGCCCTGCTAGTAGATATCACTCTTAAGAACTTTAAAAGGAAGGGTGTGATAGTAACTTCAAAAGGAAGGATGTGCTAATATTATATGATATTACGTCATTGTTTGTTGTTTATGTTTTGTGCGAAAGCGAAAGCAAAAGGATTAGATGGAAATAAATAGAGAGTTTCCATTGGATTGAGGAAAAATGAAAAGAGGGGTAATAACTCGAGTGTGAAGTTTAATTCTGAAATTATAGACGCCAAACCCGAATAATGGACTATTCTTGCATTATTAAGAATAACTTTTAGATCTGTTATACTCGATTCTGTACATTTTGCTTCAAGGTTAATTAGTGTAGCCATAAAATTCTCGCCATTTAGATCTATTATTAGTAAAGGTAACAAGATACCTGGAATTCGCTGTATATCATGCAGTTTTATTCGTGGCAACAAAGTTTAAAATGTAAAACTAACTTTAAAAAAAAACTTTGATCTCTGTGGGAAAAAATATTTGTAAAATGTCAACAAAGTCAACGTACTGATAGACCTAGATCTAGGTTTAGTCTTTGTGATAAATTTTTAATCCATAAATGTTGAAAAAAAAAGACACCCGTTGACACTATTTGTCAATCAAATATATTAATTTATGTATTTACAAATAAATTTCGGACACCCATTTGGGGGCCCCCCCTAGGTGAGGGCCCGGGGGGATTTTCAATTTCTCCCCCCCCCCCGCTTAGTTACGCCACTGGTGTACACTTATAATTTGGTATTCAAATTTATATCACATCTAACAAATGTTGCTATTTAAGCGCCACAATCTTCTGACTCTATCAATAAACTCTTATAAAGCTGACCCCATCAGTACTCAAACTCTGATAGAGTTGAACATTTTTTATGTGACATACACAAAACATTGTTAATCAAATATCATTACTATCATTTTTAGCGCCTCTGAAAGGGGAAAAGACGCTATTAGTTTTGGAATGTCTGTCCGTCTGTCTGTCCGTCCCCTTTAGATCTCGTAAACTAGAAAAGATAGTGAAAATTCGACATCATAATATTGTTGACCATTTAAAGTTCTTATGCACCGGCTACTTTTTTCTTTTTTGAAAGCCAAAAATTTAATTTTTAAAATCAACTATGCAAGCAGTTTTTTTCATAAAAATACACCATTTTTACAACTATTAACTATTAATAGTAACAATCACGGGAGACTTTTTAGTAAGGGGGATAGCCATTCACCAATCAACACATTTATGCAAACGGTTATATATTTTTGGTCAAAAATATATTTTTAAAAAAATTTTATTGCAAAGTTAATAAGTTCTGTCATACTAACTACCAGATTTACAAAAAAAATGTTTACTTTTTTTTGTAAAAGATTAAAAAATCCATTTGATATGCATATGAGTGGAAAACAATTTAAAACAACAATTAATAAGTTGTATGTCAAAGACTCATTTTCATGCTAATTGTACCCAAGTCCTGGACAATATCATAATGACACATACAACGATAAAATAAGATTCAGAATGCCACTTTACCGACATATAAACATCTTTAATTCCATTATTTTCACTCTCATACAGCAAAAATAGTTAGAGTCTCTACACTTAGAATATATCTCTAAAAAACCAACCGTCCTGCACTAGGCACAAAAAACACACACCTTATCATGAGTTACATTATGTTTTTCAAAACATCTCACCAAATAAAAACAACCCAAAACAACAACAGTTTTGAAACCAACAACCTGGATTGCCCCCCTTCTCCTCTACAGTAAACAGGAGACCCAGGCTGACCAGAACTCAGTCCTGACATTTCTCCCCCCTCTAATTTTTGTCTGTTTCTGGGTTCGTTTAAAACAGACAAACTTCCGATAAAGAGATTTTCCAAACGTACATATATCAACATGCAAATACAAGTAATCTTGGTACTAAAACATAGCCTACAGTTTGTAAAAAAAAAACCCACAAAAAAAAAAGATGTATCCACATGAAATGTCAATTCTATACACAACCTGCTAGGCAATAATAATTATATGTAAACAAAAAAAATAGTCAGTGAACAAGCATATTTTCCGAAATGTAAATGTTATATACAACATACTAAGCAATTATAATTATATTTATATATATATATATATACATATCAACATGTAAACAAAAAATATTGTGCAAACATATATTCTACCTTTTGTAGAAGGCGGTTAATTACATATCCCCAATCCTAGCAAACAAATAACTTTGAAATGAATAAATATTAAATGTCAGTTATCTGTAATCAATGTCATGTTGGTCTATTCTGTTAGTCTAGATAGAAAGTCAGCAATTACATTTAGTTTGCCCTTTAGATGTTCTACATTAAAGTTAAATGATTGTAATAATAGAGCCCAACGACAAATTCTATTATTCCCATATGTTGCGCTCTTCAAAAAGGCCAGTGGTCTATGGTCACACTGAATTGTGAATTTAGCGCCATATAAATATCTGGACAAGCGTTACACCCTCCAAACAATGGCAAGGCATTCTCTCTCTATTACAGAATACCGTTGTTCTCTGGGCAACAGTTTTCTGCTCAAGAACTTAACAGGATGGAATATTCCTTTTACTTCCTGCAAAAGGCAACATGATATGGCTATGTCCGACGCGTCTGTTTGCACAATAAATGGTCTATTAACGTCTGGTAATTTCAGTATAGGATCCCGTGTCATGCACATTTGAATTTTTCTTAATGCCCGGTCACATTCTGGAGTCCAATTGACCCTCGTCGGTGTCCCTTTTTTTAACAATCCAGTAATTGGAAATACTATTTCCGCGAATGCTGGAATAAATCTGCTATAAAAATTAGCAATACCTAGCAAACATCGAACCTCTTTTTTCGTTTTTGGTGCTTTTATATTTAATACCTTGTCTCTGTTATTGGGTTCTGGGTATATGTTTCCTTCACCTACAATATTACCCAAGAAAGTTATTTTAGGATACGCGATTTCAAGTTTGCTTGGCTTGATAGTAAACCCATATTCTTTTAGCCTGGACAACACTTTCTCTAGTGCTATTAAGTGTGATGACCAGTCATGCCCGAATACACAAATGTCATCAAAATAAAACACAACATTTTCCAGTCCTTTAAGAATGGTCCTAATAGTCCGATTAAAAAAACTAGGAGAATTAATCAGACCAAACGGTAGATATTTAAATTGAAAGTGACCACTTGGTACCCTGAATGCAGTGTACTTCCTACTATTCTCTTCTATTGGTATTTGCCAGAAGCCTTTTGTTAGATCTATCTTTGTAAAAAATTTGGCACTATTAAGTTGTAGGAAAAGATCTTCTTGGTCTGGAATAGCCTCCGCGTCAAATTTGGTAACCGCGTTTAATTTCCGAAAATCTATGCAAGTACGTACTGTTGAATCTTTTTTCTTAACCAAAACGACAGGAAATGCATAGGGCGATTGAGACTCTTCAATAATGTCCATTTGATTCATGTTCTCTATCTCCTTGTCTAAGACATCTCTCATATGAATAGGAACTGCGTATGGCCTCAGTGTAATAGGCTTTTCTGTTGTGAGCTCAATGTTGAATGATTTAACCTTCGCTTTACCCGGTATATCAGTAATTATATCTTTATACTTCTCAACTAGCGTCTGAATCTGTTCTCTTTGGGATTCGGTTAATTCAGTATTGATACTAATATGTTCCCTGGAATTTGTACTCTCAAGAGTAGGTAACTCAGTAACTTCATCCTCTTGGTTATCATCTTCCTGGTCGGTTACAAGGGACGCTATGCACGCATGTAATAATTCTTCCCCTTGACCCCCATACAATACATGAGACGCACTTCCCGAGAGTTGTAGATCACTATTTTCCTTACCCGTACATTCCGTGTTGTTTTTTTCATGATATTTTACTAATCTGTTAACATGAAGGATTTTTACTCGATTGCCTTTCTTTATTTTTACATTAAACTTGTTAATTCTTTTTTCTACTTTATAAGGCCCCTCCCAGTGCAAGGCTAACTTATTCTGTCTCTGTGGTTTCAGTAAAAGCACAGAATCACCTGTTTGAATATCTTTTTCTTTGCTATTTCTATCATAATACCTTTTATAATTTTCCTTACGTTTTGAGCTATTATTCTGAGCTATTTGACAAGCCACAGCCAGCCTACTTTTTAGGTCTAATAAATAGTCAAACACATTCTTTATTTCTGGTTCTACCTGTTGATTAGTAAAAAGATCTTTTAGAATTGACATAGGCCCCCTGACTTTCCTTCCATACAACATTTCATAAGGGGAAATGTTAGTAGACTCATTTGGTACCTCTCTGTACGCAAACAGAAGTGCGTTTATAGCTCTATCCCAATTCTTAGGTTCTGCTTCGGCCGTCTTTCTCAGCATGCACTTCAAAGTCCCGTTAAAGCGTTCTACGCCCCCATTTGACATGGCGTGAAATGGTGTTGATTTAACAATCTTTATTTTAAAAAACTGACATATTTCTTTGTATAATTCGGATTTGAATTGAGATCCATTGTCAGAGAGTATCTGTTCCGGGAATCCTATTCTAGTAAAAATAGCACTTAGAGCTTCTATTACTACTGGTGTTGTTGTATTAGGTAGTGGTACAGCTTCCGGCCATCTTGTTGCCAAATCAACCAACGTTAAAATGAATCTATTCTTCCGATCTGTCATTTGGAGTGGTCCGATGATATCAATAGCAACTTTAGCAAATGGAGTGGAAATAATATTCATGCGCCCTAGTTCTACCTTTCCAGCTTTTCCTGGGTGTCTACCTCTTTGACAAAGGTCACAACATTTAATGTATGTTTTTATATCTTTATCTACCCCCGGCCAAAAGAAATGCGAATATACCCGATATCTGGTTCTATTTATAGACATATGTCCAGCTAAAGGTGTAGAGTGTGCTATTTCTAATATTAGTTCACGTCTATTCGTAGGGATTACAAGTTGTCGTTCTATTACCCCAGGGGTATCTTTTCTCTCAAATTCTTTGTAAAGTAGACCTTCTTCCACTATAAATGATACCAATCCCTTTTTCTTATCTTCGACCGTTCCTGCTTTCGCCTTTTCCCATAATCTAACTAACGAACTATCATTTCTTTGATCCTCTCTAAAATCACTGTCCAATTCCATCCACTTACTTAGACCAATCCTGTCATTATCTTCCGATTTGACCCTATTGTCTTCTGCTTTCGCCATGGCCCTAGTAACAGCATTCCCATATAAAAATGCTTTAGCCTGATCAACATTTCCAATAATAATATCTGCTATTGGGTCCTTGAACATGGCCGCTACAAAGACTCCTTTTAGAAATGGAGTATCAATGTCTATCCAAGCAAGTGGATACTGAAAAGTTTGTCCATCTATTAATTTTAAAGTGAAAAACCCATCTATCTTCTGACTTTCTTCTATCAAACTTTCTCGGACCCCAATTATGCTCGCCCCTGTATCTCGTAGGACAGATACCCTTCGATCTCCTAAAAATCCCTCAACTATTTTCAATCCACCAACTGATTTATCTTTATAATCTAGAAAATTATATGTATCAGTGTGACATGCAAATAATCCCACGTGTTGCCCCCTTTCTGGTAATACTCTTAGTCATTGCTGTGTTGGCCCTCTATTCTCATTTATCTTTACCCGACACCATCGAGCAATGTGTCCGCCCTTTCCACATCTATAGCATATCACTTGTGTACCCTCTGTGTTTATATTATTCGGGCGACGACTGTTAGATTGACCAGTGGCACCAAAAGCTACATATGGGATATCGTTACTAGTTACTTTGTTACTTCCCTTTACAATATGTGTGGAGCCTTTCGTGGCATCTCTAAATTGATCAATACAGTCTAAGACCTCTTGGGCTGAAGTAGGCTTTCGTAGCAAAATATCTTTCAGGGCCTCAGAAGATAGCACACTGTAAAGTCTGTCTCTCATTATAAGGTCAATTATACCGTCTACTGTCATTGGGGTTTGTGATGTTTTAAGCCAGTTGTCAAATGTCCTTTTCAAATGGACATAAAAATCTTTCATATCGTCCGTCTTTGGGGAAAGTTCATGCCACAGTGTTCGACAGGCTTCTTCTGTGAGTTGGGCTTGTTTTAGGAGCTCCCCCTTAACAAAATCATAGTCAGTGTTATGTATCAGTTTTGTTTGTATCATAAACAATTTTAGTTTTTCATTTAACTTGTGAGTGAGGACAAGTGGCCATCTTGTCTTGGGTATGTCGTTAGCAGTAGCAGTCGTTTCGAACAGTTCTAAGTAGAATAACAAGTCCTCGTTGTCTGTCATGCATTTTAGGTTTTTGTCTAACTGTTTATTCTGTTGTGGGTTGTCGTTAACTGTCATGTCTTTCTTATCCATTTCATGTTGTCTTGCTAGTTGTTTGTCCTCCATCTCTCTTATATGTCTTCTCTCCTCCGCTTCCCTTGTCAGTCTATCTGAGTCAATTTTCTGTTGGGCCTCTATAAATTTCTTTAACGTTTTGCCCTTAAACCCCAACATCTGAGCCTGGGCTACTATCTCCTCAAATGGACGAGGTATAAACTCTGACATTTTCCTAGAGCAGTGTCCTTTATTACAATATTACCTCACAAAATGATATACATACAAAAAAAATTAAAGCAAAATTAAAATAATACTAATACCTCTGTTCCTACTTATGTTGTTCAACTGGTACTCCAACAGGTTAAAGACAATTGTCCAAGGTTATCCAATAATGTGATTTCTCTTAGTCTATTTCAGGTAGATAATCCAACAGGTAATCCCAACATGGCTTTATACCTACGCGCGGTATCGGTACTTGGAATGTATCACAAAAGTTAAATTCATATAAGTATTATATCCAGCAGTAGCTTCTTCAGTATAATCCAAATAGAATGTACCACAAAAGTTAAATTCATATAAGTATGAGATCCAGCAGCAGCTTCTTCAGTATAATCTAAGGAATGAGCGTATTGGTAATCCAATTATAAGGAACGAAATTGGCCATGCATATACACTTATGTTTAGACGTACGAAGGGGTGCTACTATTACTTGCTAATAGTGAACACATTCGGCATGTTAAATCATTATTATTAGATAGTAACAGCCTAAAATACAGACGACGAGTTTCCGCTCCTTATGGACTTGAACTCTTTCATTAGTACACACTTGGAGATATGCTCTGTCTGGGTGCAGCAGATACTTCAGGTTACTGTACTCAGATATGCGCTGTCTGGGTGCAGCAGATACTTCAGGTTACTGTACTCAGAGATATGCGCTGTCTGAGTGCAGCAGATACTTCAGGTTACTGTACTCAAGAGATATGCGTTGTCTGGGTGCAGCAGATACTTCAGGTTACTGTACTCAGAGATATGCGTTGTCTGGGTGCAGCAGATACTTCAGGTTACTGTACTCAGAGATATGCGTTGTCTGGGTGCAGCAGATACTTCAGGTTACTGTACTCAGAGATATGCGTTGTCTGGGTGCAGCAGATACTTCAGGTTACTGTACTCAGAGATATGCGTTGTCTGGGTGCAGCAGATACTTCAGGTTACTGTACTCAGAGATATGCGTTGTCTGGGTGCAGCAGATACTTCAGGTTACTGTACTCAGAGATATGCGTTGTCTGGGTGCAGCAGATACTTCAGGTTACTGTACTCAGAGATATGCGTTGTCTGGGTGCAGCAGATACTTCAGGTTACTGTACTCAGAGATATGCGTTGTCTGGGTGCAGTAGATACTTCAGGTTGCAGTACTCAGAGATATGCGTTGTCTGGGTGCAGTAGATACTTCAGGTTGCAGTACTCAGAGATATATGCTGTCTGGATACAGCAGATACTTCACTGGAGATTGATGCATCCATCGCATGTAGTTGTTTTGGACAGGCCCCCAAAATGTCAAAGACTCATTTTCATGCTAATTGTACCCAAGTCCTGGACAATATCATAATGACACATACAACGATAAAATAAGATTCAGAATGCCACTTTACCGACATATAAACATCTTTAATTCCATTATTTTCACTCTCATACAGCAAAAATAGTTAGAGTCTCTACACTTAGAATATATCTCTAAAAAACCAACCGTCCTGCACTAGGCACAAAAAACACACACCTTATCATGAGTTACATTATGTTTTTCAAAACATCTCACCAAATAAAAACAACCCAAAACAACAACAGTTTTGAAACCAACAACCTGGATTGCCCCCCTTCTCCTCTACAGTAAACAGGAGACCCAGGCTGACCAGAACTCAGTCCTGACATTGTATTTCATATTGTCGCGTGAACTGCAGAGCGGCTACACCTACATAGAACACTTCACTAACGTAAAAACAAAACAAACAAAAAAAGGAAACATTTCTTTTTATCGAATTATTTTTTCTTGCGACTTTAAATAAGAGATTGGCCCTTTACAAAAAATTAAATCAATTAGATAAACATTATGAGTAAGGCCAAAATCATATCTAACTTCACCTTCACTTTCACCTATCCCTTGGTCTGCTGTAACGTTGTACCACACAAGATCTGTCAACTTTCTTTCTCCATTATTCTCTGTTATTTTCCTTTGATAGAATTTCATTCCTTGATAATCTCTCTGAAATTATTAAAACCTGCCTTTTTACCTGAATGGGTGGAGCACTTCGGGGGCCGATTTTGAGTTTGTGTTTCCACACAAACTGTCTTTGTAACCTTGTTTTTTTAATTCTATGGTACACTTTAAAGCTGTTTATTCATCTTTGTGGAAAGACGTGCTTCCATTCAATTCCAATGTCTGTCACTCGTTTCATTTATTCTTTCTAAAGAAGTCTACAACTTTTGTTGATTTCTTTCTTACTTTCACTATGTATCTTTTGTTCAGAACTAATGCAATGAGGTGGGGCATTTATACAAATGAGATACAACAGTTACCAAAGGGATATTATGTGAATGTTTATTTATAATCCAAGTTTTAACTGAATGCTATTTAATTTTTTATACTAATTATAAATAGTAACGTTTTTCTTTAAAATACTTATTGAGTTCACCTATTAATATTTTAAATTAAAAACTTTTTCAAATTTGATACAAATTTAAAAAAAAGAGAATATGAGAAGATAGCGTCAGAGGTTAACAGGATTTGAACCTGTAGGTGAATGTAACGGCGACCATCGTCTATACAGCAGAAATCAGTCAATTGTCACAAAGTAACCTCTTGACCAGGCTTCTCACTTCTGTCAATCATTTTTTTCAATATTATTTTTTTAGTTCACTACAAAAATGTAAAAAAAAAAATTATAGTTTCGTGAAAGCCAAAAAGCAGAAATTGGTACGTTTAAAAATATTTAAATCCTAGAAAGTTAAAATTTAAAAATAGTTTAGATTTTGTTTAGAATAATTGTAATAAAAATTACACAAGTCTTTTTTTAGAATTATTTAAAATTTTAAAAAGTTAAAAAAAAAGAGAATATGAGAAGATAGCGTCAGAGGTTAACAGGATTTGAACCTGTAGATCAGTGGTTCCCAAACTTATTTGTCTCGTAGACCCCTTGCCATGTTTTCTGATTTTCGGTAGACCCCCTGCTTAACTTATATTGCATTTTTGCACATTCACAAACTAATTTTTTTAACTAATTTCTAACTGCAGTGAGTCAAAGAGTGAAAAAGTAATGTAAAGCTACATTATAAGTTAGAGAGATCTATCTTTTTTTACAGCTATAATTCAAATTTAAACCTATTAAAATAACAATTAATATGTATTGCTGGAATCACCATGCACATTGGAAAAGTTTGTTTGTTGTTTTTTTTTTTGCATGTTCATCATCCTTCAAACATTAAATATTAATTCATTAATTTGCCTTACGTATTATTGTAAAATTTTTCGCAAAGAGTTTCTCGTGGATTTCTTGATCTTTCACGTTTGGCTCAAATATTGGGCCTGCGGAGCTGTTTTCACTAACAGGAGAAGGGGCAAAGGTGAGTTACTGGCGCCTAAACCAGTAAGCTTCGGGCAGGAGGGACTCATTAGCCTTGGCTTGCAGCCCGCCTAGCCGAAGGAAAATAGAATTCAAACCTCTGCTGCTTTTCAGCTATACACCCAAACATGGGAAAGGTTTTGTGGGTCAGCCCTGGGGAAAAATATGGAGCTGAAGACCATTAGGCAGTTTGCAGCTTTATTGCTCATCCCACCGATGTGCCCTTGAACTGTAATGTTACTAAAAGAAATTCGTTTCATAATATCATATGAAGGTTTGTGTAAAAGAGTTTTTAAAACTACTTCAAGGGCTGGTAAAATCAATGTTTTATCTATAGTGTTTTCCGTATTTGGCTATAGGTAAAGAGATCTTGTAAAACGCTCACAAACCACCATCTTTTCTATATGATGTTGAAGAAAGATTTTGTGAGTCTATTCTGAACTTTTTTCTCACTTTTCTCTTTTTATCAGGGTGGCATCGTCTCAAATAATCCTCGAGTGTAATTGGTTTCATATGGTCATAAAAAGGCTCTTATTATAGACAATCGCTTATTTAACAAGGAAATAAATAATCAACGCTTTAAAATCATGATTTCTTTTTGTTAAGCCTTGGTTACATGTAGACAAAATTAACTATTTAAATAAGTATTTAAATTAAATACAGCTATTTTACTTTTGAGCAGAGATACAGATATTTATAACTAAGGTACAAATCATTTATAAGTGTTTGAAATAGTTACATTAATGGGGTGTGAACATTAAAGTCATAGACCCCCATGGACATCTCATAGACCCCCAATTTACTTTTTCACTTTCGTAGACCCCTTGGAAGTCTTCGTAGACCCCTGGGGGTCTATATAGACCACTTTGGGAATCACTGCTGTAGATGAATGTAACGGCGACCATCGACTATACAGGCGAAATCGGTCAATTGCCACAAAGTAACCTCTTGACCAGGCTTCTCACGTCTGTCAATCATTTTTTTAAAAAACATTATTCTTCTAGTTCACTAAAAAAATGTAAAAAAAAAATTAAAGTTCGTGAAAGCCAAAAAGCAGAAATTGGTACGTTTAAAAATATTTAAATCCTAGAAAGTTAAAATTTAAAAATAGTTCAGATTTTGTTTAGAATAATTGTAATAAAAAATACTAGAGTCTTTACTTAGAATTGTTTAAAATTTAATAAAGTTAAATAGGAAATATTTTTTTTACGTAACTGTTTCTTAGCGGCCCCCGTAAGGGGAAAAAGCCGCTATTAGGTTTGTGCGAAATGCCCGTCTGTCTGTCTGTCTGTCTGTCCGTCTGTCACTCTCAGATCTCAAAAACTAGAAGAGATATGAAAAATATTATTTCATCATTAAATGCGGCTTGAAAAGTTTAGGTGCAACGGCTACTTTTGGTTTTCTAAAAGCAAACCGTTTAATTTATAAAATTAATTATGCAAGCGATTTTTTAAAAAAATACACCAATTCTAAAACAATTACGTAAATGTAAGTGAGGCAATGTTACAATATTGCATTTTTATAAGATGCTAAAACCAATCTACTATTTTAATATTTCCTATTGCAATTAATCTATTAATTATCTAGTGTTTTTTTAAATATAAATCTTATCTAAATTACATCTACATTATCCCAAATATATATTTTAGATCTAGATCTAGTAGATATAGATATTGAGAGTGCTAAATTAGTAGTTTAATTTAGGTAGATCTACATCCTCATTCTAGTTCCATTTAAATGAAAATGCACAATAACAAAAGATTATCTAAAATCGCTCTTCTGACATATTGTACATATCCGGTAGTTGTCATTCCGTAAGGTGTAGGTATATTATCAAAAGTAGGCTATTAGCTTGTAACCAGTTTGTCAATAGATTAAGAGCAATGCCTGGTCGTGCGGATAGCGCGCAGGACTGATTATCTCTACGGTCTCGGTTTCATACCCTGCTCGATGCCATCCTCAGTCGACCAGCGAATATGCGGATCCGACAGGGATCCGTCTCCCACGGGGGCCGCCTCTGAGTTTGTGTGGCAGCACAAACTCTCTTTGTAATCTAGTTTCTTGAAGATTTGAATAAGGGATCAAATTGTTACAAAACAATTAGATCAATTAGATATTCATTATAAGACACTTGTTAGGTCAGGTTCACATCAAACCACTTCGGGGGCCGAATTTGATTTTGTGTTGCACACAAACTGTCTTTGTAGCCTTGCGATTTTAATGTTATCATTATTTTTCATTCATTTTGCAGGAAACACTTTACATATTTTAAAATATAAATATATGCAAAAGTTATGCAAGAATTATAATAAAAATAAGCTACAATGAGGAATTTCAAAATATATCATTTATATAATTTATTTACATTCAAAACGTGCACTTAAAAACATACAAAGATATTTCCCTATTTGTCAGATTTACACACACACACACACATAACTTTTACAAGGTTAAGCTCTATGCAATGTCATGTAGAAAATCCATCAGTGGCTTGTATAGCTTCAAGACGTCTGTTAAGTTGGAGGTACTTTGTCTTGCTTGCAGCTTTACTTCGTTCTCCACCATTGTACCACAGAATCTTGTTCTAAGTTTTCTCCTGTTCTCTGAGGACGTGAGAGATATTATCTTGTAGACATTGGGGTGATGACAGTCAATAGACAGCTGAAATGTATGGTGCCATCCCTCCAATAAATTGTTTGTTCGTGTTAGATTGTCTTGTATTCGATAGCTACTATTTCATAATGCTATTGGAAATATTGGAGTCACCTTTCGGTTTCGTCTCTGGAAACCAATATAGTTGTCCTCCCAATGGTCATACCAATAGCCCACACCATCTGCCCAAACATTATTTAGATCTCCAGAAGAAAGTATTTAAAGATAAGAAGATCTCCAGCTAACTAATCCTGACACACCGAAGTTTGCCAATGCTGAGACACCAGACTCCCTGGATTGATCAAATAGAGATGCCGCAGATAATCAAGATTTCTGATTATACTATAACACACATGTGTAACACACACATCATCATATACCTAAGCCTTGAACTGGGCTAACTACATTTCAAAAACATATTTTTTTTATAGCGAGTTATGCATTTTTAACATTGGTGAATAAGGAAAATGAGATAAAAGTTTGAAAGTACTCTCTTTCTCTGATAATATGACATAAGTTTAGATCTATTAAAATACACACCATATATAAAGCCGAACTATTCTGTCTTGCGCTATTTTGTCGGGAAATTTCGCGCTATTTTGTCGGCGCTGTTTTGTTGGGTCACAGTAATAATGTACATTATAATTGTACATACATGATATTACTATATAATGTTCATAAATACAACGCCAACAAGAAACAGAAACCAATATTTCTGTCAGCAAATGTAAAAGAACAATTAACAATTATTTCTTATACATAAACACATTTTAGTCCTATTGAAAAGTTCTCATCTAAGACTTCAAATGAAATAATGTATAAAGTGATGGACTGCTGTTTTATTACAACAACCAACCATGTTAGTCACAAACTATTCCAATCACAGATTTCAATGGCATGTTTATTAAGAAAAAAAAACAATAAAATGTTAATATTAATACGCTTGGTTTATATTGTCACGAGTAAACGAACAGCGGATATTATAACAATTGTTGATTAGTGTAAGTTAAAAAAAGGCTTTTCACAGATGTAGGTATAGTTGGTCAAACAGTTTGCATCATTCAGCAGTGGCACATTTTGGTAAAAGTGAATACAGTCTTCACCGTTTGGACTTGATTTCCTGTTATTTGGTTCACCTAATAAAAGAGATGTGATAGTTTCAATATTATTTAGTAAATATAATGATAATATATATATAGATTTACTTTTGCGAATATATATATAAATTATATATATATTTATTTATTTAAGTCACTCATGGGTGCGAAAATCAGAAGAGAGGGAGAGAGCTTGTCACGCCTCAGTGCACAAGCTAGGTAAGTGTAAAGTAAGCTCCCTTTATAGATCATACGGTCTATAGGACAGATGATGTCAAGATCACCTGTTTCTGTGGCCCATGGTTAATGAGGGTGTTATATGGCCAGCACAACGACCAACCACCTTTACTTTTCCCCAACTAATGTCAGGTACCCATTAGAGCCGGGTGGACTCAGAGACGCCTTAAAGATCCGGAAATTAAAAATCCCGCACTTCACCAGGATTCGAACCTGGGACCTCCGGTTTGGAAGCCAAGTGTTTTACCATTCAGCCATCGTTAAAACGTATGTTGTATAATAAAAAAAAGTATATAAAAATCAGATTTTCCGAAGACCTTAAACAGATGTAAATAAGTGTAATTTAAAAATACTTAGAGAGAACGATGGTTAAGATGGAATGTCAGAGAAAAGACTTAGAATAACAATGGAAGAAATTCTTGTTAAAAAGCTATAAAAGCAAAAAAAAAAAAAGGCTAGATATTGGGTCATTGTTCAGTAGTCACATGTCATTATTCTGGGATGACTAGTTATTGATCAGTGTCATCTCCCCTAAGCTTTATTTATTCCACAATAATATTATATGTCAGAGAAATTGTTATTTCATTTGTACAAGAGCTTTATAGTTTGTGTCAGTCTGTTCGATGCTGGAGTTATTGTTTTACTGAACCGAGTTTGAAAATATGAAGCTCAAGAATATGTTCTGCACTGTTTTTCTTTATTAATTATTAAGTAGTGGCATGGAGGGGCCCTCGAACTCGCATGTGCTATATATATATATATATATATATGTAAGTCCTATGTAATACCCCTTGATACCCCCTTGTGGTGACATATGGAAATTGTGGCTGGGAGGCCTAAGGCTAATCAGCAAGGGTCTCGGAGGAAGCCGATAGTACGTAGTAATTTTCTTTTTGTCGCGGGAGGGAGGGCGGGGGAAAGAGTAAAAGTGATATTGAAACTTACGCCCGAAAAGTATGTTTGTGTGTATGTGTGGATGTTGAGGTCAGGAAAGGTTATACAACGGACCGTTTTAATTTTTTTTAAAATATCTTTAAAAAACAAAAGTAGGTTACAGAGAAAGAAAGATAATGAGTAAGAGAGAGTAGAGAAAGACAGAGAGAGAAGGAGAGAGAGAAAAAGAGAGAAAAAAGAAAAGAGCGAGTGGGCTGTTCTAGTTCAGTGTTACAGATACTGCTAGTAGGGCCTCATCATGTCTAAAAACTAGATCAAGGAGATCGTTGAAATGCAGCCGGTCTGGTGAAAATAAAAAAAAAATGGAAAAGATGTTCGTCTGAAATAAATAATGTATTACGTGGGAACCAATCTACGGACGTAGCCGGTGTGTAAGATATACATATATATAAAACGATAGATACATTGCCAAACTGCCTATACTAAATTATGACCCTGGTCTCTTGTAAATATCTTTAATATGAGATGACCAAATGTATTTTCTTGACGTAACACTCAATTCAGCCCTAATGGAAAACTAGACAAAATATTGACCTCTAGGTTTCTCAATACTGAATTGCAGTATTCTCTTAGCAAATCTCAAAAAGGGAAAGGTCAGAGTTCATTCATAAGTTTTTTTTAAAATCTTCAATTCCTGCTTACGATCATTAAATTTACCTGGCGCAAATATTTGCTTCATCCAGCTCTGGCTGCAGACGGTATAGTCATCTTCCCACCTGTATGTTCCTTCTACATCGATGTCGTTTAATCCAATCCATATTTTAGTTCTATTGTAATAAGTCTGTAACCATTTCAGCTTGTCCATCGTTTTCAACGTATACAGATGGCCATCTTTGCCTGGATAGGGAAGACGCCAAGTTAAAAAAGAAATTACTTGATGAAATCAATACAGAGACAACTATTGTCCTAGATTGTAGTAGCCTACATAGAAAAGATTTTAAAAATCCTACCCTAATTAATCTATGCACATAATGAACAAGTTAATACAAATTCTTTCACTAGTATTCAGCGCATCCTTCGGATATAACACAATAAATGATAATGGTACGTATAACGCCTATATACACACTGCTACATAGATATTATCAATTTCATATTTAGGTTTTCAATTGTGTACTTTAAAAAAATATGTTATAAAAAAAAAGGGAAGGGAAGGAGAAAATAAAAATAAACATTAACCCGGCAATAGCTAGTTGCTAATGAAACTGTAGATCTAAAACAATAGTTTATAATTTTATTTACTATTGAAAGCTTAAGTAGACTATTTATATAACGGATTTCAACATAAAAAAAACTATAAATAAAACCAAAAACATATCGGTAAACGAGTTCTTTGTTAGGTGTACATGGAATCTATGTCGTATGTATTTACTATGTGATTTAAACGTGTCAAAGGTCAGTCACCAATAACAGCAAAAGTTTTGTTACACAGTTACTCTCAAAATATCTGATAGCCTAAGTAAAGCAAAAAAAAAAAAGCCCTAGGAAACCAAAATTAAACTCCGAAATATTCAGGATCTAGGTAGCTCTCATGCATTCTTAATGACACAATCTGATGTATTTAGCTACAGAAAGTTCCTACATATTTAAAGATCGCATTACAGATGAAGAGATTAGAGACAGGATCATTACATCGATTGGACACCACAATGACCTACTAACTACTGTAAAAAAAAACGCAAAATAAAATCTTCGGGCTCTCAAAGACCTTCCTTCAGGGAACAGTTAGAGAGAAACGAATAGTCAGACAGAGAAAGCAATAGGAAGACAAAAGATATTTAAACAAATCCTTTTAAACAATAAACCTATATCTATCAATAATACAAAAGTTATTTCCCTTATTAGTTATCAAACAAAATTATTAATTACCTATTATTAATTCACTAATTGGGATTTAAAAAAATTGATTCATGTTTTGTTAGGTTAAAAAAAAAATAATTGTTTAAAGTATGAACTTGATCGGAGAATGTGTGACGGAGGAATAGCGTTAACAATTATTTAAGGGGAGTAAACCCAACAATTTTAGCCAAATATGTGAATACTAAAGGATTAGTTTACCAACACCATAGTAACGCTCAGTGTTGGTGATAAAATATATATTCTTTATTCTATAGAATTACTGTGTATTTAGGAACTAGCTTTGCTATTTTCTACTAAGAGTATATGCAGTACAGAAAAATATAGAGTGCCTTAGCATTTTATAGAAAAATTAATATGTGTTCAAATTAATTAAGAAATGTCAATTTATTGTTTCATTATTGTAATTATTTTGTGTAAATTACATATGATTTTGAGAATATTAAATAAAAAAATATTACAGAAGAAATGAAATGCATTGTTCAAAATATTTGGCGTCATTCAAAGACGTTTTTTTATGTCATTGAAGAAAGGAGCTTGTAACCAAATAAAATAGAGTTACTTGTCATAACATTGAACCTCATATCAACTGGGCGAGATGACCTCCACAAATGACCATAAACTAGCTGCATAGTTAGAGATGACCCTGCGTGACCCCGGCTGGTCATGGGACGGAGGTCATGGTTTTTAGGGAATTTCACAAAACGACTCGAAAAACGCTCGAAATAATGTCAAGTGCTCTTCCAGAATCTACTCACCCTGTCTTTGCATAAATCGAAAAGCTTTTGGGGACCTTATATAAACCAGAGAGAGTATGTAATTAAAGTTAAGAGGATATTGATTATAGTTGGTAGAAGTGTTAGATGTATTTTTCACATTTGGACATAGTATCCTTAGCAGAATATAATTCTATTCATTTTCCTATAGAATGGTACCATGGCTGCCTGGTCGTGCGGTTTGCACGCTGGACTGTCGATCAGATTTATCGACGGTCGAGGGTTCAAACCCTGCCCGCTCCCATCCCCCGTCGTCCTGCGGGAGGTTTGGACTAGGAAGTAAACTATCTTCAACTAGGAAGGAACATGTAAAACAAACAAAACATTTCGCTGGTACCGTTTATTCATTCCACTTGATAGCAATACTAGATTACAAAAACGTATGAGACCTGACCCCTGCAGAGTTGTCTATACAGGTCCAGATATCTCTACTAACTTGAAAGACTCAAGTTGCTTATATGGGGACATAGATGGCTAAATAAGATGTTAATCTTGTTACTTGGGTCGAAGCGGGGAGATGTAGCTAGGTATGTTCTTCGTCCACTCTAGTGATGCTATTATATGTCACATGCCATGTTTATTTATTACATGTGTTAGCACTAAGTTTATATAATATATATAGATGCATTTACTTCTGCAGTCATCTCTGGCAGTGATGTAATCTGTTATGTTAGTTGACACCCACACGCATGCGCTAACAGAACCAAAAGGGATGAAAGTAAAACCGTCACTGCTAAAACATGAAACATAAATCTCTTGACTTAGACCTAAGGTAGCGTTGGTTGAGTTACACTGGCCTGAAATAAGAAGAATTATTGTCAGATGTAGACTACATCAAAGATTTATATATGTTAATATTGTAAACAATGTATTTTTTCTCATAAGTTAAGAAAATAAACAAAAGGCAGGTTCCAACCGATACCAGTCATTAGTAGGCCTCAACACTGACATACAATGTCGCAAGCTGTGGGTAGTGGAGACCAATAGCTCGTACAGACCTGTGACATGGCAACAGGCTATTGTTCTCCACAGTGTTCAGGTCTTCTATTCGATTGGTCTACACTAAATTCAGTAGTTGGAATGAAGTCCAACAATTAAAAGGCTACGCAATTTATAGAGCTTACAGACTTTGACTTCTAAAATATTCTTTTTTTTTAAAGAGAATAATCACTACTTTGAGTACATATTTGATTGCTCTCCAATTAGACTCCAATGACTTTTCTACTCATTTGTAGGATATCTGTTACACTTTTCAATGTACGATACCTGTCAGGTAAAGACTAGAATACTGTGTAGTGGGTTTCTTAGGAAACAGTTCCGATAAAACAAGACTTGATATTCGTCCATGCGAGCTACCATGGCAGCTCTAAGCAAAGTATTTTAGGTTTGGTTTAAGCCCCGCATATGACATTCGAGAATGTTCCGAGTGTTTCTAAGGTCACCTCTGAGCCTAAACTTCTAAAAATAAGATGTGCTTCTACAACAAAACTGAAGACTAATAATTCATTAGCCTTGAGTAGCATTTTAGCAATAAGCTACGTTATTAGCTCTATTTAAATCATGTTACGCCAGTAAGAGATTTAGCTACTCTGATGATCTTTGAGCTATGCATGTTTCAGTCATTTTAATTGGTGGAGGCGTAAAACATTCTAATTATTTATAACAATTTTATTTGCGATTTTCAGACTTCACTTCAGAAATGAAAATAACTAGACTGACTTGACCCAAGCCTAAACGTCATAAGGGACTAAACGGGATGAGAGTGGGTAGGACTTGGCACCATCGAGGTGCATGCTTTACAGTCCAGGGACCATTCATAAATCAATAATAATGAAGAAATGGACTTGCAAACACGTGAACTTAATAACAAAATGTGACCTTAAAAATTTACATTTAACTTTTTTTTTGTTTTAATTTATTTTCTCATGTCATGTCAAGGTTTTTAGACATTCCAAAAGCGAAACCTTGTTTTGTTGGAAGGGGTGGGTACGGTTTTCATACACTATTTACATTATTATATAGTAAGGAAAGTCCTGTATATTGTTATGCAGACAGCAGACAACTTACCAATGGAGCAGACGTGATTGCTAAATGAGAAGGAAGCACACTTTTGAAGCTGACATTTTCTGGCACAGTCAAGTGGGCTTGTGGCTTCAAAAGCCTTCCTTGAATATTGCATAATAGAGTTACTTTTTGCTACTTTGTAAAAATAGTCAGAATTAAGTCGGACTGTCAGACCTAAAAGACAATATAAGTCTGGTATTTCTTGTCAAGTAAGTAACCAAGATCATCATCAAAATAATTGCGATCATAAATACTTTATCAACACTGTTTAAAAATATAATAATATTTCTCCATCTCGAAAAGGGAAATCACCATTGGGCACTATGAACTGTCTGTCTGCCTATACTCCTTTTACATTTAGGTATGGAAAAACTGATGTGATTGTGCTTGAAGATAACATGAATAAACAGAATTGACGTGTAGATTAACTTTCATGTGAGCTCCTTTATCCACAGATAAATTCAAATGCAGTCCTACGATACGTTGAATCAAACAAGAAACTAGAACTCCACCTTCCGTCGTCATCTATCGAAACATCGGCTGAACATTATAGAGTAGCAGCCAGTTAAATGATTCCACGAATGCATAAATGTTAGCTCAGTAACTAGTTTTATATTTCGTTACATGGACTCAATTTATCCATTTTACATTCATCATGCACGTCACGTCACTTGTATATCGAAATTCTAAAATATATATTTAAAAATAAGAATAAACAAAGTTGTGGTGCCAGCCCTCCGTGTCCTCATATCAAAGAACTTCGATTCAAATAAATAAACCACAAGCTAATCCAGAAACCAGGAATTCTGAACAGTGCAATAAATAAACCACACACGCAAATCCAGAAACCAGGAATTCTGAACACTGCAATAAATAAACCACACAAGCAAATCCAGAAACCAGGAATTCTGAACACTGCAATAAATAAACCACACAAGCAAATCCATAAACCAGGAATTCTGAACACTGCAATAAATAAACCACACCAGCAAATCCATAAAACAGGAATTCTGAACACTGCAATAAATAAACTCAATTAGAATTCTTTCACGAATTCAGGTTACTATGAAATATCACAGAGGATTGTTGTTTAATCAAAAAAAAAAAAAAAAAAAAAACCTGCCAACTTTTTTTCTATGTCAGGGAGTTGGCTAGATTGCTACTATTCAGAAGACAAGAAATCGCTTGCCTACAGGCACTCCTTAGGACCCCGCTAAGGAACCCTCCGCACTTTCACAGACCCTCTAGTGGGCATTTTTTTCTTTTGCTTAGGGCATATCAAATCCAAACGTAGAGAAACACTTATTAACGTATTATTAATGTATTGTTAACGTATATTGTTCTAAGACGTGTAAAAGGAATCATAAAAAATACATTCAAATCAGTACTTACCAACATCAAACAAATATATTAAAACAAAGACAAAGAACGGATTTAATTTCTGTCTATTCATCTTGGACTAGATCTTTTTTTTTTCACCGGTTCTCAAATATACCACAGACTAAAAGTAATTTATAAGCAGTTATAAAAACAAAAGCTAATAATTTAAATTTCAAATCGTAATCAAATAATGATTCTTTAAAGTTATCTTATGAAAACTAAAACTTAACTTGAAAGCAACGAAACAATGCCAGACATGTTAACATGAATTTATTACTTACATTATTGTGGATTTTCCCCTTCCACTGCTTTATTTAGTCAGTTACACGATGGCTCGAGCATTGCTAAATTAACTATTTGTTTTAACTCAAGCTCCTTGTTCTAAGGTAGGAAAAAACATCTTTTCACAGCAAAAGGTTTTATTGCATGACATGATGTTAAGAATTGAGAATATATTGACACGCACGTACCCAATACCTTAAGAAAACTAAATCTATTTATTTTGTTACCTCCAATAAACCAACAAAAGAGCTTCAGCCACATTGAGATGAAAGTTTTAACACGCATGAAGGTCTCAATTGAAAGTATACAATCTTTATTTGGATGTAAACCATACTGACATTTATTCAATGTTCAAAAGATCAATTTTTATTTCGAACGCACTTTTAAAATGTAGGACACATTTGTTGACACACACACACAAACAAGTAAAATATAAACATCCTTTAAAACAACGTAACAAACAAAGCTTATCTGAAGGGGAAGAACTCACTCCTTAAAACTATATCTATCAATAATGTACAAGCTATTTCCCTTATTTGATTTAAACTAGTTAATTACCAATAATTAATTGACTAATTGATTATTTTTGTTTATTGATTCATGCTTTGTTAGGTAGAATTAATAATTGATTAAAGTATCAACTTAGATCGGTGAATGCGTGAAGGAAAAGTCGCGTTAACGATTATTTAAGGGGACTATAGAGATTATATGGCCAAGCTGTATCGGAAAATACTTCATATAAAACCTAACAAATTTAGCCATATTTGTGAATACTGGAGTATTAATTTCCCTTGTTGCTATTAAACAAAATAATGAGTTAATAATTAAAGATATTGAAAATATGAAATCATGATATTTTAGACCATTCAAAGTTCTGATGCAACGGTCATTTTTTATTTTCTAAAAGCGAATAATTGTATTTTTAAAATCAACTATGCAAGCAGTTTTTTCATAAAAAAATACACGATTTTTACAACTGTCCACTTTTAATAGTAACAAACACTGCAGGTTATTTAGTAGTGGGATGATAATTTACCATATTTGTAACACATTTATGCAAACTGTTTTAGACACTTTGTAAAGAAAAAAAAATTTCCTACTAGTAAGCTCTATCAAACTGACTACTACATGTAATTCACAAAAGTTTCCTTAAAATATAAAATATAGATGAAAAAATCTATTTAATATGCATATAAACGAAACATAATTTAAAGCAACATTTAAAATTTCCTTTTTTTTTTTTACTATCGCGCAAACACTTTCGCACTCGTATGTCCATAGGACACTTTACTCACCTAACTAAAGGAATTTTTATTATTTTTTTTACGGAATTTCTTTTTTCCTCTTGAAGCTTTGAATAAGAGATTTACCCTTTACAAAACAATTAGATCAATTAGATAATCACTATGACAGTTGGCCAAGGTTCACATCAAACTTCACCTTCACTTCACCTATCCCTTGGTCTGCTGGGCCTGGGAGCACCACACACGATCTGTCAACCTTCTTTCTCCATTCTTCTCTGTCATTTGCCTTTGATTGATTTTCATACTTATATTCTTTATGTAAATATTGAAACCAGCATTTTACCTGCCAGGTGGACCACTTCGGGGGCGATTTTAAGTTTGTGTTTCCACACAAACTTTGTAACCTTGTTATTGATTCATTTCTTGTCCATGTCATGAAAACTTGATCGAAGTTTTAGCTTGATCCGAGAATAGTTGTGGGAAAAATAACATGTACACAATTTTAACCAGACAGACAGATAGACAGAGTGAGTTGATACAAGCTTTGTAAAAAATAATTCGGTTTGTCACTCTTTCAACTCAATGCCTTTAAATATTTATTTGTTTAAGTAAATCTTTAACTATACAATAAGTTTAGTAGCTTCTTAGCGTTGATCTCTTACCTTATATCAACTCACACTGTCTGTCTATCCATCTATCTGTCTGTCTGGTAAAAAGTTTGACCACGTTATTTCTCCCATACCCATTCTTGGATCAAATTGAAATTTTGCACAATTATTTGTTATGCCTGAAAACTGACAAAACAAGAATCAATATAAAAAACTGACTACCAATTTGTTAATTAATTATTGGTAGTTAATTATTTTGTTTGGTATGGAAAGAGGGACATAAATTGTACTTGACTAATGTGGTGGTATAAGTTGAATTAGTCTTTTTTATACTTCGTCTCTTAAAAGCAATATTCCTAGTTCAGCTTACTTATTCATAAATGAGTAATGGTTTTACTTTTTAGTACGGTCTTGTGGCGAATGATTGATTGATTACTTACTTGCTAACAGCCTGTCACCCCTATTGGAGTATGGGCCGCCAACACTAGATCTCCATAGTCCCCTGTCCTCGGCCACCAACACTAGATCTCCATAGTCCCCTGTCCTCGGCCACCAACACTAGACCTCTATTGTCCCCCCTGTCCTCGGCCACCAACACTAGATCTCCATAGTGCCCCCTGTCCTCGGCCGCCAACACTAGATCTCCATAGTCCCCCCTGTCCTCGGCCGCCAACACTAGATCTCCATAGTGCCCCCTGTCCTCGGCCGCCAACACTAGATCTCCATAGTCCCCTGTCCTCGGCCGCCAACACTAGACCTCCATAGGCCCCTGTCCTCGGCCACCAACACTAGATCTCCATAGTCCCCTGTCCTCGGACACCAACACTAGATCTCCATAGTCCCCTGTCCTCGGCCACCAACACTATATCTCCATAGTGCCCCCTGTCCTCGGCCACCAACACTAGATCTCCATAGTCCCTACTGTCCTGGGCCACCAACACTAGATCTCCATAGTCCCCCCTGTCCTCGGCCACCAACACTAGATCTCCATAGTCCCCCCTGTCCTCGGCCACCAACACTAGACCTCCATAGTCCCCCCTGTCCTCGGCCACCAACACTAGACCTCCATAGTCCCCACTGTCCTGGGCCGCCAACACTAGATCTTCATAGTCCCTACTGTCCTGGGCCACCAACACTAGATCTCCATAGTCCCCCCTGTCCTCGGCCACCAACACTAGATCTCCATAGTCCCCCCTGTCCTCGGCCACCAACACTAGACCTCCATAGTCCCCCCTGTCCTCGGCCACCAACACTAGACCTCCATAGTCCCCCCTGTCCTGGGCCGCCAACACTAGACCTCCATAGTCCCCCCTGTCCTCGGCCGCCAACACTAGACCTCCATAGTCCCCTGTCCTCGGCCACCAACACTAGACCTCCATAGTCCCCTGTCCTCGGCCACCAACACTAGATCTCCATAGTCCCCTGTCCTCGGCCACCAACACTAGACCTCTATTGTCCCCCCTGTCCTCGGCCACCAACACTAGACCTCCATAGTCCCCCCTGTCTTCGGCCACCAACACTAGACCTCCATAGTCCCCCCTGTCCTGCACCGTTCTTTCCATCTTGTTCCAGGTGTAACCAAACTTAATGTGTCTGCCTCAAGTTTAGGTCGCCAGGTGGTTCTAGGCCAACCTCCATTTCTCTTGCCTTGTGGATTTCACGTCAAAGCCTTGTCGTGCTAGTTGGTGATTTGTGCACATTAAGCCCACTCCAGCCCCATCTTCTCTTTTTGATTTCTTCTTCTACAGGGATTTGGCTGGTTCTTTGCATGAGGTCACTAGTGGTTGATTGGTATGGCTTCTAAAAACATTCTTTGTAGGTTTTTATGGTAATATGACAATAAATATTTTGGGATTTTGGTATTTATATAACTAAATCATCTTCTGTTTTTCTAAGGTGTTTCCTTTTAAACATTTATCTTTCTACATAAATATTTTGTTTTAGTACAAACGTCTCTTAAATCTTTAAAAAAATAAAGATTTCAGAGATGTAACTTTCATCAATTCCTTAATATAGTACCATCAGGTACAACATCACTTCTTATAATATATTCTCCTGTACGCATAAAATAAGTGAAGAACAGTCCGAACAGTTTAGAACATTTTATTAAACATCTACAAAAAAACATAGTCTGAAATTATTATTCCAGATAATAGTATATCCAGGAGTGTCGCAGAACAAAATGTAATATTTGAATTAGAATATAGTTTATAACAGTGATGCCGGAAATACGGCCCGCGGCGTGTTTCCGTCCTGCCCGCCGAAACATCGGTAGAAAATCCTCCCTGTCCTTTAAAAGAATACTATATGTAAGGTAAACAATAATGTTTTCAGAACACCGAAAGTACTTATTGCACCCATTTTTTTTTTAAATTGTTAAACCACGCCTAGAGATTGGAGGATCGATGGGAATATTTACCAGAAAGGAACAAGAAAATGAGTCGGTGGTATAGCTAGCTAGCGAGTGTCGGAAATTAAAATGGCCGTAGGTCGAATTACTGGTCTATAAGAACACATTAATAATAATTTTTTGTTTAAAGTTGGCAAGGATATGTCTTTTGGAGAATGATAAAGTTTAAATCTCCAAGAAGACAAGGTTCTTATGGTTAAATAAAATGAAGCCAAACTAGTACATTTTCATGTTGAGCTACAACTTTACAGACATCGACTACCTTTATATGTAACAAATGGTTGACCAGTAGTTTGTTATTAGAGTGGGGGGGGGGGGGGGAGGGGGTCAAAATTTTAAATTTCCCCGGCCCCCACTTGAGGGGGAACCCAAATGAGTGTCCGAAATTTGTGTTTAAATTAGATATCAAGCCATTATTTCATGTCTTGATGTCGAATGTCAAAATGCAGGGGCCCCTATGCCATTGTTGTGGACTGTAGTGTATACTAGTTCTCTGTATTATTTATTCTTTTTATTTTGTACATGTTTATGGTTATAATATTTTACTAATACTGCGCCTGGTTTCTAGTGGCCGGTCAGTAAGTGGAGCTTTCATTTACGGGAAGTTGAAAAAAGGCTTCTCACAGATGTAGGCTTTTATCACTGAACACGGGACGTCATTCAGCAGTTGTACGATGAAAGTAATACAGTCCTCACCGTCAGAACTGAAACCTAGACTGTTATTTGGTTCATCTGTAAAATGACATTTTTTTAAAGTTTTACTTTTACGTATTATTTTTACTGTAAAATAATACAATACTTTTTTAAACTACTGATTTAGTATACTAACTTTTGAGACTAAAAGTAAGAAAATATAATCAATTAAAATAAAATATAATATTAATTTATATTTGAGTAATATGTTTATAGAGACATAGATATATAAAGTAATAAAGAAATAGATTTTGACAAATAATAGTGGGTCCAGAGTGCAGAGTTCTAAGTAAAAAGAGACTATATTTTTGACAATGTATGCTAATTTCAAATAGTTTTGACAATGTATGCTAATTTCAAATAGTTTTGACAATGTATGTTAATTCCATATATTTTTGACAATGTATGTTAATTTCAAATAGTTTTGACAATGTATGTTAATTTCATATATTTTTGACAATGTATGTTAATTTCATATATTGTTGACAATGTATGTTAATTTCATATATTTTTGACAATGTATGTTAATTTCATATAGTTTTGACAATGTATGTTAATTTCATATAGTTTTGACAATGTATGTTAATTCCATATATTTTTGACAATGTATGTTAATTTCATATATGTTTCAAAAACGTTAACAAAATATGTCTCTTACAATGGTAAGGAGTGAATAAAATGTTGCAGTATTTCAGAAGTGGATTCTGATGATCAAATATGCGTTCAGGAGATTCTTATAGATACAAGCGAGATGAAAGCCTGGGCATTGTTTATGGTAGGAACGATGTCGCCCACACAGCAGTTATTAACCCCTCCGTGCAGCTGATGTAACCAAATGAACGGACTATCCTATACAGTTTGGGATCAGTTGCGCCGCAGGCTCTGATTGGCTGCGGCACAATGTGCCGCAATCTGCCTAAGGGTCACCAGCTCCTGATTTTCTTCAGGGTTGTCTCACGAAGTCTTTCCCGTGTTTGGGTATAGCCGCAAGGCAGCGGAGGTTTGAGTTCAGAGTTTTCCTTCACCTAAATGAATATCTAACCAAGGCTAACGAGCCCTTACTGCCCGGAGCTCCGGAGCTAATTGATTTAGGCGCCAATTGCTCGCCTTTGCCCCTTCTCCTGTCGGTGAAAACAGTTCCGCCGGGTTTAGTATCCAGGAATTAAGAATCCGGATAAGAATTCGGTTGGAATAGGGCTGGCAGTACAACTAAACAGCTCCCTTAAGGGAAGCCAGTTACACAAAGCATTGAACTAACTTATTAAAGACTGAATCAAAACTCTTCGATTGTGATCTTTGTGATTTAAAACGTATGGATTGCAGTACTTATAAAAATACGTGGTAACAGAATCTATCTTCGATATATATAATTCTCTTCTTCCCTCAACAGGTCAAACAAGAGGTAAAGGAAAGATCACTCTGTGGATAGTCCACGAGAAAACACAAGAGTAATGTTCACACAGTGGATGACTGGCTGCGCGCTTGACGGTCGTTTAAATTTATCAAACCTTGCCCGCTCCCATCCCCCTTTGTCCAGCGGGAGGTTCGGACTAGGAACTAATCTAAGTAATCTACTATGTATATATATATGTAAATAGCAGGGCCGGACTTAACCATTGTGGGGCCCTATGCGAAACGGATTTCGCGGGGCCAAGTTTGGGTAGGGAAGAGGGAAATAAGTGAAATTTAAGAGTTTGTTTTAGAAAACAAATTCGTCTATGAATTTTATTCATTCTTTACTAAGTACAGAATTATTTTACGAGCCTTGCGTGTAGCAAAGTCATACAGTATATCAGAGTAATTCTGTTTCCTACATAGCTCACGCTCAATAGCAAGAATTACCGAATGTTTCAATCTATCTTTGAGAATTGTTGACTTCAAGTAATTCTTCATTAGTTTGAGGCACGAGAAGCTTCTTTCACCAGATTACATAATTAAGGCTGATGCATAATGCTGCGCTTAAGATTGGTGTTTTCCATATTGAATGACACCCCAAAATGACAATTTTTTGTGTGTATATTTCCGTATATTTTAAGAACTTTTTCGTATATTTTGCGATTTCGGTAGATTTCCAGGAGCTCCTGATAAATCGACAGGAGGGCGCGGGAAATCTGTTTTATTATAAAATGGTTTAATTTAATAATTTATACACCTTGAATTAGAGCGGGTCCTATGAAAATGCGGTACTATGAAAGTGCGGGCCCCACTGCGGTCGCATAGGTATCAGTGGCCTAAGGCCGGCCCAGCAAAATAGCGGCGTATGCCACGCCGCCGTTAGACTATCTATATATATAATTCTCTTCTTCGCTCAAGAATTTGGACGAGAAGAAGAAGTAAAGGAAAGATCACTCTTTTATTTCTGCGGATAGAGTTATCCCACGAACTTTACGAGCCTTGCGTGTAGCGAAGTTTTACAGTGTATCATGAAAATTTTAACGCTCAATAGGAACAGTTAATGAATGTTTCAATCTATCTACTAGAATTGTTGAACTAAAGTAATTCTATATTAGTTTGAGGCGCGAGAAGCTTCTTTCACTAGATTACACAATTACGGCTAATGCATAATGCCGTTTTTATTTATCGCCCGTAGGATAGGCGTTTTCCATGTTGAATGACACCCCAAAATGACAATTTTTGGTCTATATATTTCATGAGATTTCTATGAGTTTTCAAAAGATTTTTAAATAATTTCTGGATATTTCCATGACTTTTTCAAATATTTTGGAAAATATATGCGGCCGCGAGAAATCTGTTATAAGTTATAAAATGGTTTAATTTAATAATTTACACATAGAATTAGTGTGGGACCTATGGGAATGTGGGTCCAATGAAAGTGCTCTTGTTAAATCGACAGGAGTGCGCCGAAATCTTTTTTAAGTTATAAAATGGTTCAATTTAATAATTTCTACACATTGAATTAAAGCGGGCCCTATGAAAGTGCGGGTCGTATGATATTGTATATTTTGTTAAATGTATGTATTTATTTATGTTTTTTTTCTACCCGTGGTCTGGTCGCGGCCAAAGATTTTGTTTTTTAATGCAGACAACTTTTTAAAAAAGTGACATATAGAGTTCTTCTTTATGCAATTAGTAAAGAAAAAGTAAGCTTTCTTTTTGTTTAATTTTAACAAACATAAAAAAAGTACACTTATTAAGCTTAAACACACACACACAATTATTTTTGTATGTTTAAAAAAACCAGATGTAGATCTAAATGGTAGTAATTGGCTATGATTATTAATGGCAAACTTATTCTCAATACAAAGTCCTTAATGACAGAAATTCTTATAATAATTATTTGGTTTTATGTAGCGCTGTCACATCCGATATTTAATGAAAGGAGATTTATATTTAAATAATTGGTCATGGTATATTCATTTACAATTCGCGCTTTTTGAGAATGTATTAGGATGAAGCAAGAGCCGCTTTTCACATTAATTAAGAACATATTTAACCGTTCTGCGTTCTCTAATCTTTTAATGGAATGGGTTGCCTGAGTCAGACAGGAAAACAAACAACTTAGCATAGTTTGAAGTCACAGAACAACATGCATGACTAGGTTAACACATGAAATGTCACGTCCCTAGTGACACCTCATTGTTCACAAAATGAGGACATTGTATCTCAAATCAGGTCAGCGTACCCACGCTTAAATGGCAGAAAGACGCCGATTAAAACTTAGTTCAAGGCTACAGCATGAAAACATAATTAACGTAGGTTAAATTACAAAATCAATGAAATGGAAAATTAAATGTAAAAGGGTCAAGGAGTCAAGAATGGGTATTGAGATGTCATGGTTCTTTATTCTAAAGAAAGATATAAAAGGAGGAGTGTTAGCTTGAGATGAGACCAGAGAGAGCTAGAAAGTTAGACTTTAGAAGTCGTTAGTTTTAAAGTAAATATTTACTCATTTTATTGATCATTTGTACTGGATATGTATATCATGGGCGTAGCCAGGATTTTTTTTCGGGGAGGGTTTGTATATATATATATATATATATGTGTGTGTGTGTACATAATTAATCTTTATTACATTCTGACCCTTTCGGAAGACGTTTATTGTTTATTGTAGACTCCCAGCCCTTGCTAGCAAGGGGGTCTGGGGAAGTTCGCAGCGCTCCCCAGCGCGGGGCGAAGCCCCGCCGCCGAGCAGTATTTCTGGTATTGAAAGCCAACAAAATGCATATTCTGAGGTATCTACAGTGCATTATCTTGCTATTAAAAGTTTTATTTCAAAAACCTAATGTGCTATTCTTACTGACTTAGACCCTCTCGCGCCGTTCGGCGCATTTTCCGGCATGCTGTTTCCGCAACTCTTATTTTGTGTGAGAACATGTCCCGCAAAACCTCATGCGACGCTCTGTCACAACCTTACTAAGGATTCGACTCCCAGTTCGGCATATGATTTCTTTGATTAAGACCCGATCTCTATGACTGACTTCTAAAATCTGTCTTAGCCATCTTTGTTGAGACACATTTAATGATTTTCAATTTCGGCAGAAGACTATTCACACTTTATTAATGGAGCCCAAGCCACTGGTAGAAATTTGTAACCTTTCTTGACTACGCTCTTGGAATTACATGCCTGTATTTCGCTTTAGATTTTATATCGAAAAGGAAAGTTTTTTCGTCAAAACATCTGTTGAGGGGTTTTAAACTAAGAAATCTCTGGAGTTTTTTTGTTTTGTTTTTAATTCAAAACCCCATTTAGCTACGATCTTAGAATTCAGTGACTGTAGTTTGCTTTAAAATAATATTGAAGAGAGAGGTTTTCAACTCTAAACGCTCTGTATGGGAATTTTAAACTCAAAACCATCTGGAGGGGTTTTAAACTTTAAAGAAAAAGCCATCTGGAGGAGGGGGATTTAAACTCAAAACCCCTTTGGCTACGCTCATAGATTTTATAGTGTGTAATTTGCTTTTTTTTTATATATTGAAGAGTTACTTTTTAGCTTCAAACCCCAACTGGAGGTGGTGGGGGGTTTAAACTGAAAACCCCTTTGGCTACGCTCATAGAATTTTGAGTGTGTAATTTGCTTTTTTTATATTGAAGATGGGGTTTATCGTAAATTTTGGAGGGGGGGGGGGTTAAAATCAAAATCTTCCTCAACTGTGCTGTTTGATTTTGGGGATTGTTGTTTGCATTTTTTTGTTTGTTTTGTTTTATAGAAGAGGGGGATTTAACTGCAAAAATCTCTGGTAGGGGGTTTAAAATTCAAAACCCTCTGTAGGGGTTTTTTAAACTCAAAGCCCCCTGGTAGAGGGATTTGTATCTCAAAACCCCCTGATAGGGTTTTTTAAAATCTCAAAACCCCCTGGTAGGGGGATTTAAACTCATTTCGGGGGGGGGGGGGGGTTTGAACCCCAAGAACCCCCCCTGGCTACGCCCATGATGTATATATATATATATATATATATATATAATTTTGTACATACATTTATTTTTACAATTTCAAGTTTTAAATAATTAAAACTCAAGAAAAACATATCAGCACTTTGTTACTTCATTGATTATTGAAGTGTTTGAACTAAAATCAAGGCACCTCCGGACCTGCATATGTCACAAGTTTATATCATCAAGATCTTCAAATAAAAAAACATAATAAACACGTGACATGAAAAGCGTCGGAAGTAATTATCTTTTTTTTTTTTTTTTTTTGAAGTCTGTAATCTATAAAAATACCAAAATGTTTTCAAACCATTTAATAATTTATTAATTTCAAACTCATTAATGCTGCTATTGTATTGTTTATAGTTTTCAGACAACATACACGTATCAATAAAATACATTACGTATTCATACATCCAGTTTTCAATGCACTATCAAACGTTACATATTTTGAAGAGAATTAAGCTGACACATATAATATGACACATGGGCGTAGCCGGGGAAAGGGGGGGGGTTCAAACCATCAGTTGCCTCAGACCTCATTATCTGAAAGAGAAACTTTACTTACTGCCCCAGTGCAGCCAAGGAGGAGGGGGTTGATCTTAAGATCCCCTCCAGGAGATTTTTCCCTTCTTCAATAAAACAAAAAGAAATTAAGCAAACTACAGTCACCAAATTTCATGAGCGTAGCCAAAAGGGGCTTTTGTGGTTACACTCCCCCGCCAATACAAAAACTAAAGTAAAACTGTAGTTACCATTTTCTACCAGTCGTTAGACTCCATTAATTAAGTGCAGTGAATAGCAGATTATGTTTTTGATTTTTTAGAGGAAGAGTAGCAGCCTAATGCACTGTAGATACATCAGAATAAGCATTTTTAAAGCTTAAAATACCGGAAATAATGGTTGGATCATGGGGCTTCGCCCCGAACCTCGCTATGGAAGCTCACCGCGCTGCACCAGACTTTCTAGCTGTCAATGGCGGTGTGTACTGTCTTTCCAATAACTAAAGGAATAGCCTATTCTAGGGTACACACAAAAACAGGGACGGTCGTGGGCCGGTTTATATGGTAATGCTCAGGCCGATTTTGGTACCCAGTCCGCCTCTGCTAAGTGTTACAGTCAATATAATTTATTTTTAAAAAACAGTCTAAAGAATAGAATCGCTACAGCGGAGGGTTGCCTGGTTGTGTTGTATGCGCTCTGGACTGACGTTCAATGGTCACGAATGTCCTGGGTTCAAAACCTATCCGCTTCCATCCCCCATCGTCCTGCGGGAGGTTTGGGCTAGAATGCAATAATTTTTAGAATCTGAAGGAACATCCTAAATATGTAAAACAAACATTATCATCCTCTTAACTTTTATAATTTCTTGTAGAACTACTTCGACCACTGACATTAATGGATTTTGCTTGATATAAAAAAAGTGAAATAAACCTTTACAATGATAAGAGATAAGGTTGAAAATGTGTAATCCTTCCCCTTAGATAAGATTGTCTTTAAAAAAAGCACTTATTTTATATATTTTGCTTTTTATATTTTGGTTGTATAAAGATTTATTCAAGCCCATAAAACAGTCAAACTTTTAAAACAAAACGAATCACTCTATAACCAGACATGAAAGGGTGAAGCTATTATTTCTATTTATAATAATTGATATGTTAAGAATGGTAATTATTGTAATACCTGGAATAAAATACTGACTTAAACAGCTTGAGTTGCAGACGGTATTGTCGTCTTCCCATCTGTATGTTCCTTCTACATCGATGTCGTTTAGACCAACCCAAACGGAAAATTTAGGGTAACTCGTCTGTAGCCATTTCAGTTTGTCCATCGTTTTGACTGTATAGAGATGAGCGTCTTTGTCTGGATAGAGTGAAACGTATTTGAATAATAAAAAGAGTTGAATTAAAACTCAATATTCAAACATTCAACACATGAAAATTTTGATGATATTTTGTTTTAAATTATTGAATATCTTTTCCCTATCCTGCAGTGTTGCTTTAAGCACGAATCACTCGTTTCAACGACCATAAACGTTGTCTTGTAGATTATGGAATTTAGGGCATTTATAAGAAGGCATTTGTTTATTGCATCGGAAATGTTTTTGAGACCCAGAAGAAAAGTTCTCTCAGTCATAAATCATCATCAAACTCCATTTGAGTGAGGGCTTGAGAGGCTTAAATCCTCACTTGCAAAAGCCCTGGACAGAAACCCTGCTGTTTAGCGTAGAGCATATATGTCACCATACAGGTCGAGAATTTTTGGTTTCCCAGACTTGTCGAGACGGAGATCAGAAAGTCTGGGGCAGTGAAACAGATAATGAGACATGGTTTCCTCTTCTTCCTCGCAGCGGGGGCATAGCCGTGAGAACTATGAGCCAACATGACAGTGGTAGACAGACTTAAATCGACCTTCAGTTAACAATTGCCTTGTCTTCATCAAATGTAGAAAATTATGCAGGTCTCATATTGGTTTGCGTAGTCATGTGAAACAATGCACGCATCCTTAATTATCAAGGACAATGCCATTATGATTATTTTCTGTTTTTTAGTTGCTTTGTTTTGTTTGACAAGTTTGGAATGTTCTTTGAGAATTGAAGATTATTACATCTTAGCCCCAAAACTACTGCAGGAGGGCGGGGGATGGCGGCGGAAAGGCTCGAACCCGGGAACATCGGAATGATAGCCCAGAACAGGTATAGAACGATTAGGCAGCCATAACATTTTTATCCACATTTTCAAAATTAAAATGTTTAATATTCAGAAAAAAAATATCTAAAAAAAAAAAAGCTTATATGAAATGTAATTGTATCAATTGGTTTGGATCAGTCATGTCATTAATTTTGTAATAGATCTAGACTAACGACAATAAATATGTGCTATTAATTATAATTTTAGCAACTGTTTTTTGTTTATGGATATTTCATCTCTGTAGCTTTCTCTATACACTTTGATCCTATCACTTATTTGGAGCATTTGGGAAACTGGGGGGAGGTGGGTGGGAGAAAGAAAGGGATCTCTAGGTGGATTTTAACATAATTCGTTTTTAAAAGCATTAACAAAAAAAGATGGGGGGGGGGAGGTGGGGCTCGCGCTTCCTCGGGCTAACGTGGTTATCTCTGCTAGTGAGGTATTTATGACTAGAGCTCTATATGTTTCAATTTAAAGCGGCGACCTACAAAGGGAACTAATTCAGCTTATACCACCACTTCACTCAAGTACAATTTATTTCCCTTGTTCGAGATACCAAACAAAATAATAATTACCAATAGTTAAATTTTTTTTTATTTTCGCAATTGATTCTTGTGTTGTCAGGTAAAGGAACTAATTTTGCAAAATTTTAAGTTGATAAGAGATTTGGTGTACAAGAAATAGCGTGTACAAACTTTTTACCAGACAGATAGACCGAGTGAGTGAGTTGTTATAAGCTTTGTAGTCTTTTTCTGACATTGCCACTTGAATTTTAGAATGATGTCACCATTCTGCAGCAGTATTGACCTTCTTAATAGTGTAACAGGTAACACTAATCTTCCTAATTATGTTCTGGGACTTAAAGACGCTTTCTAAGTCAGTTTTCAGCACCCTTTCGGCTGACATCACTATTGGGTTAGTTGTAATTTTATTAATATTTTTCTAGTACAGTGTTTCCCAAACTGTGTTCCTTGAGGCCCTAGTGTTCCGCGAGGCCTGAGTATATCTTCTTATCTTATATAATACAGACGTTACTACAAAAAAAGAAGATGAATACGTCCTACGCGTCATGCATCTAGTCATGCATGTATAGATCTATCCCAGTAGAAATGGTAGTTGATTGACTGGAAAAGTCCAGATACGGATTTATTAGCTTCACGGTGTACATTTCTGACCAAACTGGGCATTACTATTATATGCTCGATCAATTCGCCTACATTTACACACTTTCGACAGTGGTCTAAAATCTAATCATCTTATTTTTTAAAGTAACGTCTATATTTTATAAGATAAGATAAGAGTTCTTATCCCATATGCTAGGATAAATTAGTACAAGTACTACTTCTTCAATAGTGCCATTAGAGACTGAAATGGGTTGCCTGAATCAGCCAGGAAAACCAAAGACTTAGCAGAGTTTAAGTCATTGATTTACATGTAAGACTAGATTGACACATGAAATGCGTAGGACGCAATTATCTTGTAACGTCTAGTTGAGTAGCTACTTAAACTCTGTTTGGTCGTTATTACTTGAAACGTTCACATTTGAACTTTTTAATAGTTTCGTGAGTTTAAATTTAAAATATTTTAAAGTTAGTTTTGAGTTTACCTCTACAGTCATCTCTGGCAGTGATGTAATCTGTTGCAAATGCCGACACCCACACGCATGCGCTAACTGAACCAATGGTGACAAAGTTAAAACCGTCGCTGCTAAAACAAGAAACATACAGCCCTGGACCTGGTTCTAAGGACGTGATGGTCAAATTACACTGGCCTGAAACAGAAGGAAACAGTTTTAAACTGTGTATTTTTTCTTTTAGCGCCGCCATAAGAGAAAAAAAAAAGGCTCTTTTAGCTGTGTTTTTTTTTTTCACATTCTGTACGTCTGTCCTACTGTCTGTCCTACTGTCTGTCTGCCATGTTTAAATATCGAAAAGTAGTATAGCTTTTGAAAATCTCACTTCATAATATTTTGTGGCCTACCATCTGATAGAATATTGTTTATGCTAGTATGTTTTTCATAACAATACACCATTTTTAAAACAATATTTTAATATATATATATATATATATATATATATATTACTTATTTGTGATTTGCATCGAAACGAATCTACTACTAATAATGAAAAGAAGGGAGTAGAGTATACTTGTATCATTTTTCTGTCTTTAGGGGGTTCATTGGTTAGGTAGTATGTCTTTGATATTAAATAATATTTCTATTACTGTTATTATATTTTTAGGTTAATCACTTTTCAATTGTTTATGATTTAATACTTGTGAATTATGGTAACTTACAAATAAAAACATATTAATAAAAAAAAAAAAAAAAAAAAAAAAAAAGCCCACAAAAGAGGCAAGATGGCCCATAAAAGAGGCATATAAAGCCCAAAAAAGAGGCAAAGAAAAGAGGCATAAAGCCCAAGGATTCCTATGATGATAAAGCTAAAACTGAATAGCGCAAATTCTGAGGTTTCCTTTAAAAAAAAAAAAAAAAAAAAAAAAAAAAAAAAAAAAAAAAGGGAGAGGCGCGGTGGCTGAGTGGTAAAGCGCTTGGCTTACGAACCGAGCTCCAGGGTTCGAATCCTGGTGAAGACTGGGATTTTTAATTCCGGGATCCCCGTGCCACTCTGAGTCTACCCAGCCTTAATGGGTACCTGACATTAGTTGGGGAAAAGCAAAGACGGATGGTCGTTGTGCTGGCTACATGACACCCTCGCTAACCTTAGGCCACAGAAACAGATGACCTATAGACCGCAATGTCTGAAAGGGGAACTTAACTTTTTTATTTAGTGAACAGAAGACAAGTATTTTGCTAGATAAAAGAAAATTCAGAACACATATGAATATAATGTGTAGAGCTTTAAAGAAAATAATACTCAGTTGTTGGTACTATTTAATGTTGGCACACTGCACTGCGACCTAAACACATAAATCTATTTCCCTTTTTATTACAAAAAAAAAAAAAACAACACAAAAAAAAACAAGACAGTGGTATCACTATGCGCATCTTATTTATTTGATTGGAAAATGTATTTTAAATTGTAAAACTAAAACATTTACATTCAGAAGATCAAATGTAGCCGTTCAGTTTAAATACAGACGATGATAAAATCGCTTTTTTTCATAAGGCTTTCATATTTTGGGACATGACTTGACCGAAATGTCATAGCAACAAATAATAGTAGTCTTAAATACAGTTTTTTAGTTACAATGTGAGAATAGCAATTTGTTAAGACTATTTCTCTTTGACATGCTTTCTTTTGTCAATAACTGACCCTTCCATTCAAAAAGTGAGCCCGACCAGGTTGTTTTATTGTGGTATGTGTTTTATATGTAGTTTAACATTTTATATAAAAACCTAATGACACGAAGTTAAACTTTCAAGCTGACATTATGAATGTGTATAGCAGTCAACTGACCCATGAAACATGACTGCATGCTGTATGAGTAGCAGGCGCAGTTCTGATCATGACATTTTCTGGCGCAGTCAACAAGACTTCTGGCTTGTATTGTGCTTGTTGAATAGAGCTGTATTGGCTGATTCTTTTCTACTTGGTGGAGAATGGCAGAAGTTATTTCTCCTGCCAGACCTAAAAGACAATGTATGACTGGGTATAGATGCATCAATATGTAAGTCTATTAGATTATCATGTAAAGTGTCTATACATCAATATGTAAGTCTATTAGATTATCATGTAAAGTGTGTATACATCAATATCTAAGTCTATTAGATTATCATGTAAAGTGTCTATACATCAATATCTAAGTCTATTAAATTATTACGTAAAGTGTCTAAACATCAATATCTAAGTCTATTAGATTATCACATAAAGTGTCTATACATCAATATCTAAGTCTATTAGATTATCATGTAAAGTGTCTATACATCAATATCTAAGTCTATTAGATTATCACATAAAGTGTCTAAACATCAATATCTAAGTCTATTAGATTATCATGTAAAGTGTCTATACATCAATATCTAAGTCTATTAAATTATTACGTAAAGTGTCTAAACATCAATATCTAAGTCTATTAGATTATCACATAAAGTGTCTATACATCAATATGTAATCTATTAGATTATCACATAAAGTGTCTATACATCAATATCTAAGTCTATTAGATTATCACATAAAGTGTCTATACATCAAGGTGATTGTAAAAGTATTTACTCAATTTTTTTTGTTAATTGAGGACAGAAAACATAGTGTTTGGGTTTTTGTCATCGCAATATAGAGAAAGAGAGAGAGAGAAAGGGAGACACTCAGACAGAAGAGGGAAGAAAGAGAAACAAAGAGAGAGAGAGAAAGGGAGACACTCAGACAGAAGAGGGAAGAAAGATAAACAAAGAGAAACAAAGAGAGAGAGAGAAAGAGAAACAGAACAACACTGAGAGGTTAGATTCTAAGGCTAAGAACGAGAGTGAACCTAGCCTCCAGTAAACTTCCACAGTTATGTTTTAGTGATTGTACTTGCACTTGGCGAGGATGTAACAAAGGCTTGCTAATCCTGTCCGATCCGTCGCATCGTTCCCCAGCGAGGTCTAGACGGGTGGTGTTGCCCCCCCCCCCCACCACCACGAACGCAATGGTATAAAATATGGACTTATTCCCCTCGAGGGCTCATCTCCGGCCTCGCATGTGATAGTTGAATCCATTGCATTGGCTCAAGGGATCGTGCCCCATGGCCAAACGGATGTAATTAAATGATCAATATGTTCGTGTAAATTTAAAAAATCCTTTTTTTTAAAACAAAGCTTATCTAAGGAGAAGAACTCCGAACTTACAACAATATCTCTCACTAAAGTAACAGTTATTTCCCTTATTTGATCAAAAACAAATTAATTAATTAGTAATAATTAAATGACATTTTTTAATTGATTTATGTTTTGTTAGGTATAATAATTAGTCTGTTTAGTCCTTTAAAGTTTTCGAGATGTGAGATCAATTTCAATAACAAAATATGATTTTAAAAAATAATGAAATTTTAATTTAGGAAAAACGAACTTGGAAATGAAGAACTTTTCACTTACCTCCATAGCAAAACCAGAGAAACACAAGGACACAGAAGCGTAGTGTATGCATTACAGACTTTACTTTCAACTTGTGTATGCTTTCAATGAAGAACAGACAACGGTTTTCTCTGCGTTGGATGTAGATAAATATGTAGGTCACATATAGAACTGCGATTAATAATGCACTCCGTCTAAAACTTCTGAGATTTAACTCGCTAAAAACTATTCACAACAAATTGCTTATCTATATGCCAGGATAGCAATAATGGAGAAATTTTGGACACCAATTCTGATCATAAATTAAAAGAGTTGATTGTATATGCTATGACAAAATGAAAAACGAAAAGATGAATCAGATCGATGACAAGAAAGGGAATAATCCTTAATTTTGGTCTTATTGATACACTGTGGAGATAAACAATAAAGGCACATATTTAATATTTTAAACATCAATAACGCTGGTATCATAATATTTTAAATATCCGACAATTTGTTTTCTAGTAAAATGTTTAGTCTTCACTCATCGATCTTAATACATTAAAGTGTTTAGAACCTAATAATGTTTTTAAAAAGTTTATATCAACTCACTCTGTCTGTCTGTCTGTCTGTCTGTCTGGTAAAATGTTTTACACGTTATTTTTCGAACACCCATTCTCGGATGAAGTTGAATTTTTGCAGTATAATTCATTGGCGTAGACAAGATATGAATTATTACAATAAATTAGCAAATTAGTCAATTAATCGCAGGTAATTTATTATTTTGTTTAATACCAACAAGCGAAATTAATCCATCAGAATTCACAGATATTGCTTAATATGTAGGGTTTGGTCACTACGGCTAATCGCACACGTTAATTCTCCCACACTCATTCTCGAATCAAGCTGAAACATGTATCAATTTAAAAAATTATCCAATTTGTTTATGAATTATTGGTAATTAATTATTTTGTTTGGTATCAAATAAGGGAAATAACTTTGACATTATGGATAAATATAGTTATAAGTGTGGAGCTATTTCCCTTAGATAAGCTTTTGTTTTCGAAACTCGGTGAAGACTGGCTACCTGACTGTAGTTGAGGAAAGTACATGCGGTTGGTCGTTTTGCTAGCCACATGGCATCCTGCTCATTAACCGCTTGCCAAAGAAACAGATTACCTTAACTTCATCTACCCTATAAATCGCAAGGTCTGAAAGGGGAACTTCACTTTCTGCACTTACAGTCTTATTCAGTACGGGAATATCAAAAGTAATACTTTGAGAAACACTGAAGTTTGAAATCCACTTTATTTTGAAAAAAAAAACATTTTCGATGTTTTTTTTTTCGTTTTGAGGACATCATAAGCGGCTGAAGAAATTGGCATTAAATAACACAGTAAGGCTATTGTACGACCGTGTTACCGTTTCAACAATAACTATTAATTAAATACATATTTTCATGACCAATTACTTTTAACTTGAATTTATAATTTAAACGAGATGAGAAATGGATGATATGACAGGGGTACCAGGATTGTAGGATATTTCTTCACAAATTTTACATTTTCCCTTATATCTATAAACATAATTAAAAGTACTTTATGCACTTAAACATCTTTTAATGTTGTATTTTTTTTATTGTCCTAAAGAATTAGAAATATGTGGATTATCCGCCTGTCAAACTCAATAGTGCTAAAAATAACAACGGTTATATGTTACGACTTGTAAAACATAAAATGGCTGCCATGTTCTTATGTAAGCCGTATAGTTTTATGCATGCGACTTTTTGCTGATTGGAAAAGTGACAAACGTTTTTCAGTCATTGTAAAAAATACGTTGATCCATCCATTTGGTTGTTAGCAATCTGTTCCGCTTGATCTGTTCTGCAAATGGTTGATTTGAGTCATGTATGCTGGAACAAGATAGAAATAGTTTAACTCTTTGTGTGTTCTGCAAATCATTCGACATTTTTATGTCAAAAAGAGAGACTACTTTGTAATAGGATTAATTTTCATTTTGTCACTTTTGTTCACCCGCTGACCATTTTGCAACTGAAATGAAAAAAACTCTACCCAGTTCTATTTGTGGACCAGTGGGGGGACAGGATATATGCTCGTGTCGGGTGTCGCATCTCAATCCCCCTTGATAGGTAGCCAAGTCAAGCTCATGAGTACTTAGCTTCTCGGCCATGCCACACATCCCACAACAAAATTTTACTAAGCAAGCTGGATGTACCAATTTTCATGACACTTCCTGATTGGTCACAAGGGACATTGTCACTAAATGCTGATAAATGAGCAAGTCTTTGAAGATGTAGAATAATTTTATTTAAATAAAAAATAATCATGTGTTAATTAAGTCTATTGTATCCATTGCTATTACAGATATAAATGTAGAATAGAAAGATTTTATTGTGTACTTTTCGGACATTTACTGCATATAATATTAAACAGACTCTGCGTATTGATCATTCTAATATTATATATAGTTCGTCCATCGTGGTTCGATGATGACCATTTTGTTATCCAGGGTGCTGAGGGCATTGCACTGGGGTTTTATGCCTCCTCATGTGGCTGGTGAGGCCTATGTGAGCCCGAAATGTTCGACTGCACACTGGGCAGTTTATTCCAGCTGGAGCTAGTGTCGTTTGCCTTGCTTTTCTTCTCTGGCGTTTTTCTTCTTCCAGCGTTGTTCTCTTTTCCTCAGCAACATGTGCGCCAGTTTTCACAGCGCGACGCCATGATGCTCTGTCATGTGTCTCTGTCTCCCAGGTGGCAGGGTCTATGCTGAACGCCTTCAGAGAAGCTTTGAGGGTGTCCCTGAAGCGCTTTCTTTGATCACCTTGCGAGCGCTTTCCTTCGCTTAGTTGGCCATACAAGAGTCGTTTAGGAATGCGGTTGTCTTCCATTCTGCAGACGTGTCCTGCCCATCGCACCTGGACTGCATCAGGATTGTGTGGATGCATTGTAGACCCGCTCTTCGAAGGATTTCAGTATCTGGTATTTTGTCTTGCCATTTGACATTCAGTATTTTTCTCAGACATGTCATATGAAAGTGACTCAGTTTCTTTGCATGTTTTCTGTGCACTGTCCATGTTTCTGAGGCATAGAGCAATGTAGGGAGGATGACAGCTCTATAGATCCCTAGCTTTTATTTGTGGTCTGTTCCAGACGTTTTTAGATAGTATGCCATAGGATGCACTGGCCTTGGCGATACGCAGGTCGATTTCATTAACGATCTTTCCGTTTCTGGAGAGTGTGCTACCAAGATATGTAATCTATAGATATATTCTGTTCCAATATAGAAAACTCAGTACGTCATGTATGTAAGTGTATGTGTTTTTCATAGAAATAAATAACTTTTGACCTTCAACTTCACCTATATCTTTGTCTGTTGGACCTTTAGGGCGCCACACCAAATATTTGACTGTCTTTCTCCATTCCTCTGTCTTTTCTTTTTGGCAATGTCACATTCAATGGTAGGCCAGTTCATTCTTTTTATCTTGTCTTCCCATCGCTTTCTCTCTCTGCTTCTTCTTCTTTTTCCTGGCAATGTTCCCTTAAGAAATAATTTTTTTTGAGCCCTGAGGACCTTGTGATATGGTCTTAGAGTTTGAGTTTTTTGACAGAAGTTATCAGATCATCGTTGGGTCCTAAACCTTCAAATGAAAATTTGTCGTAAATATTGCTTTTGTCATTTCCCTGGAGATTTAAATTTAAAGAAAGGTTTTACTTCAGTTGAATATGTTTTGTTTTTAGCTTTAAGAATGAACACTGGCAATTTCTGATATTTTGTGTTTTGTGTGCGATTCTAGTTTTATTTTTATAATATTTTTACTTTCCCTATTCACTGTACAGCACACTTCCCTAGCCATTATTAATACGCCGGAATGAGCCTGCTTACACCGGAATGAGCCTGCTTACACCGGAATGAGCCTGCTTACACCGGATTGAGCCTGCTTACACCGGATTGAGCCTGCTTTCTCTTCATTTAATATTCTGTTTTCAATTTATTTGGTTTCCACTATTTTGTAAGTAATAGTTTTAAAAGTAATAAGAAATTAACTTTCTTCTGTATGTGAGTTCTGTGGATGCTTTTACATTTCAAAGAAATGTATATGTGAGTAACTAATACTTTTATGAAAGTCACTCTATATTATATGACTATCTCTATTGTAGTCATAGAGAAATAAATTTGTGAGACAGATGCAATAAAGGAGTATTTGAAAGCCATCACAATAATATAAAAAAGCTACTAGTTCACATCTACTAAGTATGAAGGATGAAAATGGGAACACAAACGTGACAAAAAATAATTTTAATATATACATAAAGTTTTCTAATATTTTCCATTGCACATTGTACTATTCACATCTCTAATAAAATATAAATTGAATCTTTGAATGGATTTGCGTGAACACATCATTAACAAAAGGTTGAAACTAATATATCTGTAATCAAATAAAGATAAAGTGTATCAAAATCTTATATTTATCTACAAACAAACTTTGTCTAGAGATCGACTTGCTTTCTGAGGTACAAGACATAGTTTTACTAGAAGATTTAAATGCCATGTAAAAATATGACCATACTGTGTTACTAATGTTTCTTTTGGTTTATAGTGGTGCGACTGTGGACAAACAGAAAACATTTCTAAAATGTCAAGACTTTTTACAGATATTGGTTTAACTATATGTATCATTCAGCAACGGAGTCTTGTTGTAGAAGTTTATACAGTCCTCCCCGTTCCGACTGAATGTTATCTGGTCCGCATATTCAATAGAATTTTAACAGTTTCACTATTAGACTAGTCTTGCTAACAAGTAACAGAGAAAAAGTGTTTTAATTTATCCCTCCCTAATTAATCTGATAATATATTACAACTTCTCAATCCTCTTTATGTCTTGTAATGCTTCATTATTGAAAGAAGTCTTTCCGGTAAGCTTTGAACACGTTCTTCTACTAACAGTCCAGCTGATGACGTCTACATAAGACGTTGCTCACAATGTTCGTGCACGTTTATTTATTCCTTCAACTCTTTACTGAATACAGAAAAACATTTAAGTCGAGTGCGGGAATTCCCTCTATTTCCTTAGTTTCAATATAAAAATATGTAGGATGAATTTAGTTTTTAGATAATGATAATTTCTAAAAGTTATAACGGTCTAAAAAAGAGTTTTCATTGTGTGGTCATTGTGGTAGATTTCCCCCAAAAAAAACAAATAATGGTAGATATTTTTTTCACAAAAATAAACAATCTGTCAAATGTCTATGAAAATCTTTAGAAAAAAGGCTTTTCACAGATGTAGACATAAGTCAAGGAGCACGTGACGTCATTCAACAGCGGCAAGTTTAAGTAGTATGTGATGCAGTCTTCACCGTCGGGCGTGAGATATTTACTGTTTGTTGGCTCACCTGTTAAATTAGGTTTTTGAAAGTTTCACTAGTGCAGAATTGTTATTACTGTTTAAAATAAAACAATATATATATATATATTGCCACAGTATAATAACTTTCTAAGATTAAAGTAAGAAAAATATCAATAGATACTAATAGATATTTCAACAATATATAATTATAATATATGATATTCTAGTATTACACACCGGCTACACCGGTGGATTTATTGTCAGGCTTTATATATTCTGGCCGAACGTCCCGTCGCTTCTTTTTTCTTTTATTACAATATACTGTCTAGCTTTTAATGACCTGTTCTGGCAAACTTTTAACCCTTGAATTACTGTAACACGGCTCCGCTTTCTTTCTCTTTCTTTTCCTTGTATTTCTCTCTCTTTCATTTGCTCTTACTGGAGCCCACTTTTGTGTAATTTGTTAATTGTAATTTTTCCTACTTAGTCATTTGACTTGGTGAGGAAAGATCCGCTTTATAACGCCCCCCCCCCCCCGATCCAACATATGCTTTTAGCCCATCCATGACTATATCACTAACCCGCCCCTTGCGACCTCCCTCTTAAAATAAAATAAAGCTAATACAATCTGACTTTTCTTCGGATTCTCAATAGTTAATATACATTATGTTTCTTTTTGACCCGTCCCCCCCCCCTTTCACATTTTTGTCCCCTTTTTTATTACAAAGACAACCCTAACACTAGCATACTCCTATTGGTAGACCTTTCAGCACACACTTTTCAGTTTTTGAATTCTATATATAGCATCCAATGTTAGCTTTATCTCTTTTGTGCATCCTTTCATAATTAGATGAGCTATGTACGGTATTAGACACTGCCAAACATTTCTTTAGACCACCAGTCTCAGGACTATAGGGAAAGTGAAGTTCCCAATAAAATGGTCCTTACCTTTCCCTATATTACATTTATTTTGGTATTGTGTCCTCTAAATAGAAGGAAATATCAATTTGGTTTTATTAATTGTAACCTTTTTGTTAATTCCTTATACTATAATTGCAATACAACATAGAATCATTCCTTGCTCTCTCTCTTTCTCTCTCTCTCTCTCTTTCTCTCTCTCTCTCTCTCTTTCTCTCTCTCTCTCTCTTTCTCACACTCTCTCTCTCTCTCGAAAAAAAAAAAAAAAAAGAAAAAACGAAGTAGACTCTAGATCTATCTTTCTTGGATACTATTAGGATTATTTCTTTTATTTCGATTCGCGTCAAGAAGGAAGGGAACATGAGAAAACATTTTTTTTTTAAAGTTGGCTTCTTTAAAAATACACGAAGTCCTAATTTTTGAGCTAATTCTATTTATGTTTTATAAAGACTGCGACCTTTTGGAGAAAATAAACTACAAAGCATTGATCGAAAGCTTGCGGTTTTTCGCGACATGGGGTGATAAGGCTGTGAATGAGTCAAAACTGGTTCTTGGCGACGCCGAGAAGGTAAAAGGAACATGTGTACGATTTTTTCATGCGAATCCGTGCGACAGTTAATGAGATCTCTTGATCAGTCAGTCAGATGTACTTTACGCTTATAATATAGATTAACAATAAAAATTAGACAGTTATAATGTTGGGTTTGGAGTCTTAAATGTGCTATATTTTTGACAAATATAAATACAACAGAGAAGAGAAAATTGAGGATGGTGTCAAATCGCTTAAAAAAAGTGTCATCAAATAAATATGCGTGCAGTATAAGTAATTGTACCGAAACAATGGGGGGAGGGGAGAGGGTGTATGCTTTTTACACATTATAAAAAATTTTTCAATACTTTTTCCCCTCTACTATACTGAAGATTGTAATTCGACTAGATGCACGAAAAACGTCTCAGCATAGGACTTGATTGGGAAAAAATAGGAGTCGTCAACCAGCATGCCAGTAATACAAAGAACTGAACAATTTTGTAAAATCAAAACTCTTAAACATGATTCTGTGTTTTATTAAAACCGTAAGACTAAGAAAAGGGGACCCAACCTTTCACTACTTTAGTTTTTATTTCTGGATCTAGGTAACGTTTAGCAACCACCATACTATTTTTGTATTAACAGAGAAAAAAGAAAAGAGGGGTGTGTATCGATCAGCTTTAAACGCTTAAACTGTATCCTCCTCAAATTTGTATTAATAGCACCTTTAGTAAAAATCACTAAATTTAGAAAGCATTCAGCATAAAAGACTTAAAAGTAAGTAGGAATTATACATAAAGAACTGAACTATAATCTTCAAATATAAAGACAGAGCCTAATAAATGCTTAGAAAAACACAAAGATACAGGCTCATTCCTCGTTTCATATGCTAGGAAAAAATTGTACAAATGCTAGTTCTTCCCTAGTGCTATTGGAGCATGGAATGGGTTGCCTGAGCCAGCCAGGAAAACCTTTGACTTGGCAGAATTGAAGTCATTGGTTAACATGCATGACTAGATGCATGACGCGTAAGACTTAATCATCTTTTTTTTTGAAGTAACGTCTGTTCAGTTCTTTATGTATAACTCCGCCGTATGCCGGTCCCAAGCCCGGGTGAGAAAGGAGGAGGGTTTGGCGTGGGGCTAGCGACCCCACCCTGTAAAACCACTATTGCTACAGAAACGGCAAACTCGACACATAATGAAAACTATACATGCGGCGAGGGCGGCCAAACCCTGATGACGGTGTTGGATCAAAGCCAACTGGAAGTCCAATACCCGATACATGGCAAGCCTTTCAACGCAAGGAAACCGACTCTTATAGGCACGTGGAATGTAAGAACCCTGAATCAATGCGGTAAACTGGCCCAACTTTTAAGAGAGTTTGACTCTTATCGGCTGGACATCCTTGGGATCTGCGAGATGCGGTGGACGTCAAGTGGAAAAATTATCAATGATGGCAAGACAATAATATATTCAGGACATGACAAGGAGCACATTGGTGGTGTAGGAATCATCATGTCTAAAATAGCAGCTTCAGCGCTAATTGCTTGGAAGCCGATCAGTGACCGCATCATTACAGCTCGACTCCAAACAAAGCAAATTAAAGTCACTACCATCCAAGCTTATGCCCCTACAGAGGATGCAGAAGATACCATCAAAGATCAGTTCTATAATCAACTACAAACCACTCTTGATGAAACACCTACTCACGACCTAATTCTACTGATGGGAGATTTTAACGCCAAAATCAATCCCAACCGAACTGGCTTTGAATATGTAATGGGACCATATGGCTCTGCAGAAAACATCAGTGATAATGGCGAGCGTTTGATTTCTCTCTGCGCATCCAACAGCCTTTCAATTGGAAACACATATTTTAAGCACAAACAAATACACAAAAAAACATGGCGATCACCAAATGGGGAAACCTTCAACGAGATAGATTACATTTGCATCTCCAAACGATGGAGGTCATCTCTGTTAGACGTGCGGACCCGCAGAGGAGCTGATATCGGCTCAGACCACTACCTTGTCAGTGGCAAATGTAAGCTCCGATTGAAACGCCAACCAAAACGAGCCACACGACCCCGCCCATTTAATGTAGAGAAGCTTAAAGACGGCAATACTGCAGCACAGTTCCAATTGAAACTAACGAACCGCTTTGAGGCTCTTGCAGATATATTGACCCTTGAAGAAGAGTGGGCCAACTTCAAAGATACCACTATTGGGTGCGCAGAAGAAGTTATCGGAAGGAGGCGAGGTTCATACAAGGAACGGTGGATACAAGACAGAACATGGAAATTGATAGATGAGAGGAAAGAGGCCAAACGTAGACGAGATCAGAAAAATGAAACACAGGATCGCAGCCTAGCGGAAGAAGCCTATAGGGAAGCAGATCTGAAAGTAAAGAGAAGCTGTCGGCAAGATAAACGGGACTGGATTGAGCAGAAGGGACAAGAGGCACAAGCAGCTGCAAGCAGAAATGACACAAAAACCCTCCATCGTATTGTCCGAGATCTCACTGGAGCAAAGAGTGGACATGGGGCACCAATAAAAGACAAGCAAGGCAAAACTTTGTTAACGAAAGAAGAACAGGATGCAAGATGGGTAGAGCACTTTAAAGAGACCCTTAACCAACTGTCGCCAGACATAACTTACATATTCAAGGACCCCTCTCCAGACAATGATCTCAAGGTCAAGACAGACCCAATAACTGCTGAGGAGGTTACCATGGCCATTGCAGTGCTAAAGAATAACAAAGCACCAGGACTAGACATGATATCAGCAGAAATGCTAAAATATGGGGGACAGTGCATTGTTAACAGAATGACTGATCTCTTAAATCTCTGTTGGCGAACTTCAAAAGTCCCAGAGGACTGGCAAAAGGGAGTGATTGTAAAGCTTCCAAAAAAGGGCAACTTGGCAGACTGTAACAACTGGAGGGGCATTACTCTCCTCTCTGTCCCAGGCAAAGTTTTCAGCACTGTTTTGTTGAGACGGCTTCAACAGTCTGTAGATGAAAGGCTCAGAGAAGAACAAGCAGGTTTCCGAAGAGGCAGATCATGTACAGAGCAGATTTTCGTTTTACGAAATATCATAGAACAAAGTTTTGAGTACCAACAACGGCTAACGATCAGTTTCGTGGACTTCAAAAAAGCGTTTGATAGTGTCCACCGAGAATCACTATGGAAAATAGTTAGAGAATACGGTATACCAGAAAAATTTGTCCAGATCCTACGACACCTTTACAGTCAGTCTAGTTGCTGCATTAAAACAGAAGAGGGAACAACAGAGTTTTTTACAATCGAGACAGGTGTGAGACAGGGGTGCATCTTATCTCCCTTCCTTTTCCTCCTAGCCATCGACTACATAATGAGGAGAGCAATGAACCAGACTGCCTTTGGTATTCCATGGCATGAACAACTCCGATTGACGGACTTGGACTTTGCTGATGATGTTGCACTACTCGGGGCTACAAATAAATGCATTCAAGAAATGACGGAGAGCCTAGACAGAGAGGCACCCAAAATTGGCCTCCGCATAAACTTGGATAAGACTAAAATTATGCGAGTGGGATATAAGGCAAAGGGTGTCCCCGTCAGACTTGGCGAGTCAAAGCTTGAAGAGCTGGACAAGTTCACGTACCTTGGCAGCATCATAACAAATGATGGAGATGCTTACCATGATGTAGCGTGCCGAATAGGAAAGGCAGGGAGCATTTTCCAAAGGCTGCAGCCTATTTGGACTAGCCAAGCCATTGGACTCGAGACAAAAATACACCTTCTCAACACAATCGTCATTCCAACTGCTACATATGCATGTGAGACGTGGAAGTCATCTGTCAAAATTGAGAAAAGACTAAATGTGGCTCAACAGAGATGGCTGAGACGGATTTTGGGAGTCAGTTACACAGACCGGATCTCAAACAAGGAAATCCTTTGCCGAACTGGGAGTCGAACACTTAGTGAGGTTGTGACTGAGCGTCGCATGAGGTTTGCGGGACATGTTCTACGTCAAAATGAATTACGCACTCCAAGAGTTGCGATAACATGGAAGCCAAAACGAGGAAAGCGCAAACAGGGTCGTCCTCCTATTACCTGGCGACACACCTTCATGGAGGACCTCAGAACAGTGGACACCAGATGGGAAGAGGCTTCAGACATTGCCAGTGACAGATCATTATGGAGACAGCTTGCCGCCCAATGCGCCGAACGGCGCGGGAGGACCTAAGTCTAAGTCTAAGTCTAACGTCTGTTATTTTATACGAAAAAGAAGAAACTGCACACACAGGACACACACCATTAATCAAACAGTCAAAATTGTTTCTAAAAAATTAATTTCCTCATTGTAATTGCGACATTTTTCACTACGCCCTTAAATATGAAACTAAGGATATAAGTAAAATTACGAAGCAGGACGTTTTGGTGCAGCCGTTTTGGAGCGACCGTTTTGGCGCCCCCGTTTTGGCGCAATGCTCGTTCTGGTCACATTGTTTATGTTTATTGTATTATTCCGATAATTAAGAATGATACATATCTAGGTTTTGTATGTGTGTTTTTGTCTAACGTATTCGTCAAGAGATTATTTTGTCCATTATTTTTGGTATTTACGTTTAAACTCAAAACTCAAACTCAAAACGTATTTAAGTTTTGTTGCATAATTATTATTAAATCACATTACAACGTAAGTGTGGATTAAACAATGTTCAAAAACAAAATAAAATTATGATAGAAAAATTTGATCCAAATTTAAGTGAAATCAAAAAGGAATTGTTTAATTTTTAATACAATAAAAAAAAAATGAAAACTGATGAATGTCATTACCCCACGTATAGTTTATGGTGGTGGTAGAAGTATGTTAATATCATGGTCCAAAGTTGAGGTCTATCCTTTCATGCTTATTATATTTTACATCTTTAGAATGTTCCCTCAGAATTAAGGATTATAACATCTTAAACACCTGCCACATGATGGCGGAGGATTGCTTCGAGAAGGGTTTGAACCCGGGACTTTCGAGACCACAAATCTAGAGACAATACCACAAAATCATAATATACATACAATAATATTGTATAGTGAGTTTATTATAAAAGTTACGTGTTTTTTAAGTTATAGTCAAAATATCTCGCTAAGAAACGTCCCTTGCGCCAAAAACGGCGCGGCAAAAAGGCTGAGCCAAAACATCACGTACCATAAAATTTACCTTAAATTTCTATCAGCAGTAAACTACACTTTCTAAAAGCAGGCACAAAGAAGCTGGAATCTATTCCTGTTTATAAGCTAAGCTTGTTTTGTATTGCATTTACCTGCGTTAAAATACTGACTTATACAGCTAGAGTTACAGACGGAATTGTCGTCTTCCCATAGGAGTATTCCTTCTACCACCATGTCGTTTAGACCAATCCATATAGACGTTTTAGGGTAATACGTCTGTAGCCATTTCAGTCTGTCCATTGTTTTGACTGTATAGAGATGAGCGTCTTTGCCTGGATAGAGTACAAAATAAATGTAAAATAGTTGACAACTCAAGACTGAAATATTGGAAACGTTTAAGTATTTTATTTGAAAATTAGCTATTAATTTTGTTTATATTTCATACAGATTTAACTCTTTCCCTCCGTATTTATTTTTTCACATTCAGACAGAATTCTTCATTTTGCTCATTACTATTTCACAACCGTATTATGATTAAGCTTCAATAACTTTGTTTGTTGTGATCAGAAAATGTTTTATTTGGTATAAGATTAAAGGGGAATGCATGCTCCTTCTAAAATTAAATATTATTATTATTATAGCTTTTATATAGCGCTACTTTCATGCTTATAGCATGCTCAGAGCGCTTTTGGTTTAATCTCATTTGTGGACCGGTGGGGGGGAGGGGGTATCTAGGAGTTGGTTTTCCGTGCTGCCTTTAGGCGCTCAGTAAACACAACTCTGCCCGAGTCGGGTGTCGAACCTCGAGCCCCCTTCTAGGTAGCCAAGCCAAGCCAAGTTCAAGCGCACTTGGCCTCTCGACCACGCTTTAATTTCATGAGGTCAAATCAACGATGGTATCGTCGATTAAGAGAGAAAGAGTTAAAATAGTATGGTGAGATGGGTTTCTTTACCAACGCATCCATTGTTTTAAGGACCATAAGCCTTATCAAGCTGAAAGACAAATTAATTCGTACAGATGTGAATAATGTTTTGTAGTGCATTAAGTTATTGAAGAATTGTTTTCATGATATTAATTAGGTTTCTGTATATGATAAAAGGTGCGGTGGCCAACTAGTAAAGCACTTGGCTTCCTAACCGGTATTGAATTGTGGTGAAGACTGGGATTTTTAAATTCCTTATATTTAGGGCGCCTCAGTCCGTCCACCTCCAATGGTACCTGACATTAGTTAAGGAGAAATAAAGGCGGTTGGTCGTTGTGCTGGCAACGTGTCACCCTTGTTAACTGTAGGCCACAGAAACTAGATTTTTTCATCATCCGCTCCATGGATCACAAGGTCTGAAAGTGAAACTTTACTTATATACTATACAAGCCAAAATTTACACATTTAAGTTTACATAAAGAGCATATTTAAAAAAAAAAAAAACATGAGCACTGCTTTAGTGGACGTCCTGCTCGTTAACCGTTGGTCAAACATACAGATGACCTTAACATCATCAGCCCTATAGACCCGCAAGGTCTTAAAAGGGAAACTTTAACTCTTATATAAAACCCTAATAATAATCTCTTATCTTATCTTATATAATACAGACGTTACTTCAAAAAAGAAGATGATTACGTCCTACGCGTCATGCATTTAGTCATGCATATTAACCAATGACTTAAATTCTGCCAAGTCACTGGTTTTCCTGGCTAGCTCAGGCAACCCATTCCATGCTCTAATAGCACTAGGGAAGAAGGAGTATTTGTACAAATTTGTCCTAGCATATGGGACGAGGAATGTGCCTTTATCTTTGTGTCTTTCAGAGTATTTTATTAAATTTTGTTTTTGTATTTGAAGATTATGGTTCAGTGTTTTATGTATGATTGCTACTTTACTTTTGAGCCTTCTGTCCTGAAGGCTTTCTAAATTTAGTGATTTTACTAAAGGTGTTACTCTAGTCAAATGTGAATATTCGTTTGTTATGAATCGCACTGCTCTATTTTGTGTCTGTTCTAGTTTCTTAATGTTTTCTTGAGTTGAGGGGTCCCAAACAGAGGACGCATATTCTATTATTGGCCTAACCAAGGTTAAATAACATTTTAGTTTTATGTTCTTATTTGATTTATAGAAATTTCTTTTAATAAATCCTAATGCTTTGTTTGATTTTTTTGTAGTTTCATCAATATGTGGATTCCATGACAGTTTTTCATTTATTATAACACCTAGGTATTTTGCGTTTTTAGTCTGTGTTACTGGTTTGCCATGAATAAGATAAGTGGAATTAATTTGTTTTAGTTTTTTTGTTACTCTTAACAACTGACATTTTTCTGGGTGGAAAGACATGCTCCAATTTGATTCCCATTTCTGTAATTCATCTAATTCTCTTTGTAAAATATCTGTGTCTTGTGTTGTTTTTATTGTTCTATATATTATGCAATCGTCTGCAAATAATCTGACTTTTGTTCCTGAAGTAATGCAATTTGGTAAATCATTTATGTAAATTAAAAATAGTAGTGGACACAAGACTGTTCCTTGAGGTACACCTGAGTTTCCTGTTATCGGTGTTGATTTAGAGCCATTTATTATTACAGTTTGTTCTCTCCCTATCAGAAAGTCTTTAATCCACTGATGCAGTGGACCATTAATGCCGAAATATTTTAATTTTTTAAGCAAACTATGGTGGTGAACTTTGTCAAAAGCCTTAGAAAAATCTAGTAAGATAGCATCTATTATATATCTCAAGTAAAGGATGTCATCCCAGTTTTTTATTGTTTTAAACTGCATGCTTTTAATGAAACTGTTTGATCCTAAAGTTTCATACTTACAACGTAAATAACAAAATAATCAATTTGGTACGTACTAAGTAGTTGTGTTTGGGTATGTATGTTTGTTATATGTTTGTAGTTAGTAAATTTCTGTGTTCGAGTTTACCTCTACAGTCATCTCTGGCAGTGATGTAATCTGTTGAGTTGGAGGACATCCACACGCATGCGCGAACTGAACCAATGGTGATGAAGTTAAATCCTATGCTGTTCAAACATGAAACGTATATTTCTTGACTTGAGCCTAAGTTATTGTTCGTCAAGTTACACTTCCCTGGAGGGAGTAATTACATGCTTTGCTTACATTTATATCTTCAAAACTTATCAGTCTACTTATACTCATTTGTATCATTTTCTATTTAATTTGTTAAATTATTTACATCATTCTATCTGTGGGCCTCATATACGTATGAATCTCTATTGTAGATATACTATTGGATTTCTGTCGTTGAAACGGTTCCATAGGATCCGGTTTAGATTTTTAAACAAAAACATACAGCATATATAAAATAGACTGCTGCTTGGCTGTTTGGTATTCGCTTCAGACTGTCATTACGAAGGTTTGAACCCTGCCTGCTTCTATCCCCTGCCTGCTTCTATCCCTCGCCTGCTTCTATCCCCTGCCTGTTTCTGTCCCCTGCCTGCTTCTATCACCTGCCTGCTTCTGTCCCCTGCCTGCTTCTATCACCTGCCTGCTTCTGTCCCCTGCCTGCTTCTATCACCTGCCTGCTTCTGTCCCCTGCCTGCTTCTATCACCTGCCTGCTTCTGTCCCCTGCCTGCTTCTGTCCCTGCCTGCTTGTATCCCTTGCCTGCTTGCATCCCCTGCCTGCTTCTATCACCTGCCTGCTTCTGTCCCTGCCTGCTTCTATCACCTGCCTGTTTCTGTCCCTGCCTGCTTGCATCCCCTGCCTGCTTCTATCACCTGCCTGTTTCTGTCCCCTGCCTGCTTCTATCACCTGCCTGCTTCTGTCCCTGCCTGCTTCTGTCCCTGCCTGCTTGCATCCCCTGCCTGCTTCTATCACCTGCCTGTTTCTGTCCCCTGCCTGCTTCTATCACCTGCCTGCTTCTGTCCCCTGCCTGCTTCTATCACCTGCCTGCTTCTGTCCCCTGCATGCTTCTATCACCTGCCTGCTTCTGTCCCCTGCCTGCTTCTATCACCTGCCTGCTTCTGTCCCTGCCTGCTTCTATCCCCTGCCTGCTTCTATCACCTGCCTGCTTCTGTCCCTGCCTGCTTCTATCCCCTGCCTGCTTCTATCACCTGCCTGCTTCTGTCCCTGCCTGCTTCTATCACCTGCCTGCTTCTATCCCCTGCCTGCTTCTATCACCTGCCTGCTTCTATCACCTGCCTGCTTCTATCCCCTGCCTGCTTCTATCACCTGCCTGCTTCTATCCCCTGCCTGCTTCTATCACCTGCCTGCTTCTATCCCCTGCCTGCTTCTATCACCTGCCTGCTTCTATCACCTGCCTGCTTCTATCACCTGCCTGCTTCTATCCCCTGCCTGCTTCTATCACCTGCCTGCTTCTATCCCCTGCCTGCTTCTATCCCCTGCCTGCTTCTATCACCTGCCTGCTTCTATCACCTGCCTGCTTCTATCACCTGCCTGCTTCTATCCCCTGCCTGCTTCTATCACCTGCCTGCTTCTATCACCTGCCTGCTTCTATCACCTGCCTGCTTCTGTCCCTGCCTGCTTGTATCCCTTGCCTGCTTCTATCCCCTGCCTGCTGCTATCACCTGCCTGCTTCTATCCCCTGCCTGCTTTTATATTAAAACAGGAGAAAGCAAACTAAATAATTGCTTGGGCGATAAAGAGAAATCTAGGAAATAAAGAAAAATAAAAGAAAAAAGATGTGGAAACATTTAGAAAAGAAACAGAAAATATGAAAGACACTTTCTTGAGGGATTGAAAACTGACTGCTGCCAACTAAAAAAATAAAGATTACATTTTGTGTTACAAGCAAAAAAAGTTTTAAAAATTGATTTTACAGAGATTAATAATGCTGAAAAATAATTTTAAGCGGTCTAAAATACAGCCCTGTACACCAGAAATAGTCATAGATGGAGATCTCCACATGGTAGAGTCTTTAGAGGGAGACGCGGGCAAATGTTAGACTAAAGATTTATAAACGTACAATCCTTTATCTCAAAGTTTATGTAGACAGAAATCAACTTACCAATGGAGCATACATAGTTACTATATGAAAAACAAGCACACTTCTGTAGCTGACATTTTCTGGAACAGTCAAGAAGACTTGTGACTTGTAATATTGTTGTGGAATATTGCATTACAGAGTTACTTTTTTCTACTTTGTAAAAATAGTCCGATCTTACTTGGACTATCAGACCTAAAAGACAGTGTATTTCTGAGTTTTAAGTTTGATATTCTAAATTCAAGTTTACATTCTAAATTAAAAGATACATAATTGTTGTTGAATATTTTAAATTAAAACTTCGCGTTTTCTTTCAAAATATTTTACTGCATTTCTTTTTCTAGTAGAACACTCACGCATTACATCACACACACACTCTAAATGGACCTGTCACGTGGCGTGCGCGTCAAAGTTGCAACAGAAGTGTAAACTGATTAAACAAAGTCTATTTATACAGAGGCTTCTCAGAGATTAAACAGTTGCTGTATACTGCTGGGTAAAGAATTACTAGCTCGTTGGCCACACTGGGGAAACTCTATTAAATTAGGCTAGAGAACGAGAGCATATTGATCTTGAAAAGACTCGACCTATATGTCCTCGGGTATTATCCTATCTTTTGTAGAGTTTAATAAGATAATGACCAGTAACATTTAAGGCCTCGTCTTCTATGTCTAGATCTAGATTTGTATTATCCGTGATTCGTTTCCCAAATTGGGAGGGGAGGGGGTAAAAAACATTTCATTTTTTTTAAATCTAACATTCATTAATAAAATTAGTTAAATACTTACTGGTAATTAATTGTTTTTTTTTTTGTTTGATACAAACAACGAAAATTAATTCTTAAGTATTCACAGATAAAGCTAAATATCTAGGGTTCTGTCCCCTTAGGTAATTGTGTTGTTATTTCTCCCACACCCATTCTCGTATCAAGTTGAAACTTATAGAATGATTTGTTGGACCTAACGTTACACGAATCAATACAAAAATTAATTAATTGATTATTGGTAATGAATTATTTTGCTTATAGCATCAACAAATGGGAAATATCCTCTATATTATTGAAAGATATAGTTGTAAATGTGGATTTCTTTTACTTGGGAAAGCTTTGTTATTTTTTTTAAAAAGTATTTTGATATTGATCAACACTAACATTCTTATTCCCCTCTTCTCCCTACATCTGACTGTTATGGTTACCTTGACTATACGTGCTCTATCCGATCTGTGTACATCTAAATTAAGTTGTCGTCCGGAATAAGTGATTAAGAATATTTACTTACCTAGGTAGCCTAAACTCAGAAAGGAGCTGAACTGATATAATTGTATTTGACGCATTTCTGGCGTTTTCTATTTTACTCTGGTGTAAGAGTTCACTCAAGACATGGACAGTCTAGTTATAACAATTAAATTTTGTAAAGATGCGTGTTTTAAATGAGGCAGTGCAGCTTTTTTTAAAAACGTATCCTATAAAATGGTGTGTCTCAAACGTTTGCTAGTGTTGCCCTACCCCCAAAAATATGTTCGCTTTCCCCTTAGCCAGACAAAGATTAGTATTATTATTATAGCTTTTTATATAGCGCTACTTTCATGCTTATAGCATGCTCAGAGCGCTTTTTGTCCAATCTCATTTGTGGACCAGTGGGGGGAGGGGTATCTAGGAGTTGGTTTTCCGTGCTGCCTTTAGGCGCTCAGTAAACACAACTCTGCCCGAGTCGGGTGTCGAACCTCGAGCCCCCTTCTAGGTAGCGAAGCCAAGCCAAGTTCAATCGCACTTGGCCTCTCGACCACGCTTCCCACCGAGGAAGCGCCCTGAGCTGCCTTAGTGAGATACGTCAAAAGCCTAAACCACCGTTTTCCTGCATTCTTAGCTTGAAAAACTTATATTCCTTGCGTTGACAACATACATCGTAAGAGATGGTAAAGATAATGTCAAGGAAGGTACATTCATAATGTATGGTACAGATAGGCAGGTGTGAGAGCTAGTCAAAGAAATAGAGCATGTAGAATTGTAACTGGCTTGATCGTCACCACATCACCCTCGCGTTCAACGAAACTTCTTCAATCTGGCCTGTTTTGTTCACGTGACAACCATCAATGGAATGCGAGTGCTATAAATGATTGATAGACTTTAGAGACGATATATTGAGAGTCATGTTGAAATGTTGAAATGATTTCTTCACAATAATTGTTTTATTTGATCTTGATGCAAACAGCTCTCGCTCCATTAGTATGGAAGTTCTACTTAGAAGTTTAAACGGCGTAAGGGGAGTTTAATTGTGAACAATGTTAATATTGTCGTTATTACTTCATTAATACTCAAATATGGGTTTATAATCAAAAAGCAAATGAAGAAGAATTTAATAAAAAAATAAAAGACCGCATTTGCGTTACTCTTGTAGCAGTAAGCCTCTTCCACAGGGGGAACTGGCCCTAACATTTTGAGAAACGCTGTTGTAAAAAAAATATTGAGGCATGGAAATAATGTAGGGCGTAAAAAAATCAGATCGATTTGCTTAAACAAATAAGGATTTTATCTCTAGGGTAATCAATGTAAAGATATTGATATTTGAAATCTATATTTAATTTTTAACACATTGGATTTCATACTCAATATTAAAATGTCAGACACCCTTGTGACCATAGAGATTCGATTGATCTCATTGTATTTATACGTCAATTACACTGTAGTCAACCATCAGAGCAATACAAGAAGACTAGTAGGTCTAAATCTTTCCATATCTTTCTATCTTTTTGTTTGTCTGTTTGTCTATCTATCTATTTATCTCTATGTCACAATAAATTCTTAATATGGAGTTTTAAAATGTGAAGATGGCTTGAGGCTACTCTAGTGTTGTGTTGATCAGACAATCTTATATAATACATACGTTACTTCAAAATGCTCCTGTAGCACTTGGGTTATTTTTATACTTTTATCTCTGATCTTCATTAAACACTCAAAGAACATCCTATGATGCCGGAGATTCATATATAGACTCAAATAATAAAGATTCTTTAATTCAAAATACAAAACTCAGGAAAAAAAATTCAGGAACTAGGAATCACTCACAATATACATAATGTTCAAAATGAAACAGTAGAAGTTGAAAATATTCTTCTGAGCTCGTTATAAAATAAATTCAAACAAACATATTAATTCTGCAAACCAAAATTATGTGACTTTGTCTCTCTAAGTTCCTTCTGCACTGACAAGCTTCTGATGCCCAGCTTAAACAGTTTCCGGCAAACCACGAACTTTATGACGTCATAGCTCTTCCGTTACAGAACCTTCTAGAACAAAGGCAGAGCTAGTTGCTAAGGTTACTGCCGGTTAAAGTTAAAATTAGATGCAGCTAGTCTGCTACGAGACACTATATATTTATCTATCTATTACTGCTAATAGCGGATCCAGAACTTTTTAGTGGGGTGGGTTTGAAATCCAATTCCTAACCAATGTAAAATCTTATCTTATGTATGAACACTCACAAACACCCACACATACACAAACACACTTTTACATGTATGCATATTGAGACAGTTTAAGGCGTATTGTATTATCTAATTGCATCAAAGGAGACAGTAAGTTGGAGCACTGAATGTACATGTTCCTCGGTGAGGTCATTACAAAACATTTGGTTTCGCCTGTTTCATCTCTGAAAAGTTTTGTTGACACAAATAATTGCTGTTATTAATGTGATCAACCGTAACGATTGTTTTTGGAGATTGTGAAAGTTTTGTCATCTAGGGATGTCTGTTTTTTTTAATCAATCAGTTTCGCTTGCAGGTCTAGAGAGGTAGTTAAGACATTAGACGCAGATGGATTTTCGTAAAGACTTTTTGAATTTTTTTCAAAATATGATAATCCAAACAAGTTTCACTAAAGATATTCTAGAAGCACCTCAAACTTTGGATCAATTTTTCTGTTAGGAAAGACATAATAAGCTGCTGATCAAGTTGTAAGCAAGGTTTGCTCTTTCGTCTGCTGAATTAAAAACTGATATTTCGTTTGGAAGACGCTTATTAAGTCTGCATACACATGTAAAATCAACTTGTCTTTCGCCTAAAGTTTTGTGTCGGTGTGATGTGTGTCTTATAAAATCCCATAACAATGAACCGTCGTTCAGCTGAGACACTTTTTCTTTGTTTTAAAAATTTATATTCATGTCTCAACCAAAACTTTCTTTGGGCTAACGTCTTAAAATTCGGACTCCATTTCTGTCTTAAAACCTCTGAAAGTTTTGTGGCTCAAAAGTTGTGTGATTTAATGAACACTATCACCATCACATGGTTCAGATTCAACATAATTTTGTTGAATATTACATTGAAACCTCAGGCGCTCGGTTCCACTCGACAACTTTTCTAATAACTTTTGTTGTAACATCCGCTGTGACATCCATCCATACTTCTGGCACCATCAAGAGTTACTCCAACTAATTTCTCTCAAGAAAGAAAAGATCATCTGTGATGGTTGATTACTTCTTTTACAAGTCTATGTCAGTGGTGCCAGTGGTGGTCCTATGCATGTTCATCATAGCTACTAACTTCTCTTTGATTTCAAAATTGTTGTTTGTACCCTGGAATAAGTACCAAGAGTATGGCCGGTACTATTTGTAAGCCTCAGGGCCGGAGTTAAGTATGTGGGAGGCAAGATTTTGTGTGGTCCCGACAATTTCTCCAAAGCTTTAATAAAGACCCACTTAGGAATGAAAGTACTTATATCTAAAAGCATGCTCTATTTGAGAAGAAAGAAATTCTTGTAAACATAATCTTACTTCCTTTAAAAAAAATTATAATTTGCATATTTTAGTTTTAAAAATGTATATTTTTGAAATTGTGGAGCGTAAAGCCCTTGGTAGATGCTTTGTCGTAAATACGTAGCTGTAGTGACTTTTTCCAAGCATGCTACAAGAGTACACTTCTTACGACATTTTTGCCAGCCATAAAAATGAGAAAACAAATGTTAGAAGAGTTCAAGTTTATAACCCGTCGAAATGTTGTAAATATATAGAATGTTGTAAATGCATGGAATGTTGTAAATGTATGGAAATAAAAGAAACACTGCATATATTTGTTGTGATAAATTAATATAATACACAAAATATAAAAGAATGTTTCATAAGAGAATCAAAGAAAATACTTTTCAAAATATTACTCTCAATATTTGTGATATTTATATTTTGAAATACAAAACCCCCTTTTTTTTTTACGGTACCAATTTTTTTTATCCATGGCTTGAACTAAAAATAGCAGCTGAACTGTCGTTAGATCTTCTTGATGGTCCCTGGTTCATGCCCCTGCTCGCTGCCATCCCCGTCGTCCTTTGGGAGGTATGGACTAGGAAGTCAATTATCTTTAACTCGGAAGGAACATCCGAAACATGTCAAACATTTTACAACACTTAAAAAAAAAGATTTATTTAAAAATCTATAATAACAATGTGGTTACAATGAAAGCTATAGTAAACTCTCTAAATTGAACATCTACAAATACAACGGAAGTACCAAAAGATGTTGAAAAAATAATACAAAAATAATATTACGCTTGATTGGTCTTGGTCTCTTGTGTTACTACTAAGGGACATCAGTCATTCAAGGGAAGTTGAAGAAAGACTTCTCACAAATATAGGTATAATTTAACAAACAATTGTCATCATTTAGCAGCATCTTTATGTAGTAGTTAAAGGTTATACAGTCTTCACTGGATTTACTGTATGGATTGTAGTTACTTGGTTCACCTGTTCAAGTTAGGTTTGAAAGTTTTTACTATTGGAGTAAACATTAATATTGTTATTAAGTAAGGAAATTTAACTGAAAAAGACATTGAAGTTTTGTGTAATATGTTAGCTCTACATCAATAAAATAGATCAATACTAATTACTTAGTGAATATGTAGATCCTATAAACAATTGTAATGCAGGGATTCTCGTATTGGCGATACTTCCAACAGAACTACTCTTTTGAAAATAGAATAATTTAATTTTCCAAACTGAAAAAGTAAAACGGGAGAACACAAACTGTTTCTAACACAAACTGTTTCTAACACAAACTGTTTCTAACACAAACTGTTTCTAACACAAACTGTTTCTAACACAAACTGTTTCTAACACAAACTGTTTCTAACACAAACTGTTTCTAACACAAACTGTTTCTAACACAAACTTTTTCTAACACAAACTGTTTCTAACACCAAATAGAATTAAATTTCAATATAAAAAATATTATTCACAGCAGTAGACGTAAAGCTTGAACTGTATAGTCTCTATGATCTGTTAAGAGCTTCAATACAAGTACTGCATCTATTTCTAGATCTTAAACTTCCGTTAGATTCGGGATGTGTGACTGAGAGGCTGAAACCGCTTGGCCACGACTTAGCCAAATCCCGACTCTAGCTCAGTTGTGTTTGCACGGAAAACTTCTACCAGACCCCTCCCCCCAACTGGTCCACAAAAGAGATTGGTACATAGTGCAATGAGCGTACTATAAGATGGAAAGATGCGCTATATATGTTATTTAAAATAAAACGAAAATTGCCGAAACTTCTGATAACTGAAATGTATTATCTTACTACCTAATTTATTTTTCTGTCTAGAAAGTCAAAGCCAATGTGTGAACAAAGTCTCTGTCAACATTGACAGGTACATCATAACTTTCATAAGCTTTTCAATCCTCTAAATATTCCCGCTATATCAAGCGGCTAATTTCTACATGTTACAGACGAATAGTACCTCCATGACACCGATGTGTTCAGCGTGCCATATCACTGCCTCTCTTAATGAAGTTACATGGGAGGTAGTGCGTTGGAAAGAGCTTTGCAGGAGGTCAACAAAAGAGATAGAGAGCTCCCTTGTGCCTTGAGAGCAGTCGGCTTTTTAAAGCCAAGATGGGACTTCATTGCAATCTACTTGGAAGTAATCCTATTCTCCCAAGCTCTACACTATTGACAATTCTTTTCCTGGTTAAAAATATCTAATTTCTTTACAATGATAATTATTACATTTACATTTACCTGGGGCGAAAGTCTGTTGTATCCAACTTTTACTGCAGACGGTATTGTCGTCTTCCCACATGTAAGTTCCTTCTACATTGATATCATTAAGACCAATCCAGGTCGCCATATATAAGTAGTTGGACTGTAGCCATTCAAGCTTGTCCATTGTTTTGACAGTATAAAGGTGAGCATCTTTGTCTGAATAATATTGAAGTCAATTAATAAAAAGAAGGTTATATATATATCTACTTTTGCAGATGACAAAGATCACACGAATATAATATATATATAGAATCTAGCAGGGTAAATTACTCTTCGCAGTTTAGCACTATTATTGTTTTCAAAGATTATTCTCCTTGTTTTACCCTTGACAGGCCTCTTTCTTTAGATCTTCGGACTTCATGGTCTTTGAGTTGTTTTGGGCAGAGCTCGGGGGTTTGGTTTTTCCCCCATGAAATTAGAGCCAGACAAAGTTTTCTTGAAAATTCTGATATTGGTTTTCGATGTTCCATATCGTTGTGTTGGTAGTTTTTGTTACTTATATTTTATAGGATAATTAGTGATAGGCTAGCCTTAATCAGTGTTGTATCAACTAGTTGTTTTTTCCCCTCCATTTGGGGCCCCTCAACTCAAGAAAACAGATTTAAATTATAACAGACAATAGCAGAGTCGTGAGATATCTTACAAATGAATATTTACAAATGACTAGGCCATTAGAGGCGTCACCAGGATCGGTGTCACCCGGTGCATCCGCACCCACCACATCTCCCCTCGTGACGCTACTGCACAACGAATTAAATATTTACAATTTTGACCACATCCCTTCTTTTGTATTTATAAAGTTGATTTTTGGTTGAAAAGTTTGTGAAGAGAAGTCCTTGCCCAGGTGTGAGTCCACTTGTTAGTTTCCAATTAGTGATAGCTACTCAGAGCAAACAAATGAGACTCTATGACTATCTCTTCTTTAACGGGTTAATACTTGATTCATTATATGTCTATTACTAGTCTTACACCTATATCTTTCTTTTAACAATTGGTATGATTTTAATGTACACAAGTAAGTTAGTTACCACTTATATTTTTCTTATCGTATAAACTACAAACGATACTTCAAAAAAGAGGATAATTATGTCCTACGCGATTCATGTGGCGAATATCTTTGATAACTTGTCAGTTTACAGTATTAGAGATAGTGTAAAAGAGTCACTAAGTTGTAAAGAACAACGCCATATTTTACTAGGACTATGTGGATAAGTTTTATAACGGTAATTACTTTTGCAACAAGAAAGACATTACAAATACTTTTGTAAAAAAGACATTACCTCCTTTATGCAACTTATTGAGCTTTGATTTTTCTCTTAAAAATGAATTAATGTTGATTTAAAAACTTTTTTTTACCCCGCCCTTTCCCCCTTCTCGCCGAGAAAGAATCCTGGTTAAGTGAATGTAGAGATCTAGGACACCTTTTAAATATTCTAATGATACGAATTTACATCTATACTTAGAAAACAGTGCGCAAAATTTTCCTGAAGATTAATTTATTAAACTCTTGAATTATTAAATCGTTTACATTCGGAAATTCCCGAACTTGATTGTCCTTTCAAGAACGCGAAATCGTTCTTTTCAAAACCGGTATAGGATCTAGACCTAGATTTAGTCTCTAGCCAAATTTACATATATATATTATTTTACTTTGAAAAATTATAACTCCTAAACTAGAGTTTTGCCCAATGTGACCAACGAGCTAGAAATTAATTCTTTTCTCAGCGAAATACATCAACTGTTACATTTCAAGGAAAATCTTTGGAGCAATTTTCGACATCAGCGTCCTCCCAGCCTCTATGAAGGAATAACTTTTATCTCTGGAGGATGATCAGTACACATAGTTTTAGAAAACAAGTTCTCTGTGTATATATGATACATTTTGTGCTAAGTGATTACATGAATATAATGGAATTACCTCGACAGTCGTCTCTGGCAGTGATGTAATCCGTTTTAACTGTAGAAAACCACACGCATGCGCAGACCGAACCCATGGTGATAAGAGCAAATCCGTCGCTGTTATAACATGGAACATAAATCTCTTGGCTTGGGATCGTGGTCTTGTTGGTCGAGTTACACTGGCCTGAAACAGGAAGGAACAGTTTGAAACTTTTCTGTGTTTTTGCTTCTTTTGAAATAGTTTTTAGTTTTCCTCTTGATTTTGAAAAAAATGTTTAAAGGAACTATTCATTACATTTCATTCAAACTTAACTATTAGCGCACTTGGCATATTTTGTGTATCTCATATGAATGAGCTGATCACATTTTGGTTTTAAAGAGAATTACGCTACTATACTGGATAGATAGATATGCCTGAGCCAGGATAACCAGTGACTTGGCAGAATTGAAGACATTAGTTAACATGCATGACTAGATGCTTGACCCGTAGAAAGTAATCATCTTCTTTTTTGAACAGACGTCTGTATTTATAAGATAAGATAAGATATTTATTTCAACAGCTTTTACATTTATAGCATGCTCAGAGTCCAATCCTAATCTCTTTTGTGGGGTGGACCAGTGGGGGTAGGGGGTATCTTGGAGGTTTTCCGTGGTGCCTTTAGCTGCTCAGTAAATACAATTCTGCTTGAGCCGGGTTTTCAACCTTGAGCATCCTTATTAGCATTATTTTGTCACTCCCTAATTAAAAATGAGATGAATTTAAAAGTAAACCAAAACACCAAAATTATAAATTTAATACAAAATTTCCACTTAGCTTCATGGATTAAAAAAGTATATATAGTTTCGTCTCTAGATTACCCTATTCCAATAATAGTTATAAGAAATGTGATGCATTGTGTCAAAGTGATTAACCCGGCCAGATCTTTTGTTTTTGTTTGGAGTCAAGTATTTCCCCTTATAATTTTTTACGTCTTTCTTTACCTCGCAGACACATATCTGAGCATCTTTAGTCTTAATAGTAAAGAATAGAACACACGAATGAATTACGTCATACTAAAAGTAGTAAGTAAAGTTTCCCATTCAGACCTTGTGGTCTATAGAGCATATGACGTAAAGGTCATTTGTTTCTGTGGCCTACGGTTAACAAGGGCGTCATGTGGCCAGCACAACAACCAACCACCTATACTTTTCCCCAACTCATTAGAGCTGGGTGTGACGTCATACTAGTTAAAGAAGAAAGGTGAAGGTCTTTTGACTCAGAGGACCTGAAGAGAATCCTTTGCTAAAGACAGGCGCAGAAGACGGAAACTTAAATAAACCTTCGGCGGACACTTTTTTAGAGTCTGATGTGCTAAAATATGTAGGTTGCAACTGGGTTTAGGTGTCACGTGACACACTGCACTTATCCTTAATCTTCGGAACTGAAGACATTGTTTAGCTCTTAATGCATACGGAAGTCAACTCACCAATGGAACATGACTGGATGCTGTAGGAGTAACAGGAGCAGTTCTGTTCCAGACATTTCCTAGCACACTCCATGATACTTGCAACTTGGATTGTGCTTGTTGAATACAACATTACCGAGCCGTCAGGGTCTACTTTGTGGAAAAGTGCAGAGTTTGTTGGTACAGCTAGCCCTAGAAGACAATTGGTTCCCGGGAATTGAGTTTCTTATTAAGTGTCAATGAGTTACAATTACAAAAACAATTTGATCAGCACTATTTACATTTAACTAGGTCGTACTTTGATCATTCTATGTGACATAAAAATAGCTTTGTATATTGGCAGACGGAAAAAATAGTTTTGAAGATCTGCGTGTCCTTTAAAGGGTTTTGAGAGAAAGAGAGAGAGAGAGAGAGAAACTAAAATAGACAGGGAGACAACGTTTAAATTGTTTTCATTAATGTTAACATAAGTTCTAGTGAATGTTTACTTTTTTTACCTAAACATTGCATTAGGAACAAGACTAATTTTAAAAATAGTGTTGAGATGTATTTATTAAATATTCTTTATGTGATTATAATGGTTTATCAGTGTGTTTTTACGAATAAAAAATATTCGATGCTACTAGTTGTGCTTGTAGAAAAACAGAAAAAAAAGATTAATTAATAATAATAAGAAGAAAACCAACTTTCAATATACATACAATATACACAACAAAAAGAGAGAATTGAAATGTCCGTATCACATCATTTATATAAATTCTGTCCTCCATCCAAAAGACACTTCAGTTGACATAGTCAACAAGATTTAATATACATTTATTAGCAATGATTCAATATCCTTATTAAGGGCCTACTCATCCCTACTGTTTGAGATTTTTTTTTTCCTTTCTGTTGTTTTGTAGCTTAAATATCAAGTACGGTAACTGTATTCAGGAAATTTGTTGTTCAAAATTGTGTTACAATTGAGTTACCTTCCTTTATTTTCTCCACAGTTCAATGCTAAGCATTGCACAAAAAAGTCTCAGTAAAAAAACAAGTCAAAATTACAAGGACGCGTTCAGCTTCAACAGATTCTAAATTGAAATCTAGATTCTAAAACACCTCATTTACAAGTACTTCAATTCTCTTCCTAGTAACCCAGTGCCTTGTAATGAAAGCGGAGGCAACAATTAATTCATCTATAATACTCGAATATTTCCAAAGTCTTAAGAACTAATTCAGGAATCTGTTCAGAAAAAAGTAAAGAACTTTTCCACTTACCTTCATAGCAAGAACACAGAAACACGCATACACAGAGACGTTTGAAGTGTACTATTTGCATTACTGACTTTTACAAAGAAGAATTATTTCTATCAAGAAAAAAGATTAAATGCAGTTACGATTAAACAGATTATAATATAATCTTGAACGAACCATCTGAATCGTTAAAAACAAAAAACAAAAAATCATGAGCTTTAAAGCAAAAAAAACAAAACAATGTAGATCTTACAAGGTGATCGGTAGGGATTTTTTATTTTCTTCAAATTAATCAAATCAAATACATTTCAAAAGTATACAAATTTTAGCAGAGTAACGCTAGAAAGGTCAGTTTTTAATTTAAAAAATGTTTGCGTGTTCTACAAACAGCAATGTCCTGGTGAAAGCTGGTGTTAACTGTTGCTCTGGGCAGGTCACCTTATTCCTTGTGTCATGCCTTATGGTTGTATGTATAATATATTGGCGAACTTTAGAAAAAACAAAAAGCGAAAACGATAAAGCGCCAGCATGCCTTAGCATAGAGAACACTCGGTAGCATAGAGAACACCTGGTAGCACAGAGAACACCTGGTAGCATAGAGAACACAGGGTAGCATAGAGAACACCCGGTAGCATAGAGAACACCTGGTAGCACAGAGAACACCTGGTAGCATAGAGAACACCTGGTAGCATAGAGAACACCAGGTAGCATAGAGAACACCCGGTAGCATAGAGAACACCTGGTAGCACAGAGAACACCTGGTAGCATAGAGAACACCTGGTAGCATAGAGAACACCTGGTAGCACAGAGAACACCTGGTAGCATAGAGAACACCTGGTAGCACAGAGAACACCTGGTAGCATAGAGAACACCTGGTAGCACAGAGAACACCTGGTAGCATAGAGAACACCGTGTAGCATAGAGAACACCTGGTAGCATAGAAAACACCTGTTAGCATAGAGAACACCCGGTAGCATAGAGAACACCTGCTAGCATAGAGAACACCTGGTAGCATAGAGAACACCGTGTAGCATAGAGAACACCGGGTAGCATAGAGAACACCTGGTAGCATAGAGAACACCTGGTAGCATAGGGAACACCTGGTAGCATAGAGAACACCGGGTAGCATAGAGAACACCGGGTAGCATAGAGAACACCTGTTAGCATAGGGAACACCTGGTAGCACAGAGAACACCTGTTAGCATAGAGAACACCTGGTAGCATAGAGAACACCTGGTAGCATAGAGAACACCTGTTAGCATAGGGAACACCTGTTAGCATAGAGAACACCTGGTAGCATAGAGAACACCTGTTAGCATAGAGAACACCCGGTAGCATAGAGAACACCTGCTAGCATAGAGAACACCTGGTAGCATAGAGAACACCGTGTAGCATAGAGAACACCGGGTAGCATAGAGAACACCTGGTAGCATAGAGAACACCTGGTAGCATAGGGAACACCTGGTAGCATAGAGAACACCGGGTAGCATAGAGAACACCGGGTAGCATAGAGAACACCTGTTAGCATAGGGAACACCTGGTAGCACAGAGAACACCTGTTAGCATAGAGAACACCTGGTAGCATAGAGAACACCTGGTAGCATAGAGAACACCTGTTAGCATAGGGAACACCTGTTAGCATAGAGAACACCTGGTAGCATAGAGAACACCGTGTAGCATAGAGAACACCTGGTAGCATAGAGAACACCTGGTAGCATAGAGAACACCTGGTAGCATAGAGAACACCTGTTAGCATAGGGAACACCTGGTAGCATAGAGAACACCTGGTAGCATAGAGAACACCTGTTAGCATAGGGAACACCGTGTAGCATAGAGAACACCTGGTAGCATAGAGAACACCTGTTAGCATAGGGAACACCTGGTAGCATAGGGAACACCTGGTAGCATAGAGAACACCCGGTAGCATAGAGAACACCTGGTAGCATAGAGAACACCTGTTAGCATAGGGAACACCTGGTAGCATAGGGAACACCTGGTAGCAAAGAGATCTTTTAAAAAAAAAGACAGAGGGATCTACATTTGAGACTAAAACAAAAGGAACGCCTGAAACACAACTTAACTCTTTCTCTCCTAACTGACGATACCAACGTTCATTCCACCAGAATGTGGTAAATAATTACGGAGAGAAAGAGTTATATTGATCTCTGGAAAACAACGAGTTGGTCTGCTTTTAGTGTGACAAAATATGTAGATGACAGTTTGGACTGCGTAGCTATGAGAAAATTTTTTACTCTTTCTTAAATCTTTGGCCTTTAAGACTCGTACACATGTTGACAAAAAAAGAGTTGATCTGTATGCCAGAAAGGCGTTCGTTGAGAAAGTGTAGACAAATACTAGAACATATGCATGTAAAGGAAACTAGTGTTGATTTTTACTTGCAAAAACCAATGGAGAAACTAAAGACGCATTCAGATCGATGTATTAAAAGAGAGTTAACAACTCGCATTTTGATTATGTTCCGACATATTTGATGTCAACAATAGTTTATTTAACGCTCAAATATCGACAGTGCTCACAGCATAATATTTTAAATGTCACGAAATTTTGTTTTCTTGGAGAATATTTTGTCTTCAGTTTTTTATCTATCTATCTATCTATCTATCTATCTATCTATCTATCTATCTATCTATCTATCTATCTATCTATCTGTCTGTCTGTCTGTTTGTCTATCTATCTATCTATCTATCTATCTATCTATCTATCTATCTATCTATCTATCTATCTATCTATCTATTTATCTATCTATATGTCTGTCTGTCTGTCTGTCTGTCTGTCTATCTATCTATCTATCTATCTATCTATCTATCTATCTATCTATCTATCTGTCTGTCTGTCTGTCTATCTATCTATCTAGGCATTTATTTTCAGGTACTTGGGAGGCAGTGCAACTAAAATGAATAGATCTGTAATTTTCGCACTTGCTTTGCGTTGGTAGTCCATGACTCACTGCGTTAAGTAGCGTGCTCAAAACGCATGCCTTGTAGACCTCCATTTTGTAGTAAGCTTCCAGTTTTCTCAAACATTTGGTCTGAGTCTAGCGAAGGTCGACACAACTTTCACTCTGCGTTTTTTTTTAAATATATATCCTGTAATAGGAACAGGACAAAAAAAAACAAACATGTTTAGCATGTTTTCATCAATGAGGATGGAAGGTATTGTTGTAGCAGGTGGCCCCATCACGTTTGTTTTCTTCGTGCTTATAGTTAGCCCTTAATCTGTGCAGGCCTGAGGGAAGCGGGACATTAGTGACTGAAGATCTTCCTGTGAGTTTGCCACTACTACATTTTTCATTTATTTGGAGAATTGTTAGGGAAGGTTGATTGGGGGGGGGGGGGGTGACACACTGAGCTTACCGCACCGGGTGACACCGACTATAGTGACGCCAGTTATAAAAGTTATTTATGAAAGCAATGCAGATGAAGTGTCTGATTCTTGACTGGGCTCAAATGGGTTACTTTAAACTACTATGACTTTGACCACTACAGGTCGATAATACGCACAGTGTTCACATTGATACCTAAATAACAATAAATAAATAATGCATTCCATCTCACCATACATGCCCCTGACAGGGATGTACCGACATGTTTTTTTTCTTTTAAAATCTTTAAAACAACTTTGTTTCTATAGACATTATTTTAAAAACTCTTAACACTATAAGAGGTAAAATTACAAGGTCGCCATACTTTGTGATCAGTGTATATATAACAATGAGATGCCCTTGTACCTTAGCGAACTGATTACTCCACATGTCCACCAGAGAGCCCTGCGCTCAATGGACTCAACGCTCTTTGTGGTACCACGTTTCTCCCTCAGAAGCTACGGTCTGTGGGCTTTTTCAGTGCACGGGCAAAAATTTTGGAACTCACTCCCCATTGATCTCAGACAGACAATATGCCACACCACTTTTCAGAAGAACATAAAGACTTATTTGTTTCAAACTTTTTTAGATTAGTTTGTCACTATAACCGTAGTGTTTGTGTTTGTAATGTTATTACAGCGCCTTTAGCCTACATTTTGTTTGTTAACACCGCTTTATAAATAAAATTATTATTATTATTAAAATATTTGAATTAGAAATAGCAAGTACAATTATTAAGTATTGTAAAAACTTAAGGGAGTCAACTCAACAAGGCAACGACGTTTATTCACGGGACATCACAATCACATAAGACAACATGTATCTTTAGCACAGTCTCTTTACATCGGCTCTAGACTTGGGCGGAAATCGTTCTACTTCCTCATGTTGACATCCTTCTCAGTCCAGTCTCTAACAGTGCGCACCTTCTGCACTAGCTTAGATGGCGGTGCGCATGGCAGAGTTAGAACAGTATGTTAATACAATCAATAGATATGAAAAGGTGCCAATCAAGACATACAAATCCAAAGACATAATTAACATAGTCTGACAGTATATTATATACACCTGGAACTAAAAGGATTTTTTTTTTTTAAATCAATATATAGCAATAGCAGTAATAAAAAAAATAGCATTACCATAGAATTACCGTTTTCAGAATTATATATTTTAAAAAGAAATTGACAAGAGTATGTTTAAACGTGATACTTTATTTGTATTTTCAGATGCCTGTGAACGAACAGGTGACATTTTGTTAAAATTTATATGAAGAAAAGTTAAAGAAATAATTTGTCACAAATATAGAGGTAGGTGATACAACGGCTGAAACAAAAAAAAAAACAAGCTACATCATTTAGCAAATGTAAGTAATTTTTGAAAATTATGCAGTCTTCATCACTTGTTAGTAAGTGTACCTTGGTAAAATTTGTGGCAAATTTCAATTTGATCCGAGGATGGGAAATGGGAGAAAAAAATTATACACAATTTGTACATGACAGACAGACAGACAGACAGACGAGTGAGTTTTGTAAAAATCTTTGCGTGATTGAAAAAGAATCTTTGTGGCTTCACTGAGTACTGTAGAGAGAAATGTTTCTTGGTGTGGTCAGCAACGCGTCATGTGCCGGATATGGCCCGCGGACCGTATGTTGGGTGTTACTGATTTACAACTTGAGCTAAAGAGATTGATTAAAAAAAAAACACGACTTCTCGCAGATGTAGAGGCTTGTCGGTGAAAAAAAAACTAGCAGTTGACAAGTCGTCAAAGTTGTTTATGGAAAGTTGAAAAAAGGCTTTTCACAAATGTAGGTATTCATTGAAACACAAGGTGCATCATTCAGGAGCGGTACACTGTAAAAGAAGCTAATACAGTCTTCATCGTAGTTACCTCCTGGATAGAAATGGTTATTTGGCTCACCTGAAATAGTGAGTAATAATAGTGTTATCATTTCAGTTATACTGGCATTTTTTTTAGTTTTAGTACTATCTAAAATTTTAATTTTAAAATATATATATATATAAAATATAATAATAAGGCTTGACTTTGAGTCCGAATATTAATGAGGAATGCAGTATTTCCCGTGGATACACAGCCCCAGCTGTGACCTACATATTTTAACACAGCCAGAGCAGACATAACCATTGTCCGCCGGTGAACGGTTTAGATTTTCTTATCGCCGTTTACGTCTGTCCTCGGCAGCGGATTTTCTTTTGATCTCAAATGTGTATCCCGCGGCCTTCGTGAGTGACCTCCAGCTGTCTCGTTCTAGAACTGCATGCAACTAGGCGCCCTCTACAGTCTATAGGTAAACTAGCAAATCGTGCAAATATAAATTACCAAACAATACGGAATAAGCAGTGTTTTCAACAAAATGTTTTATATTGTATTTCGATTTTTTTCTTTACGTAAAATATTGTATTTCTGAAGTGGCCGCGTCCAGGTGTTCCCAAATATAATAATTATAAAATTGTTTAATGTTATAATAATCAACATCATTAGTCCTACAATTGTTTGTCTGACATAAAACTAATGTACGGAATAGTGCGTAATGCCTAGCCCATTCCCAAGATTTATAATCTTGGTTATAAGCTATAAGCATGAAAATAGCGCTATATAAAAGCTATAATGATAATAATCTACAAGAACCACACAAAAATAGGTGAACATGTTGTCTATTACCAGATCTCTACTCACGTTAAGTTTTTTAATTTACCTGTAGCAAAAGTCTGATTAATCCAGCTCTGGCTGCAGACGGTATTGTCATCTTCCCACCTGTATGTTCCTTCTACATCAATGTCGTTTAGACCGATCCATAAAGACATAGAATTGTAATTCGATTGAAGCCATGTCAGCTTTTCCATTGTCTTGACAGTATACAGGTGAGCATCTTTGGCTGGATGAGGTTAGAAATTTTAATTTTTATTTTTATACGTAGGAAAGCAACATTTGATAGAAAAAGAAATGTAGCTTTGAAATTATAAATATCGACTATTATCTACAATATACAATTCTTGGTTTTGACCAAACATTCATTCACTCAAAAATAAAGCTTGTCATGGATGACAAAATACGAAAATTTAACCTATTCTTACTTAATTAAAATTAGAACAACTAAACCATTTTCGAAACTACTGTAGTTAAATTTACAAAAATGATTTTTTAGCGGCCCCCGAAAGGGGAAAAGACGTTATTAGTTTTGTGCAAAATGTCTGTCCGTCTGTCCGTCTGTCCGTCCGTCCCGTTTAGATATCGTAAACTAGAAAAAATATTGAAAATCCGACATCACAATATTTTAGACCATTCAAAGTTCTGATGCAACGGCTACTTTTTTTTCTGAAAGCGAAAAATCTAATTTTTAAGTTATGCAAGCAGTTTTTTAAAGAGAAAAAGCTAATTAGTATGCAGTATAAGTTAGACCTAGTTTAAAACGCCTTAGAGTCCACTCAGCTCTAATGGGTACCTGCCATTAGTTGGGGAAAAGTAAAGGCGGTTGGTCGTTGTGCTGGCTACATGACACCCTCGTTAACCGTAGGCCACAAAAAAACAGATGAACTTTACATCATCTGCCCTATAGACTATAAGGTATGAAAGGGAAACTAGTTAGGCCAGGTTCACATCTAACTTTACATTCACTTTCACCTATCCTTTGATCTGCGGGAAAGTTGGAGCACTACACAAGATCTGTTAACCTTCTTTCTGCATTCTTATCTCTCGTTTGTCTTTGATATAATTTCATTCGTATATTCTTTCTGAAAATATTGAAGCCTGCCTGGGTGGACCACTTCGGGGGCCGATTTTGAGTTTGTGTTTCCACACAAACTGTCTTTTGTAACCTTGTTTATTCTACAAAATATCTCTTTTAATACCGATATTTTAATGTATAAAATACAAATTATCATTATCATCATCATCAAACTCCATTTGAGTGAGGGCTTGAGAGGCTCAAATCCTCTTTTGCAAAAGCCCTGGACAGAAATCCTGCTGTTTTTCGTAGTGCATACATGTCACCATACATATCGAGAATTTTTGGTTTCACAGACCTGTCGGAGATCAACAAGTCTTGGGCAGTCAAAAAGAATATGAGACACGATTTCCTCTTCTTCCCCTCAGCGGGGGTCGAAATTTGGCTATAGTCGTGAGGAATAGGAGCAAACAGGACAGTGGCCTGTCCTTCACTGTGCTATAATAGCTTAATTAGGCCTGGAAAGCCTCAACCACAGGGAACTATAATTTCTTCTTTTTTAACACTTATTAACACTGTTTCGGTGCGTAACTTTCCATAATTACATATTTTTTCTTCTTATTATTATTTCTTTATATATCTAGATATTGTTCACAGTGAAAAAGTGGGATTATCATTAGATCAATGTGATTATTAAAAAAATTTATTTCACATCAATGTCAACAAAAAAAAAAAAAAAAAAAAAAAAAAACTAGATTACAAAGAGAGTTTGTGTTATCACACAAACTCAGAGGCGGCCCTCGTCGGATCTCTATAGGATCCGCTTATTTGCAAGGAATATTCAAGGCGTGATTTTTTTTTGATAGTCAAGTAATAATGTTTCAAAGATTCATTTGTTGTTGTAAAAAAAAAATGTTTTCTGTAAAATGTTTTACATGTTTCGAATGTTCCTTCAAAGCTAAAGATAATCTACTTCCTACTCCAAACTTACCGATAGACGACGGGTGATGGCAGCTAGCAGGGTATAAACCCGTGTTCGTCGAGACAATGTCCAGCGCTATAACCGCTTTGATTTGATTTGTAATTGAAAAAAGAAAAGAAAAGAACTGGTATCGTTTTTTGTACTTCGGCAACGTCTGCTCGATGTCCCAGCACAGTTACCAACTCAGCTTTTGGCATTTTCATTTAAATGAAACTAGAAAGAGGGTGTAGATCAACTTAGACTAATATTCTGATTTAGTACTTTTAAGATTTTTATCTACTAGATTTAGATCTAAAATCTAAATTTTAAATAATTGAGGTGTAATTTAAATACGATTTTCGTTTAAAAAAGCCTAGACAATCTATCAATAGTGTGAAAGCAACAATAAATTTAAAAATAGAAGATTAGTTTTAGTATTTTATAACATTGCAATATTGATCTAATCATGGGGAAATTAAAATCTACACTTTAAGTCTAGAAATTTAAATTCTGGATCTAGATCCAGTCTGTAATATTCTAAACTAGACCTGAAAATTCTGGATCTAGATCCAGTCTGTAATATTCTAACTAGACCTAAAAATTCTAGATCTAGAATATACAATGATTTTAATGAGAATATAATTCTAGATCTAGTGTAAAAAATCTAGATTAAATCTAGCTAGTATGTCTTATATAATATGAGAAAGATGACGAGGTTTAATAAACATTGATGCATCGAGTTTTTTTTAAAATACCATTTCATTTAATGAATTAATTCCATATGACGTCAAAGAAAAAAAATCCACAACGTTACACAACCTAGTTAGACTAAAAAATGTCTTCATCAATATGAGAAATTTGACGAGGGTTTATAGACATTGGTGCACCGAGTCCTATTACAAATCTATTTAAAGAATTTATTCCATATGACATATAATAAAAAAAATATTACGTCACAATGGCTTAGTTACACTAAAAATGTCTTTATCAACACGAGAAAGTTAACGACGGTTCATAGACATTTGTACACGGAGTTCTAATAGTATTTCATTTAAAGATTTATAAATAGGCCCATATATATATCACCAAAGATGATTGCGCTCCACCATGGACATACGATGGCAAGACTGCACTACAAATAGCGATGTTCTTGCGAACGCTGGTATGGACAGTATAGAGGGTCCTATTCTTATGGTCCGACAGTTACGCTTGGCAAGCTACGTAACCCGTATGGGAGAAGAACGTATGCCAAAAGCAGTCCTTTTTGGTGAGCTAAAAGGTGGTCGAAGTAACAGAGGTAAAGAGCGTAGAAACATTTGTTGGCATTGAATTGCTTTTCACAAATCAACCGGAACAATCTATTATAGATACCTAGAACTATTGCGATGTTTCGGAAGGAACATTAAAGATTTTCAATAGCTTTTAGTGTTGTTGTTGTTTCTAAATCTAAACGTGACGGAGAGACCGACCAACAGACAAAACGCACAAAAATAAGCGGTTTTATTCCTGATGGAAAAACTAAATAAAAACAAAATAAAATTGATTATTTAAAACTTTTTGTGAAAACTAGTTTAGTATCACGTTTTGCCTAAGCCGTCACGCTTTTGAACGATAGTCGCTGCATAAAAAATCATTTTTTTTTAATTTGCGTGATATTTTCGAACACTGTGCATTCTTAGCCTTTTTAAACAAACAAATCTTTTATTTTAATTTTAGCAGCTAGTTGACCAGAAAAACAGTTAACTAATATTTATATTTGTTGTGAACATTTCTTGTACATTTTATAAATATATCTGACTTTGTGATACTTAAAATACACAAAAAATTGTCTTTCTTTGGTAACACATTGTAACATTATCACCCTTAAATTTATGTATTGTTTTAGAATTGGTGTATTTTTATGAAATAAACGCTTGCACTATTAATTTTATAAACTAAACGGTTTGCTTTAGAAAACCAAAAGTATCTGTTGCACCTAAACTTTTCAAGCCACGACGCATGGTAAAATAATATTTTCATTTTTCTTCTAGTGTGACAGACGGACAGACGGACATTTTGCACAAACCTAATAGCGGCCGCTAAAAATATAATTTAGTTTACAAAATGTATGTAGTGCATTATTATTAGCTGTTACGCAAAGGGGAATTCTATTAAGTGTACGCTTTGTGCTTACTGGCCTTTCATTTGTGGGATACAAAAAAAAAATTGAGGCGATTTGAAAGTTCGTGCTACGGAATGGGAACTTTCTATTGGGAGATCACCAAAAAAGGTATACGATATTATTGAAATGCAGACTTTTCGACTGAAAATTCAAGGACCAAAAAGGTGCGTTGTGTGGGATAGGCGTTTCATTTAAAACTTGTGTGTATTGTGTTTGTGTTGGGGTTGGGGGGGGGGAGCGTTATAAATCAGGCAGACGACAAAACTACAACTGTTGGGTCTCACAAGTGTTTTTGCTTACTCTCTTTAACTGGGTTTCAATAAGTTTCACCCGTAGCACAGCACTGGCATCTGATCGTCATTTATATATATTGTGATGTTGCTTGTTCAGGCTGTCTTGAGGTCAACTATGGATGACTGTTGAATTTCAACCAATTACTCTGCAAGCATTTGGGTATTATTGTTCGGGTGTATTCCTTGTAGTTGATCAACAATCCAGACAAAACAAACACATCGGTTTTAACTAGTAAAGAGATGTAGTCAACGCTGAAGAACAATGTAACATGTATTTATTCTAAGAAAAGGCCACAGTAAACGTCTCTGTCACTAAACACGTCGTTACCCTGGAGGATTATATCGCTAACTGATTTTCCGGTCTCTGACCCAACATATCCCAAACGTCACTAGTCCCGTTCAATATGCGTCTTCTATGGTGCGTCGCTAAATAACTAAACTATAAATAAGGTTTCTAACAATATATATTTTATATAGAGTAAATATTCGCACTTAATTTATATCAAACTAACCAACTTTTTTTGTTTACACTATAATTCTTAACATCCGGTTTGTATTATTTATTACATATTCTAATTTATGGTGGAAAAATTGTAAATAGCTAGATTTTTTTGTGCATCCTGTGTACAGACTAAAGGAATTTTCGATAAGTATTTTTTTAAAGCTATATTATAATTTTTTGAAATATTTAGCACAGCAGAATCACATTTTCTCATCTCTTCCGTTGGTAGCATAAAATAAATAAAATATAGAGAAATTATTAGTAATTCATTCTATAACTTAAAATTTAAAAAAAAAATGAGAGAGAGAGAGAGAGTAAGAGAGAGAAAAGACAGACAGACAGACAGACAGATAGACAGACATAAAGACAGACAGACAGACAGAAAGATAGATAGATAGATAGATAGATAGATAGATAGATAGATAGATAGATAGATAGATAGATAGATAGATAGATAGATAGGTATTACTCAATGCATTTATTATATTTAGTTGTCTACCTCTGCAGTCATCTCTGGCAGTCATGTAACTTGTTGCGTTTGTCGACACCCACACGCATGCGCTAGCTGAACCAATGGTAATGAAGTTAAAGCCATCGTTTCCATAACAAGAAACGTAAATCTCTTGACTTCCACCTGAAGTATTGGCGGCCAAATCACACTTTCCTGAAATGGAAAAAAAATAAATTTGTATATACATTTATGAATGGTCAGTGTAATTATCTTCCAAATGTTTTTCTTTTCCGGCACAACACCCGAATCTATTATCTGACCAATAGGGTGGCGAACGTAACATTTTCGGTTGTAAAAGTTTGAGGGTGCTAGTTCTCTCCACAGGTATAGATCGAAGGGACTTACACCTGGATGGCCTTGTATTTGCGTTTCTCTTTTCGGCTTTCATGATAAGTCTGACTTTTTAAAAAGTAGTTCGTGTTTTTTCTTTATCCCACTTATCTCGTGAATCTCGTAATACGTTCCGTTACCACTTCATTTAAAGTGCGAATTCCGTTGGAAGAAACAAAATTCTCTAATGGTCAGATTATCTCGGTACGTTAGTTCTAGGATCTTTCTCAGACATCAGAGCTGAGCTAAGTTTACATCTTTTCAACTTTCTCAAGCCGTTGGGACGATGATTCTATTGAGGCGGATGGACTTTGGTCTGCAGGTTAATGACTTTGTTCAGAAAGGTAGTACTCTTTGAAAGACGGCTCCTACTTTCCCAGCATGCAACACCGTGATCGTGATATGCTTCTCCATCGCTGGTGATAACCCTCTGCCTAAACAGGTGAATTGGTGATAACCCTCTGCCTAAACAGGTGAATTGGTGATAACCCTCTGCCTAAACAGGTGAATTGGTGATAACCCTCTGCCTAAACAGGTGAATTGGTGATAACCCTCTGCCTAAACAGGTGAATCGGTGATAACCCTCTGCCTAAACAGGTGAATTGGTGATAACCCTCTGCCTAAACAGGTGAATTGGTGATAACCCTCTGCCTAAACAGGTGAATTGGTGATAACCCTCTGTCTAAACAGGTGAATTGGTGATAACCCTCTGCCTAAACAGGTGAATTGGTGATAACCCTTTTCCTAAGCAGGTGAATTGGTGATAACCATCTGCCTAAACAGGTGAATTGGTGATAACCCTCTGCCTAAATGGGTGAACTTTTCTTTTTGTTCAATATCTATATGACCAATGTTGGTGGGGTACTGGGTGTCCAATGATGATGGAGGTACTGGATGACCAATATTGATGACGGTAATGGATGACCAATGTTGATGGAGTTAGTTGATGACCAATATTGATGAAGGTAATACATGACCAATGTTGATAAGGGGACTGCATGACCGATGTTGATGGAGGTATTGGATGACCAATATTGATGACGGTAATGGATGACCAATGTTGATGGAGTTAGTTGATGACCAATACTGATGAATGTAATAGATGACCAATGTTGATAAGGGGACTGCATGACCGATGTTGATGGAGGTAATGGATGACCAATGTTGATGGAGTTAGTTGATGACCAATATTGATGAAGGTAATAGATGACCAATGTTGATAAGGGGACAGCATGACCGATGCTGATTAAGGTAATGGATGACCAATTTTGATGGATATACTGGATAACCAGCATAACTTTGTCTGCGTCTTAATCAAACCTATAATTTAATTGTATTCACGAGTAATTTTATATCGCCTACAAAACCCAGGTCCTACAGTCCGTTTCTTTCTTGCCATAGGGTGACGAATGCAGCCTGAGTTGTTGTTTTTTCCATGACAACGTCGATGGCTAGCAGAGATAGAAATGGTGATACATCATTGTCTCACCCACATCTCGATGTTGAAGAACTCTGTTATTCTATCGTTCGTTCTAACACAATAGCTAGATTCGCTGTAGAGATTTCGAAAAATTGTGCTTTTTTTAAAAAAAGGTGATTCACGAAAAAAAGCTATCAAACACTTTTTTAAAACTTCAAAACTAATCAATATTCTTGTTGGAATTCCATTCTTCGCGCGATAAATCGTGAAAAGAAAATCTTTTCAGTGCATGATCTGCTTCTTCGGAAGCAGTTGAGAAACACGTGTATAGTTTAAAACCGTTTCTTATCTTATAAAATACAGACGTTACTTCAAAAAAGAAGATAATTACGTCCTACGCGTCATGTATTTAGTTATGCATATTAACCAATGACCTAAAATCTGATAAAACACTGGTTTTCCTGGCTAGCTCAGGCAACCAATTCCATGCTCTAATAGCGCTAGGGAAGAAAGAGCTTTTGTACAAATTTGTCCTAGCATATAGAACAATGAATGTGCCTTTTTCGTTGTGTCTTTTTGAGTATTTCATTAAATTTTGTTTTTGTATTTGAAGATTATGGTTCAGTGTTTTATGTATAATTACTACTTTACTTTTAAGTCTTATATCCTTAAAGCTTTTTAAATTTAGTGATTTTACTAAAGGTGTTACTCTAGTCAAATGTGAATATTCGTTTGTTATGAATCTCACTGCTCTATTTTGTGTCTGTTCCAGTTTCTTAATATTTTCTTGAGTTGAGGTGTACCAAATGGAGGATGCATATTCTATTACTGGCCTAACCAAGGTTAAATTAAATAACATTTTAGTTTTATGTTCTTATTTGATTTATAGAAATTTCTTTTAATAAACCCTAATGCTTTGTTTGATCTTTTGATAGTTTCATCAATATGGGGATTCCATGAAAGTATTGTGTTTTGTAAATTATCTTCAGAATCTTTCGTGCCAAAACAGCCCGCGCGAAACAGCCTGTGACAATACAATCTGTGACAAAACAATCTGTGACAATACAATCTGTGACAATACAATCCGTGACAATACAATCTGTGACAATACAATCTGTGACAATAAAATCTGTGACAATACAATCTGTGACAATACAATCTGTGACAATACAATCTGTGACAAAACAGCCTATTACAAAACAACATGTGACAAAAACAGCCTGTGACAAAAGAACTTCACCAACACGTCTCCTACACAGTCCAGATTAACGCGTAGGACGTAATTATATTCTTTTTTTTTAGAATTTTATGAACAAATTTAATTTCTACAACAAATACTGGGTATAAGGATATCAGGAAAAGTAAGCAAATGAGTTTTTACTATTAAAAGTCAACATTCTAATTGGCAAAAAGACATGACGCATTGTCAAAAAAAAAACTACTCATGGTACAGAGGATGGAGAAAGGTAGTGAAGAAGACAACAGGAAATACTACTGAGACTCTGCTAACGGCAGCTGCTGACCAGGAAGAGTAGATTTATTACGGAAACTACCAAGCTCCTCTGTGACTGATGATATAAGCTAAAGGGTTCTCAAGTTTCACGCTGCACCTCATGTACTATTAATTCCTTTTTGTAAACAGCTGACAACTCACCAATAGAGCAGGCCTCATTGCTATAGGAGAAGCAGGCACACTTTTCTAGCTGACACTCTCTGGCACAGTCAATGCGGCTTTTGGCTTGTAATGTTATAGTATCATATTGAGTTACTGAGTTTTGTTCTACTTTATGATAGAAAACATATCTCCTTTCGTCTGTAAGACCTAAAATAAACAATATATCTCTATATTAATGATATTACCGTTAATTGGAACAAGAAAAATAAAACGAATATACTTTTTTAAAAAAAATTAAAACCTCCTTAATAGAACATATAGAGCGTTTATTTTGCTCTTTAAGGGATTATAAATGTTAGATTTACAAAATAAAAAGCATTATTTTTACCCAAGACTCATTCCCCACCCGGTAAAGCGAATATATAGATCGGGTACAATTTATACAATTCAAAAATAGGTCTTCAGATCTAGACTAAGAAAACAATGCGCAAAATGTTCCTGATAATAATTTATAAAAACTATTAAAATGAGTAATACATAGACATAATAATGCCTACTTACGGAAGTATCTGAAGACGTCCATTCAAGAAACACATTTTCTCATTCTCTAGCCACATTTTAAATTATTTCGTTGTTTTTTTTTCATTTAAAAAAATTACAACGGTCAAACTAGTGTGGCCAACGACTCGCCAACGAGCTCGTAATTTTTTTTTCCCAAAGATATACATCAACTATGATAAGAAAATATACTTAAAAGAATTGTAAGAAATATTTCCTACCTTCGCAATTCAAACACAGAAATACAAAGACACTTAACTTTGAAAATCGCATTTTATATATTCACTTCACGATCTTTACAGTTCTGTCCATGGAAACTGTTTGAATAAGTGATTTATTGGTATAACCAGCCTTGGAGATGTTTTATTATTAATGGGAGAACTATCGTTGTAACTCAACACCCGTTGTAACAAGGACATGTACAGTAGCACTAGTATATCAAGGCCAGGCCACTCTTTGACATCAATATCAGCAATGAATATTTTATCTATTGATAGTTTAGTCTGTATGAAAATAATATTCCTACTACTGTTAAGGAGACGCGGTGGGTGAGTGATAAAGTGCTTCGCTTCCGAACCAAGTGTCCCGGTTCGAATCCTGGTTAATTAAGACTGATTTTTAGGATTTTTAGGACGCCTCTGTGTCCACCTAGCTCTAATAACTCCTAGTTAACCTTGAGTCACAGATACAGAGTGTTGTGGGTTCCCCCAGCAGGGTCCCGGTCGAACCTCCTCCCCCGGCTACGCCAAAGATGTTAAGTGAAAAGAGAAATTAAAGATACAATGACCCAAGAGAGATAACACACACTAGTTTTACCGTTATATATGCTATGACCCAAGTAGCCTCCCTTCTACTATATTGAGATAATAATAAATATTAATAATAATAACTATTATTAACAGTAATGGCAGGTGGGGTGCGGCGCCTTGTAAATTTCCTTGTCACCTTCAGCTTCGCAATCCAGATCAGTTTTCATTAGCAATGAATTGTTACTCAATATTTTGAAAACCTTCTCGGCATCTATATGATACCAATAACCATAAAGTTCTCAACACGACATTTTCGGTTTCAAATACCGTTCAGTTTCGCTAACAACCTGCCGATTCTACGACGCTATTCTTGTTTACCTTGGCATCAACAAAAACAAGATTAAAAGACAGTTTGTGTGGAAACACAAACTCAAAATCGGCCCCCGAGGTGGTCCACCCAGGCAGGTAAAAAGGCAGGTTTCAATATTTTCAAAAAGAACATCAGAATTAAATTCTATCAAAAACAAATGACATAGAAGAATGGAGAAAGAAGGTTGACGGATCTTGAGTGGTGCCCCAGCGGTCCAGCAGACCAAAGGATAGGGGGGGGGGGTATGTAAGATGTGAGATTGTGTGTGTGTTTGTTTATTTTATTAGTTGGTTTGTAAATTGTTTTTATCACGGGATTTTCAAGGGGGGACAATAAGGTTTTCCTGTGGTCAGTCTAGCAGATGGACAGCTGACCTGGTCTGAGTAGGGTGCTGGTGTTTTGTTTACCAGTTTTATGCCTAGCGTAAGGAGATGTGATAACTTATATTATTATTCTTGCTATGTGTGTGAACGGACTACTTGGGGGTAATATTTATGTGTGGCATTGATAGCCTTTGTTATATGAACCTAGTCTAAGCGCCCTGTAGTATTAATTCGGGCACATTTAGTATTTCAGTAATTGATTATGATGCATTCAATATTATTTGTGTAACTTGCAGTTGGCTGTAAATAAATACTAATTGTATACTCCTTCGTTGAGTGGTACTTTATAATGTTTAGACATGTAAAGGTCTGCATGTGAGAATCATGCCCTAGACTATCGAGTTGTATGTCTGTAGTAAAGAACTCATCCCCCAGTCCTTTACATGTGGGGACTGTGAATAATCCTGGAGTTCCTTACACTGGCCTAACTGATGTCTTATAATGAATATCTAATTGATCTAATTGTTTCGTAAAGGGTCAATCTCTTATTCAAATCCTCAAAAAAAAAATTTCCGTAAAAAAAATTAAGTGTGCTTCTTCATATGTTTGGGCTGCAGTTCACGCGATAATATGAAAAAATACTTATTAATTGTTGTTTTAAATTATGTCCAACTTATATGCATGCTAAATAGATTTTTTCTCTTTAAAAAAACAACTTTTTTTTCCATATACATAGTAGTTAGTATGACAGAACTTGCAGAACTTAGTAATACAAATGTAATTAAAAAAAAAAAAAAACTTTTGCATAATATGTTTAAAATATGGTAAACGGTCATCTACCCATCTAAAGAGCCTCCCGTGTTTGTTACTATTAATAGTGAATAGTTGTAAAAGTTGCGTATTTTTAAGAAAAACTGCTTTTTCGCTTTCAGAAAAGAAAAAAGCAGCCGTTGCATCAGAACTTTGTATGATCTAAAATATCATGATGTCCGATTTTCATTTTCTCTCCTAGTTTCTGAGATCTAATCGGGACGGACAGACGGCCACACAAAACTAATAGCGTCTTTTCTCCTTTCGGGGGCTTCTAAAAAAAACTGCTTTTAGCTTAAGCATAAAATATACAACACAGGACCATGGGTAGTGTTATTTTTCTTAATAGCCTTGTACAATTTCAATAAGACATTGATGCTTGAGAAATATTAATTGTAATATGTCCATTTCCATTGGTACGTCAGTGGAGAAACAGCGAACATTTTATCCGATTCGCTTATGGGAAGTTAAAAAAAGGCTTTTCACAAATGTAGGTATAGTTAATCGAGCACGGTGAATCATTAAGCAGGTCTGAGTAGAAATGGTAGAAGTTGATGCAGTCTTCCCCATTTTGATCACCAATTATTTGGTTATTTGGTTCACCTGTTGAATTAAGTTGTAACAGTATTATCTTTATAGTTTCCTGGTCATTTCGTAACATTAGTCTTTATATTCTAAATAAGTAAGTAAACTTTGAAAATTAATATACTTCAACGCAATTTCTTTTAGCCATATATATATATATTATGTTATTATATTTGTTTTGATTTTCAGCATTAAACATATTAAATGCAAGACTATATAATGATCTACATACATACATATCCATCTATCCATCTCGCTCTCTCTCTCTTTCTCTCTCTATTGTAGGATGCGCGGCAGCGCACTGTTCGACACGGATTACAGACGACATGTTGAGACCAGGGAGAATGATTGTTGAGATCTGGTTGAAGTGATCAACAAGAGGCAGGAGTCTAAGCTGACTGGAACTAAGAGCGAACTTTCGTGTTATCAAAGAACTGGATGAATGACCTGGAGCGACACTTGTGTGTCAGTGGTCGGTATTAAGGTTTGGGTAGGAAAGGACTGGTGAAAGTAAAGACAAAACAACTTGTGTAGTTAGGTTTGCAGTCACTGTTTTATAATTGTGAATTAACGCATCATTTATTATCAATTTCCTTTCGTTGAATGCTTGCCTTACATTTTACTTAGATTTTATACTGTTGGTGTCAGAAGTGCGATTTAGACAGCTCAGCGGATGGAAAGAATGGCAACGCAGAAGAGATTAGATGAGCTCAGCTACACCTTAAGGTCCGAGAACTTCCGGTTTCCTTTTATGGACCTCTTGACCAAGAAAAGGCTTTTATTCATGGTCAGGATGAGACATTGGCTTTTCACCAATCTCTCTGTCCGAAGTCCCGCCTTATTCGAAGTGATCATGTATTCACACCCGGTGTGTCGCTGGTCACAACCCCCTTGAATCAAGCACGAGTTCATATCCTGGCGGGGAATACGCTTCAAATCATCTGTGGCTGCCACCACCGATCCCCACCTGTACTGACCAACCTCCACTACATATTTACATATACATGCTTATGTATATCCGAAACATTAATTATTTTTCCTTTTAAATATGAAATTAAAAAAAATAGCAAAAGTAACGTATTGATAATTAAATTTACCTGGGATAAAAGTCTGATTAATCCAGTTCTGGCTGCAGATGGAATTGTCGTCTTCCCACCTGTATGTTCCTTCTACTTCGATGTCGTTTAATCCAATCCATATTTTAGTTCTTTTGTGATAAGTCTGTAACCATTTAAGTTTGTCCATCCTCTTGACAGTATACAGATAAGCATCCTTGCCTGAATAATGTTAAATGTAATAGTTTTAAAGATGTATACATTTATATAAAAAAATATTGTAATATTGTTAATAAGGTATTAACATAATTAATCATATTTTAAATTATTTTTTTCTTATAAAATGCATGTGCTTTAGCTGTAAATAAAAAATGTGTAAACAAGATTACAAATAGTTTGAGTTATCAAAAAAACCCAGAGGCGGGACCCGACAGTTGCACCCATTTGTACGCAGTGTATCTAGACAGATACGTTTGGACATTGTTAGCACGAATATCAAAATGTATGAACTACAATCTACCAACAACCACAATCCCCTACTTCCTCCATAAAAAAAAAAATGTTTATAAATATTTGCCTGTAGTCACTTCAAGGTCGGCCCTAGATGATTGGAGGCCATAGGCGAAGTGAATTTGGTGGCCCCTAAGAAGTAGCAAAATAACAAATAAAGAGCGAAAAACTAAAAGTACGCAATTTATTTGTAAACACTTTGTGTACTCCAGCAATACCAATGGGCCACACATTTCGCTATTTCTTCTCTAAAAGATTGGTGTTAGTCCTGTGCGAGGCCCGCACCAATTGAAGGCCTTAGGCGACTGACTAGTTTGTCGGACTTGATCACTCTCATTCAATACACCAGTTTCTGCTTCTTACTTGTCTGAATGAGGCTAGCATGAACATTGTCCGATTTTCTAAATGTAGACAAAGAAATGATAAATTTATGACAACACTGATTCTTCTGGGTGTATACTACACTTAACAACTGCCAATGAATTACTGCTTCCATTTAAATCAAACCAATAATAGTCTCATTCTAACGATTTGTAACTCAAAACGATTTCTTGTTTGACCTTTGTCAGACGGACGTTGGCTCAAAGATCAGAAATGCTGTTTGGATTAAATGATCAAGTTGATCTTAACATTTCGGTCAAGGTTTTGGCGTAAAATCTCACATTCTTGGATGCATGGATACAATTTTTTTTTGAAGGAGCGTCTGTATTGTATAAGATGAGATTTTTATTTTTTATACGAAGTAAACTTGTCTCCTTATTGTTAGTAAATTATACACCCAATACACCGGTGAACATACAAAAAAGTAATCTATTTATCTATTTAGTTACAATTTTTGTTTATATTTACTTCTGCAGTCATCTCTGGCAGTGATGTAATCTATTTATCTATTTAGTTACAATTTTTTTTTTATATTTACTTCTGCAGTCATCTCTGGCAGTGATGTAATCTGTTATGTTCGTTGACACCCACACTCATGCGATAACAGAACCAAAAGTGATGAAAGTAAAACCGTCACTGCTAAAACATGAAACATAAATCTCTTGACTTGGACCTAAGGTCGTGTTGGTTGAGTTACATTTGCCTGAAACAAATATTGTCAGTTTTAGACAAGTTGTAGGATAATGTGTCGGCTATTCTTTCATTTTTTTAAAGCTTCTAGTTTAAATTTTAAAATTATATTTATGGCTTGTTTCAACGATTTTCAACAATTTAAATGACTGCCAACTTCCATGTTTAATGTTAACAAGTGATGATTTTAAACAATTTCTTTGGCTTGTTTCACAATTGCTTTGAATACTTGAAAGTGGGTCTATGCTCTCAAATGTTAACGTTTCTCCTTTTGAATACCCTGCAAATTCTTCTCAAAATAAGACTAACTTAAAACTGATTTGATCTGTTCTGAAAACAAAATGAAAACGAGACTTAACTCTTATAGGTTTCTTTGGGGGTTGAAACATTTCTCGATAAATAACTTAATTGTTTTATAATTGTCTCTTTTCGTGACATTAATGTGTAAACAACGGTAAACATACCAATGGAGCATGACTGAATGTTATATGAGAAGCAGGCACAGCTCTGTTGTTGACATTTTCTGGCGCAGTCTAGAAGACTTGAAGCTTGGAATATGCTTGTTGAATATTGAATGAGAGCGTTGCCTTGTTCTACTTTATGAATAGTTGCGTTGTTGGTTTTAATGGATAGACCTAAAAGATAATAGAGTTAAGCCTAAACAAAACGTGGATTGACAAAAGATATTTAGACAGTAGAACATTACATCAATGATCTGAACAGATACTGTGGTGATTCGAGTTCCTTTTAAATGTGTGTTCGTTATAATTGAGCTATTCTTGGAGTTCCATTGTCAAACAATAAAGACAATCTAACAGTAATACGAACGCTTATTTACACAAGTCTAAGGTTACAATCAATGTCTCCCTAGTCTACGCTATAGTTTACTTACGACTCGACCCACTCTTACTCCAAACCTAGCTCCTACAGGCTACTTGTCAACAAACACATCCACGTGACTAACTGTCCAGTCAACCAACAAGCCAACTACTCTTTATCATTTCTTTAGCGTACACAGGGGCACTTCTCTTAACAGTGTGTCACGGTCGGTCACCCATATCGTGCAAATAACTGTGTCACCACACATGGCTGCCTGGTCGTGCGGTTTGCGCACTGGACTGTCGATCTGACTTATCGATGGTCCCGGGTTCAAACCCTGCTCGCTCCCATCCCCCGTCGTCCTGCGGGAGGTTTGGACTAGGAAGAAAATTTATCTTCAACTCTGAAGGAACATCCGAAACATGTAAAACATTTTACAAACAAACAAATATTTTTACAAGTATTGTACATCACATCCCAATTTGTCTGTGAGTGCGGCATAGCTTATGGCTCGTGAACAGGACTATTCCAGTCTGTCTCTCTGCCTAGAGGCCTGTCTTTCACAAATACAATTTCGAAAAAAAAAACAAAAAAAAAAACTATCAACTGCGTCGTTCTTAAGATGAATCAAGGTGCGACGTTAACTTTTGACCTTCAAGAACCCAAATTCCACATAGGCATACGTACCAATTAGTTGCAATCGAAGGAAAGTAATTCAATAAAAGCCTGTAACATTTATATTAACAGATTTAATTTGACCAAATAATGTTGTTTTTATTTCTTCTCTAGTTTTATTAGAATAAGACCAGGGGCGTAGCTAGGGACCCGGGAGGATTTACCTTTTAGAGGCCCTTGCACTTTGCCATTCGACATCATGAGATCATGTACTTCATAAGTATAGAACTTGATAATAAAATATACAATCCAGGTTACTCCCTGCGATTAACGTATATAGCGACATCAATAGCAAGATTGCTTGGCAGTGGCTTATTATTTAATATTTAATGTAAACAAATTTGGAAACTTGTTTGGGGGCACCACTTTCAAATTTTGATCTCCCTCCCCCATCCTAGCTACGCCACTGAATTAGACTATTAATACGTCTAGGTGGAGTATATTATGGAATGATGTCCATAATTTGAATCCGATGAACCAAATTATTTATACTGTAATAGCTGAAAAAATTTAGTGTAAGTCATGAAAAAGGTTTCCCTTTTAATGAAATCGAACTGTTTAATTCCACTATCAGAAATCATGAATAATTAATCAAACACCATAAACACACAATTTTTTTTTTAAATTTAAATCACCAATTCCCAAACGTTTTTAACTTCAAGTTTAAAAGTTATATATTGAAAGAAACCACTTATTGTCTTCCCTTCAATGTATTATCTTCTCTAGAATTAGCTTATCCAACAATACAAGAAATAACTAGAATTTTATTTGTAATTATCTTGGCTATTTTAATGGTATTAGAAATGTATTGTTATGTAATGTAAGCTACTAGTTTTGTGTAGTCTGTCTGTCTTTTAGAGGAACATAATTTAAAACTAGTTTTGCATATTATCGCGTGAACTGTAGCATGACAAATCATTGCGAAGACACTTAACTAAAGGAAATTTCGGAGATTGTTAATTCACAAAACAATAAGTTCAGTTAGATAATCACTAAGACAGTTGGGCCAGGTTCATATCTAACTTCACCTTCACATTCACCTATCCCTATGTCTGCTAGACAGTTAGGGCACCACACAACCTTCTTTCTCCATTCTTCTCTGTCAACGCCTTTGATGGAATTTATATTCTTATATTCTTTCTGAAAATTCTGAAACCTGCCTTTTTACCTGTCTGGGTGGACCACTTCGGAGTCGATTTTGAGTTTGTGTTTCTACACAAATTGTCTTTGTAACCTTGTTTCTATAAATAATAATATTAGATTTGTTGTATATATAAATGAAACATCCTTTACCATGACATTGACGTTTATTATTAGGTTACAGACAGCAATCTTTTGTTAAGATAATCTCTTGTTTTCCTGGATGTAAGCCCCTTACCTATGTAAACATTTATAATAGATAACATAATGTAAATGACGATTTTTGAAAAACTTTTGAAGAATATTTTTATTTATTTTATAACGCTATATGGCAGACCTAATATCCATTGTCTTTTTAAATACAACACAATTCTATGTTCTAAATTTAATTAAACTTTACACGAATTCCTAAATTCTTAATGAATGCACAGTTATATACATATCTTTATTTTTTAATATATGTACTTACCAACATTACAAAAATATAGAAAAACAAAGACTAAAAACTGTAGCATTTGTACTATATGCATAGCGGAGTAGATCTTCACTTTAAACTAGTCTGTGTTCTTAAGGCCCAACTCAATACAAACAAGTGAATGTAGTGATATCAACAAAATCAAATTAGCTCTATGAGGGCTTAATGAAATAGTGCTGTTGTAAAAAAAAGATCTTCTTTAAGCTCAAAATTGAACTAGTTAGCAACAATCCAGGACATGAAAAGTCACACACGGTAACTAAACCGTCCACATTAAGTGAGAACAAAAACGATGTCTCTAACGTCTCAAGAAGAACTAATAACCAAAACAATTGTTAAGGCATTTTTAATGAACCATAAACTTCAGTTTGAGCGTTTTTCTATTCCACTATTCACAATAGAGAATTCTAGATAAACTAGCAGGCAATACACTCTTTCAATCACAAAAATTATGGATTTTTATTTTCAATAGTTGACACTATTGGCTAGGGCAATACTAAATAAACAATAACTTCAGCAAGAGAGTTTTCTATTAAATTATTCACAGTAAAATGTTTAACAACTTGTATGTAAAGATGCCAATCATTAGAATATTAGATGGACTATCAATGAGAATAAGTTTCAATTTCCTAAATTTTTTGTTTTTCTTTAAATAACCGACGAAGAACGTCAAGACTGAATGAGATTGAGGTGCTGTTTGTAAATTGACAATACTCACGTTGCGCTGATTCGTGGCATTTTTTCGTGTAACCTATTAATGGTTAGAAAACTAAAATGTTTTTCTACTTTCAAATGTCAGAAACTTTTCTATTAAAAAAAAACTCTTAGTCGTTTTGAATGCAATGACCTAAATGCATTTATGAATGATTAATCAAATCTATGACTTTTAATACAGACGGAAAGGAATACTATATTTATGATCTGTTTATAGCTTTCTGTGTTTATAAAGGGAAGTAACCCTTTCAGACCTTGCAGAATATGTAAAGCCCATATACTGGCCGTCGGTTAACGTGTGTATCTGGCACCTTCGCTTGAGGGTCACGGAGGTCACGGTGTATCACGCAACAAGCTGTCGACTTTACGTTCCCAAACTTATATCAAGTATCTATCAGAGTTGGGTGGACTTTGGGTCCATCTAAAAATCCCGAAATAGAAAAGACTAGTCTTCACCTAGAGGGTTTGGCTCGGCAGCCAAGGGCTTTAGTACTTTAGTACCACAAAGCTTCGGTTTATGCGTAAACATATAGGCTATGTATATACAAGGCCGACCATAGTTGAAGCGAATATGGAGGCCATAGTCGAAGTGATAAGAGTGGCCCCAAATGAAAGTCAAACTTTAAATGGTAGTCCTACTGTATGGTTATGAAAGATGGAGAACAACTGAAGCAACAAAAAAAAAGTACAGACCTTCATTAACAGCTATCTTAGAAATATTTTTACATTGGTATGACTCCCCACAGGAATACAATTTGGATATTCATACAATAGTATAGGGAGGCGAAGTGGCTGAGTGCTTGGCTTCCGAATCGGGGTCCCGGGTTCAAATCCTGGTGAAGACTGGGTTTTTAAATTTCTGGATCATTAGGGCTCCTCTGAGTCCACCCAGCTCTAACGGCTACCTGGCATTAGTTGAGGAAAAGTTAACTTCTTATCTTATATAATACAGAAAAGATGATTACGTCCTACGCGTCATGCATTTAGTCATGCATGTAAACCAATGACTTAAATTCTGCCAAGTCACTGGTTTTCTTGGCTAGCTCAGGCAACCCATTCCATGCTCTAATAGCACTAGGGAAGAAGGAGTATTTGTACAAATTTGTCCTAGCATATGGGACGAGGAATGTGCCTTTATCTTTGTGTCTTTCAAAGTATTTTATTAAATTGTGTTTTTGTATTTGAAGATTATGGTTCAGTGTTTAATGTATAATTGCTACTTTACTTTTGAGTCTTCTGTCCTGAAGGCTTTCTAAATTTAGTGATTTTACTAAAGGTGTTACTCTAGTCAAATGTGAATATTCGTTTGTTATGAATCTCACTTCTCTATTTTGTGTCTGTTCCAGTTTCTTAATGTTTTCTTGAGTTGAGGGGTCCCATACGAAGGATGCATATTCTATTATTGGCCTAACCAAGGCTAAATAACATTTTAGTTTTATGTTCTTATTTGATTTATAGAAATTTCTTTTAATAAATCCTAATGCTTTGATTGATTTTTTAATAGTTTCATCAATATGTGGATTCCATGACAGTTTTTCCTTTATTATAACACCTAGGTATTTTGCGTTTTTAGTCTGTGTTACTGGTTTGCCATGAATAAGATAAGTGGAATTAATTTGTTTTATTTGCCACAGCAACAGATGACTTTTAGATTTTAAATCCCACAAACAATATAGATAATATACATCTTTATTTCAAACATTTACATTTATATACCCTAAGTACAAATACACACGAATACAGCAACTCTCAAGACAACAACTCCAAAATGTATAAAAGTACGTACCTTTTAACATCAATATACTTTTTCACTATAAATTATATTTAGCTATACATTGATTTTTTTCGTATAGCGATGCAAATAAAAAATATCAATACATTCGATATTGTTTAATTTTCTGTTTTCAGTAATAATTATAGATTAATTACCGTATCGATAGTGAAAAGGGCTTATTTGTTCTAGGCACATGGTAAGGAATATTATGTTAATATTTCATTGTTTTTTTATTATTCACCCAACTGAAAGAGCTGGAGAAAAATCAGTCAGGCGTGGATTCAAACTTGGCGCCCGGTGTTTATTCTAAAACCTGCTTACTTGTTGAACAATCAAATTGCGTTGTATACGCCAGTTACACTGGTTTTATTATTCATGGGCTACTGTGTCACACTCGGCAGACTCCGCTGGAGAGGGCTTAAAACTGGGTTAGGCTGGTAAGCAGGTCGCAGTGGGCCCCGCGCTTTCATAGGCCCCGCGCTAATTCTAGGTGAAGTAATAAAATTACAAAATATATGAGAAAAATTCCTGGAAATCTCCCAAATTTATTAAAATCTCCTGAAAAATAGACAAAATGTCATTTGTTGGTGTCATGGAAAACGCCAATCCTACGCGCGATAAAAGAAAAAATGCATTGTCAGCTTTCATGTAAAAAAAAATGTAATAATCGGACTAATTTTCACCTGAATCGGAAGTTCCAATACTTTATTTACTTTTATTGTCACTGGTATATAAATATGCCATATGTTGCAAGCTTCGTAAAGTAAAGTTAATTTGATCAAAGTCGAATTTTTTCTAATACAAAATCTTAATTTTCGTTTATTATCCGTACTTCCATCCAGAGTAGGCCCCGCGCGATCAGTTTCGCATAGGGTCCCGCAATTGTTAGGGCCGGCCCTGCCGGTAAGGGTGGTGCGATCCTAATTTATCTGTTTTAGAGGAATTCGGGCCAAGTTGGTTGTGTCACTAGGAAAATACTGAATAAGAATATTTGAACTAGCTATCAAATAAATAAGATCCATATATATCAACAAAAGGTAGATTACAATCGGGGCTGATATTAAAAGTAAAAAAAAAATAATAGATGTGACCACCTTCGATATTTGTGACACGGCACCGTATTTTGTAGCCCGCGAATTATTGCATCTGTTGCAATGAAATTAAATGGCCGACTTTCTCTTTCCCCCTGGAACCCCCTGGAACCCCCATTTCGTTGTTTCTTTGAACCTGCTCATCGTCATTTCTCCGTGCATAGATTTTTGACACGATTTAAAAAGAGCCCGCTTTTACACACCGCATCGACACACACACACAACCTCTTCTACGACTTTGGCCCATTTTTATTAGACACCGTAAACATCTTTTAGACCTACAGTCCTAGGCCTTGATGGAGAAAATGCATTTTCTGATACCTCACGTTACATTTAATTTAGTATTGTGTCCTCCAAAAAAAAAGTAAAGACCAACTTGGTTTTATTAGTTGTAACTTCTTTTGTATGTAGATAAAAGACAAGACTAAAAGTATGATTCCTAGCTGAGTTGTAAAGCGCTCAGCTTCTAGATCGGGAGCCCCGGTTCGAATTATGGTGAAGACTGTGATTTTTAATCTCGGAATATTTAGTACAACTTTAGGGCGCCTCTGAGTCCACCCAGCTCTAATGGGTACCTGATATTAGTTAGGGAACAGGCGGTAAGAGAAGTGATTAGAGAATGCCTGATAAGAAAAGAGAATCGTAACAATATCGGCTTTTTAAAAAATTAATAACCATACCTGTCCATATTGCTTGTTGACTTAACGTGAATACTTGGTTCGCAGCAATAATGAAAACAATGTAATGTTAAGAAACCTTTAAAAACCTATTAATTGATAGCTGTCAAACCATAGACTATATATAAAGTCTATGAGTCAAACGATTGTCATTACAGAGTAAAAGGAAAATCCCGTAGAATGTACAAAATAGTGAAGTTCTAAACCAGAAATAAGCTGTGTTGTACCGTCCATCCGTTTAGTAAGATAATGTTGGATAAGATTCTTTCATCTGTCAATATTAATTTAGAAAAGAATCATTTTCCCACAACAACTAGAATTTAAAGAATGAATACACTTTTTAAAGTGATCATTTTGATTCTATTTGTTAATTACTGCTTATTAGGTAAGTTTCATTTGGATTCAATGCAAGTTCAACATTTTATTAATGTTGAAATCAAGCGCTTCAGAAAATGCTTTAAACTTACTAAAGGGCGAATAGAACTTTTGAAGTGGAAAGGTGTGGGGGGGGGAACGATCTCTCGCTCTCTCTCCCTCTCTCTTGTTCTCTCTCCTTTATATACTAGTACTACGTCTGTTGATTTTTCCGTAAGGGTAAAAGCCGCTATTAGGTTTGTGCAAAATGTCCGTCTGTCACACACAGATCTCAAAAACTAGAAGAGAAATTTAAAATATTATTTCACCATGCGATGCGGCTTGCAACGTTTTGGTGCAACGGCTACTTTTTGTTTTCTAAAAGCAAACCATTTAGTTTATAAAATTCATTATGCAAGCAATTTTTTTCATAAAAATTCACCAATTCTAAAACAAAACATAAATGTAAGGGAGATAATGTTTCAATATGTTAACAAATAGAGACAATTTTGTGTGTTAATTATTGGACTGGGGGGGGGCTGCCTCTTTGTAAATTTTATTAATTCTTAAATTCCTAATGGATGTATGATCTTCTTTTCATGTTTCAGATTTGACTGAAGCTATACGTAAACGTAAACGTCCAGGCGGAGACCGAAAACCTGGAAGAAAACCTAGGAGAAAACCTGGGAGAAAACCTAGGAGAAAACCTGGGAGAAAACCTAGGAGAAAATCTGGGAGAAAACCTAGGAGAAAACCCTAGGAGAAAACCTGGGAGAAAACCTAGGAGAAAACATGGGAGAAAACCTAGGAGAAAACCTAGGAGAAAACCTAGGAGAAAACCTGGGAGAAAACCTAGGAGAAAACCTGGTAGAAAACCTGGGAGAAAACCTGGGAGAAAACCTGGGAGAAAACCTAGGAGAAAACCTGGGAGAAAACCTAGGAGAAAACCTAGGAGAAAACCTAGGAGAAAACCTAGGAGAAAACCTGGGAGAAAACCTAGGAGAAAACCTAGGTGAAAACCTAGGAGAAAACCTAGGAGAAAACCTGGGAGAAAACCTAGGAGAAAACCTATGAGAAAACCTGGGAGAAAACCTAGGAGAAAACCTGGGAGAAAACCTAGGAGAAAACCTGGGAGAAAACCTGGGAGAAAACCTGGGAGAAAACCTAGGAGAAAACCTAAGAGAAAACCTGGGAGAAAACCTAGGAGAAAACCTGGGAGAAAACCTAGGAGAAAACCTAGGAGAAAACCTGGGAGAAAACCTGGGAGAAAACCTGGGAGAAAACCTAGGAGAAAACCTGGGAGAAAACCTAGGAGAAAACCTGGGAGAAAACCTAGGAGAAAACCTAGGAGAAAACCTAGGAGAAAACCTGGGAGAAAACCTAGGAGAAAACCTATGAGAAAACCTGGGAGAAAACCTAGGAGAAAACCTGGGAGAAAACCTGGGAGAAAACCTAGGAGAAAACCTAGGAGAAAACCTGGGAGAAAACCTGGGAGAAAACCTGGGAGAAAACCTGGGAGAAAACCTAGGAGAAAACCTGGCAGGCAAGGCGGGAGATCGGGTGGAGGTAACAAGAGTCCGGGAATCTTGAATGTCAACTTAATTCTTAAAATCTCAGGGTATCATTCCTCTCTATCTACGCAATAACCAGCCCCATTTCCCCCCCCCCAACCAATAACAAATATATATAGTTTGTTCTTTACGTGGTGACCCATAATGCAGTAGTGAGCTAATTGTCTACATGTATTGATTGTAAGATAGTTAAGTCCATTATACCCAAAAACAAATATCTTTAGTTTTTTTTTTTTTTGTTTTTTTTTTGTGGTGAACCATGTTTACCAATAGTTCTTATATATATTAAAAAGAAATTTTAAAAAAGTAAGATTATTACATTAGAGGTATCAATTGAACATGTTTTTAAAAAGACATTTGATTTTACGGGAACAATACGTTTGCACCTTAACTTAATAAGAATAAGGGATGGGGGGGGGGAGGGGGGGGGGAATAAGCCCTTGCAGGGTTAGGGGGGCGGAGCCCTAAGCGCCTAACGTATAGTTGCAATTCTGAGCTTTAGAAACTTTTTCTTCTGAAGGATTAACTCTTGGAAGTAAAAAAATAATAATTAAGAAGAGATGGGATGGATCGATACTGAAGCTTGAAAGCTGAAATATATTTGGTGTAGGGTAGCATATTAATGAGCTATATCTGTATACGTTAATCGTCGTATTCAGCAGTGGCTTTCTAACCTGGGTTCCAATTCAGGATATTGAATTTCGGAACTATAAAGGCGGCTATTGGTCCACCAAAATCTAATAGGGACCTGACTTAAGTTGGGAAAAGTACAGGCAGTTGGTCGTTGTGATTACAACATGACACCCTCGTTAACCGCTGGCCGAAGAAACAGAAGACCTTAACATCATTTGCCCATTAGACCTCAAGTACATAGCAAATAAATATATGGCATTGTATATAAACTGTAGAAATTGGTTTTCGTTTTGAATACTTCCAGTGTATATTATAATTTTTTTGTATTCTTTTTGAATTTTAAACAAAAATAATGGTACAAAAAAATAAATAAATAAAACGTGTTCGGGATCTGTGTCTTGCTGCTGTCACTTTTTAAAAAGTTGCCTGCATTGAAAAAAAAATTCTTTGGTCGCGACCAGACCTGCCCATCTTTTGCCGGCCCACCGGGCATTTGCCCGTTTGCCCATATAAACAGTCCGCCACTTGTACTATATCTAGAACTATATCTAATTTTCTAGTCTAGACTCGTGGTTTTCAATGTTTCTAAGTCTAGATGAGTAGTTTATTTATTCCGGACATTACATGAATTAGAACACTCGCTGTTTTTGTGGTCATTACATCTTTATTTTGATATTTAATATGAAACTAGTATGCTGTATAATGTGCGTATCTATTTACCAACATTCTGACCCAATTTCCTTCCATTTAGCTGTCTTTTTATGTAATTTTTTTTTCCTATGTTACCAGGATGACTTTACCTCTTCCTAGGGTTAAGACTATACTTTTTGGTTGGCTACGTCTATGCCAATGAGCCCGGCAATATTTATTCTGTTTTTAGAGCTGATTTATTTGATTCATAAGCCAAGGTGTTTGATTCCATAAAAAAAATTAATAGGGTGTTTGAATTAAATTACGATTTTCTTACCAAAATTTATTTCAAACAGCCAGTTTTGGACATCAATGTTAATGATCTTGTATTATAGTTGTTTGTATGTTTTTGTTTTTTTATAGAGAATTAATGGGCAAATGTTTGGAGTGAGCTTGATACATTGAATGAAGTTAAATGCCTAGATCTAGACCTACTAGATAGATCTAGATTTATAGAGAGAGAATATAGAGAATTCAGCTATTTAGGCAAGTGTGGAGAGAAGAGGAGCCAAGATCGGTTGTACATTTCTCCTGTTGGAAGCTTTCTAGTGAACCATGATGTCAAACTTAGTGATTTACTTTGCGTAAACCCCGCTGGAAACAAATACCATTCATCTTTGTTTTTTAAAAATAAGCTACCCTTTAACACAATCTTTGCTCGCAGTTCCTCAGATAAAATTCCAGGCTAGATATATCCGAAGTATCAGTACTTAATTACAGCTTCTTCTACTTTTGAAAAAAGTGATTTTGGAAGACCATCACTTGACTCATCATCACTTACTTCCGATGTTTTCTCTGACTGTGGTAAATGGGTATTCTCCTGGAGTCTCTTCAGCATTACTTCTCTCATCTCATTTTTACTTCTTCGACTGCTGCATCTTTGTATGAATCATCTGAATAGTGATACTTCTCTTCGACACGTTCATGGTCTCCTTTGTTGTCAGTGTTCTTATCAGGTTTCTTCTTAAATGATAAGGATGATGAAATAGTTTTGTTTAATTGTTTGTAAAAGAAAAATAAGCTTCAAAACTTCATGCTAATAACTGTGATGCATTGATCCACTTGACGTCAATCCTCAGCCTCTTGTCTTCAACTGACGTGGTTGTCTAGTCGTCTGTAGTGTTTCATTGACACCGGCGTCCTTTATGAGACTTGTGATAGACAACGGCTTTTACCTAATACCACAGAGTTCTTCTAATCTGGTTCTGTAAAAAAAAAAAAAGACAGACTCTAGTCTTTCTTGGAAGACTACAGACTTTCAGGAACATAGAAACACATTTTTGTAACAATAATTTGACGCCCATGGGTATTTCCATTAAAAAATAGCATAAATAGTTTATTTGTACAAGATAGATTTTCAATCAACAATATCAAAATATAGTTTGGTAAAGAGTAGGGATAATCTATTGTAAAAAAAAAAAGAACATATAATCTATTCAATTCTACTAACTAGATTAGCTACAGCGGAACAGGAGCGCGGTCTAAAGGACACTTGTTTTCATGATGAATTGTGCACTGACGAAAGTGTGCGATCTGTCGATCGTTTGCTCATTGGTACGATGGCTAGGACGATTCCGACAAAGGCCGTAAGCTTCAAAGGCAGTTCAGTTGACCAGACTGAAAGAATGGTGGAAACTTAATCATGCAGAACAGGCCGTCCTAGCTCAGTTCCGAATCGGCCTCTGTCCATCCAATTGGTGTTAACTTCGGACGGTTTCGAGAAAACTAGGACACACAGTGTCGTCACTGCATCGAGGACGAAGAAACAGTTGACCACATTCTTTACTAGTGTCACGTTCTGCATGAAGGACGATTGGGACAATGATTTGGGAGAGAAGGTGAACTGGTCCATGTGCAGCAATGGGTCTGTCCTTGTACGGGGACAATGCGACCTTAAAATTTACTGCTCCTTTCCTTTCAAAGGCTCTTAAGGAGTAATCTCAGCATGTTTCGTTTACTAATGGGCTTTCTGATAGGATACAGCGGATCATGACTTTAGGCCTTACAGCTAAAAAAAGTGTCTCTACTGGGGAAGTAACTTAAGGGTCTTCTATAGCATACAACTACACAAGTATCATCTCATCAACTGTTTCTCGTACGGGTTCTTCAATTCTTGGGTCATACAAAATTCCACAAGACAGTCACAGTTAACACACAGACAGTGGTCCTACAGAAATTAAAAGCCTATTGTAACAAATCGATATAGACGAATTCTAAACAATTAAAACATATCCTCTAAGAAAAATATAGCATCAACCAAGATCTAACAAAAACTTGACAAGATGACTGTTACGTCTAATCATGTGAATGAGACTCTTTAGCGATACACCAACACCAAAACGACAAAAACATAGTTTATAAATAATTTAATCTAAATTAACACTGTAAACACTATTTTGTTTATATTCCTCCATTTTGGTTCTTCTCTCCGTTTAAAAGACATTCGCACCATTCCACATTTACACTGCGATGCGCACGTATCAATGACAAGGGTTATTAACAACATGATAAACATCAAACATTAGACTAGTCTGTCAATAGACAGTACTTTAGTCAACAGCATGGCCTCCTGTTTTCAAGTTACGGTGCTAGTTGCCCTCAATGTACAAAGTACAAACTGGTCACAAATCAGAACATTGAAGAGTCATCCACATCGAAGGTCAATTGAAGGCATCAAGACCAAACGTCACTATTAATAAATAGAATTAAACAATAAGCACGAAGACACTGACATGAGTCGGCAGCGATGATAGATCTTACAAATCATTCAAATATCAAACCTTTCCAGAAAACGTTATAACAACTTGAGGTTTTTGTTTTTGCCAACGATCTTAGCAGACTCAGAGGCGTGGTTGTTGAGGGGTAAAGCGCTTGACTTCTGAACCTTGGGTCATGTACTCCAATTGCTGTGAAGACTGGGATTTTTTTAATTTCGGGATTTTTAGGGCACCTCTGAGTCCACCCAGCTATAATGGATACCTTGAGAAAAGTAAAGGTGATTGGTCATATTTCTGGCCACATGACACCCTCTTAACCGTGAGGCACAGAAATAGATGACCTTTATATCATCTGCCCTCTAGATAGCAAGTTCTGAAAGGGGAACTTAATTAATTTTTTTTACAGTTTATTTTTATTTTGAATTTGTGATTGCTAAACCAGGCAGAGACGTTGAAACTTAAAATACTGCAGATGTGAGCATGGTAAAACACTGACAAGACTTTTTGCTAGTACTAAAAGATAATATTTTTCTTAGTAGCTTTAATCTTTGTTGTTTTTTTCTGGTGATGTGTTTGTGATGTTATATGTGTTTGCAGCGAAATTTAATTTACAGTCGAAGAAAGTTTCGAAGTACTTCATTTAAGTTTGAATTATTTCAATGCTCCCACAAGCTACTGAAACAATAATATTTTCATTCTTTTCCTTTCAGAAGTGGATAGTCTTTTTTTTTTTACATTTTCATTGTTTTACATTCAATATTTAAAAATAAAAAAGGCCATTATAATAGTTATCAATATTGTTTATTTCTCTGGAAAAATATTTGTGTCTGAGCTCTCTGAGAGCAGGGCAAAAAGAGCCGCATCATAAGAAACTTTGTTAAGAAACAAAAAGTACTATCTTGTGAAGATCATTAGTACATAAAATGCACCAAATTGGCGATGCCACAACCCCTAGCGGTGTTCCTTACTAAGCTATACCTGCGTTAGATTTTGTGCTGTTCACCCTATCTTTCTGAGAGTTTAGTGTTAAATACATAGTAGCCCATAGAATTATACATAAACTTATTTTCATTGGTTTCATTTTTTTTCAAAAAAGGTACAGATTTGTGTTGTGTTGAAAGCAGAGGTGATTCTATGTGTTTGTTAAGAAATTTAAAATATATAATATATAAATATAGAATCATCTGCAGTCATAATGAACGTGTTATGTAAAATATCAATAGCTGAAGAGTTAAAAGAAAAAAAAACCGTCATTATGCTGGAAAGACTCATTGCAACTATACAGCAGTTCAAGAACTAAACGAAGGAAACACCAAAGGGCACTAGTAGTGTCGTGATGGAGAACGTCATTTAAACACAAAATAGTCTTTTTTTTTTTGGTTACTTCTTGTTTAGAAAATGATTTAAAAAGTAAATTGCTAATACCAAAATAAAAATAATATATGTGTACCATATTTTTAAATTAGCTATTTGTTTTCAATAACTTCACTTGTTACATGGTCACAATGTTAAGTTTACTAGCTTCACTTGTTACATGGTCACAATGTTAAGTTTACTAGCTTCACTTGTTACATGGTCACAACACCAAGTTTACTAGCTTCACTTGTTACATGGTCACAACGCCAAGTTTACTAGCTTCACTTGTTACATGGTCACAACGCCAAGTTTACTAGCTTCACTTGTTACATGGTCACAACGCCAAGTTTACTAGCTTCACTTGTTACATGGTCACAACGCCAAGTTTACTAGCTTCACTTGTTACATGGTCACAACGCCAAGTTTACTAGCTTCACTTGTTACATGATCACATCACTAAGTCCACTAACTTCACTTGTTTAATGGTCACAATGTTAAGTCCACTAACTTCACTTGTTTAATGGTCACATTGCTTAGTCCACCAGCTTCACTAGACTTCATTAACTGACAATTAAAAACTGGTTTGCCACATGACTTCAAATTAATGAAAGTCTTAATCTCTCCGGTCATACCTTACTTGTGGTCTCTAGTTACACTTTCACGCTCTGTATTCTAACGCAATTCTTCCCCCGTAACTATTTGATCTATTTATCTGTGACCAAGTATTTAATTGAAAATGCGCTTACTGAATCACTGAAGATTGTTTAAACATACACAGTCTAGATCTATGGACCTATCATTAAAAATGTATATACTCTGTTTAGATTTATACATACACTTAAATAGCATTGTCTTCCTAAGGAGGGGGGGGGGCTTTGTACAATCTGTCATTGATTTGTTATTGACAGTAAAATATTCGTTTTTTTTGAAACAGTGTTCAGCTTCTTAAAGATGGAAGTGTCTTTTTTAAAAGTATTTTTTTTTACATGAATTTTCGTTTGTCTTCCCATTACTTGTACCATAAATAAAATATGCACCTCCCCCCCTTTCTCAGATCTGCACATAGAAACATTGATAGTATCTAAGTATGTGATTTATCTTATCTTCTTGTCTTATCTTAAAAATACAAGCGTTACTTCAACAAAGAAGATCATTTCGTCCTACGCGTGTCCCTAGGTCCTACGCGTGTCCCTAGGTCCTTTATTGACAAGCGATATATATGTCAGTGATAATATGAAAAAATTAAAAAATTATAGCAAATGTAAATGAAAATGTGCTGTATTTTTTTCACAAAAACCTGTGCTATGTTTGAGCCTAAACAGTTTAGGTTTGTTTATAGATGGTCATAACTTAATCGGTACGAATTCTAACAGTGCATCAACTCATGCATTTCAACTGAAATAATAATGTTGCAATAATGTAAAACTTTATCTTTGTAGTACAGAGGATCACCGAAGTGGATCTACACTATGTCTGGACATGACAGAGATAACGAGGCGGTAAAGAATAGGAAATGCAACGCTGCAACTATGAACATTTCGATTCTAATTCCTGCAGCTCAGCCTGCTGACGCTGGGAAGTACATCTGTTAACGCAGGAGACAAAGGAGCGAACACTTTGGCTATACTTACAGTTGCTTGTAAGTACCATGAGTAAGCAAGAATAACTGGGGGATTCGGGGTTCAAACCACTATGCCGAAAAAATTGAGATTCAACCTCCTTGTCACTTCCGTAACAAAGGTTGAAATTCCTCAAAAAAAACAAAACAAAAGCAAAATTTTAATAGCAATGGGGGTTTTTGGAGGCTAAATCACCCACCCATGAAATAATAGTAATTACTAGAATAAACTAACAGACGCGGTGGCTGAGTGGTAAAGCGCTTTGCTTCCGAACCGAGGAGTCCTGAGTTCGAGTTCTGGTGAAGACTGAGTTTTTTATCTTTATTTCGGGATTTTTTTGGATTCTCTGAGTCCGCCTATCTCTAATAGCTACCTGGGGAAAAGTAAAGGCGGTTGGTCGTTTAGCTGGCCACATGTAACCCTCGGAAACCGTGGGTCACAGAAACAGATGACCTTTACATCATTTGCCCTATAAATTGCATGGTCTGAAAGGGAAACTTTAATGATAAAAACTGGTATATATGTCTCATTCTTTCTCGGAAAACAATGGATGACCCCAGATGAGTCACTAGCTTTGGTTACGTCTTGAGAAAGGGAAGAATCTGGAGTGACTGATCAAGCCCATCTGGAGCGGCAGAGTTTGCCACAGTTCGTGCATGTATATTCATTTCTTTTTATTTCTCGTGGCTGACGCAGCTTCGTTTCTTTGCATTCGGCAAAGTTCGTAACAGCACGTACAGTCTATCTCCACGCTGTCCGGTCTTGAGCTATCTCCTCCCACATACTTTGGTCGATGCCCGTGGCTCTCATGTCTCGCTTGCAGACATCTCTGCAGGTTAGTCTTGGGCGGCCCCTGGGTCTGGCTCCTTCTGCAAGCTCAGCGTATAGGATGTCGTTAGGGATTCTTCCATCTGGCATGCGAGTGACATGACCGAGCCAGCGTAGTCTTCTCTGTTGAAGGAGAGCATAGATGCTGTGCATTTTGGCCCGTGTCAAAACGTCCTGGTTGGTGACACGATCCCTGCAGGAGTCACCTAGACTGACCATGTGCTCTTTTTGAGTAATAATCTCAATGACTTCCTTTAGGTCTTCGTAGAACTTGTCTTTGTCCTCCTGAAGTGAACATAGTGTGGGGTATAGGGACTAATTAGAGTGACTTTTCCAGATGCTGTCATCATACTTATGCTTAGTAGCCTTTCTGAGCCACCAACTGGAGGGACTATTGTGGTTAGTAGACTGTTCTGGACAGCAAAGCCTACACCATGCATTCGCGTCTCATCCTGTGCTTTTCCTTTCCAAAAGAAAGTGTAATCAGCCTTGCGGAACATGCCTTTTTCGGCCAGTCGGGTTTCTTGGAGAGCTGCAATGTTAATGCGTAGTCTTTTCAGCTCGTTGTTTATGACTGCCGTCTTCCTTGCATCGCCAACCTTCCATAGGTCGTGAGACCAGGACATGATGTCGATGTCCTGACGTTTCATGTCGCATGATAGGAAATTTCATTTTTCATTTTTCTTCTTTTATTGCTTGGTGCAAGTTTTCAGCCTACTTATCGTTTTAAACTAAGCTCTAAGCACCCATTAGAGCAGGCAGGCTGTGGCGGATCAGCACCTAACTGTCTGGGGGCTGCCCAAGTTGAGGCGGGCGGTAGCTGATCAGTGATGCGTGAAGACGTCTCCCACCGTAAGAGAAAACCCGTGGCGTCCATACATTACGCCAATCATATTGGACTTATTACCCGTAACTGTTGTCTCCCATGTTGTTTTAGCCGCTTTGCAGCAGCACCAGAGTTCCCTCTTCGGGGCGTATTCCTGGGTCTTAGATAAAGGGGTCATGGGTGGCCCATTCGTCATGATCCCTCTCTCGATCTTGCTGATGTGATCCAAAGGAACGCGTCGCGTTACATTTGGCACCAACTCAGTTGCAGAAGCTGCCGGAGGGAATTTCATAGCTGATATTCCCAACGCCTAAGGGGCTTCACTCATGATTTTTCCTCTCGAGGTTGTCTCCTAAAGCCTTATAACCGCAAGGCAGCGGGGGTTTGAAGTCAGAGTACCCCTCTCCTAGATGAATTGCCTTACTATTCTGACGAGCTCCATCTGCCCGAAGCTCGTGGTTTTATGGCGCCAGGTATCCGCCTTCATCCCTTCACCTGTTAGTAAGAGCAGTTTCGCTGGGCTTAGTATCTAAGCCACACGAGCAGGCCAGGTGCTGGACTTAATTGTCAGAGGCTATCTGAGACGCATGCCTTTAGGAGTATCTTATAGACAATAGGAGCTTATCCCCATTGACACCCCCTGGCCATGACAACCTTTGAAACTGGTATATAAAAACATTCGAACTACATATGATATAGCGCACGTATGGCTGTAATAGATGCAATACCCATAAGATCATCTTCGTGTTAAGTAAGACGTCTTGCCAAGGACAAATAAACAGTAAATCTGTGCGTTTAAAATCAACCGCAACAATAAAAAAAAAATCTTTAACCATCAATTGCATCGCGGTACCACTATCTTACAACAGAAAAAAACTGAAAGTAAAAAAAATAAACAAGATATGAAAGATAAACTTACAAATATAGTGACTACATAAGTGAGACTTAAATATCAATATACTCTGTTGTTTTATCAACCGAGGGGATAGTGACAACTGACTTTGCAGACACGAGTCGAGGTCCTAAACATCCCTAAGTAGATGTATGTTACCGGTCATTATAACAATTAAGTTCATTGGAAATCATTATTCCTTTACACTTTAATAAAATATAAATGATCAGTTTTGTATAATAAATGTTTATCAACGCTCTGTGCTAATGACATAAAAATATATTCATTCTCTTTTCTAGAAGGCATCTCAAGAAACTATGAAAATAACAAAAAAGCCATGGCTTTCAGAATATCATTTGACTTCTCTCGTGAACATGTTTCTTTTTGTCTAGAAATCGGATAGAGATGTCGGGAAACAAAATCAGTCCGCCATTCCATTTAAAACATAGGGAATAAACAAGATCCTTCGTGGTCTTAATTAATGAGATTTTATATTTCTCGTAATTTTGTTATTTGTTTTATTCAAGTTTCAGACAATAAAGACTCCCAGTCAAACAATGTGACAGGCCGTCCCGGCTACAATCAAGGTACAAATCTTTTAGTCAGTTCATTTTGCTGCTGTACTGTAAGTTCTTATGCAGTCTGTGCCTTAGAAATGTCGCGTGGTGTTTTTTTTATTTATTTATTTACAGTGCGGAGTCTTGCTCCTGCTGGACTGTTGTAATAGTAGAGCTTGTCGAAAAAAATCGAATTGGAGCATTTTATGTAGTTTATTATTGGCAGATTTGTAATGGTGGGCGCTGTCCACAAGAGTTAGAGGTGTGTGTGGGGGGATATTTTGCTTTAGTGAAAATTTTAAGACGTGCGCCCTGCCGCTCTTAGTTGCAAGATAGTAGAGTGCTCTTTGCATCGAGAAAAATGATATTGTCCAGTTTATTTTGCCTGCGCTGCCATTATGTGAGCCAAACTACTTGATATTTGGTAGTTAACATTCACTTGATAGTTTTATAATTAACTGGTCTGTCTGATTGTTCCATGAAAAACAACCTATCATAATCTTTCAGCTTTTTTAATGCCTTTGTGACCATTATGTTACTGCAATTGGGATATTGACATTTGACAATATATTGTGAGTTATCAGAATTAAAGTCATCAACTCTCTGAGGCTAGATGGCGCTTGAAGACTACGTTGTGGTTATATAAAGACAGTACTCTTAAGGCTTGTGTTTCTAAAAGCATCTGACCTTTACGCTTGATTTTTTTTCATTAATTCTTTGTAACCTGTTCTTAAAATCGACAGAAGGTAGGAAACTAGGGCCTTAAAACCAGTTTTTATCGTGCCAACCAGTAACGTCAATCTTAATAATGCAACCCGTCTATAAGAGACGCGGTGGCTGAGTTGTTTAACATTTGGCCTCCTAATAGCGGTTCCCGGTTCAAATCCTGTTGAAGACTGGGGTTTTTAATTTCGGGATCCTTGGGTCAACCCAGCTATAATGGGTACCTGACATTAGTTGAAGAAAAGTAAAGGCGGTTGCTCGTTGTGCTGGCCACATGACACCCCCGTTAACCGTAGGCCACAGAAAGAGATGATCTGCCCTATAGATCACAAGCGTATACCACCGCGTAAAGCTTCTTTCCCTTTTTCGAGGTACCAAACAAAAGGATTAATTACCAATAATTTAATAAACTAAATGATAATTTTTTTTATTGATTCTTGTGTTGTCAGGTAAAAAAATGATTGTGCGAAATTTTAGCTTGATCCGAGATTGGGTGTTGGAGAAATAACGTTTTAAAACATTTTTGCCAGATAGAAATACAGACATACAGGCATTTTTTTCTTACTGAAAGCGTTTTTAAACAAGGTTGTGTGATAATATTTTAGCCAGGCTCAGCGAGCCACATGCGTAGGCGCGGTGGCTGAGCGGTAAAGCGCTTAGCTTCCGAACCGGGGACCGGGGTTCGAAGCCTGGCGAAGAGTGGGATTTTTAATTTCGGTATCTTCGGGCGCCTCTGAGTCCACCCAGCTCTAATGGGTACCTGACATTAGTTAGGGAAAAGTAAAGGCGGTTGGTCGTTGTGCTGGCCACATGACACCCTTGTTAATCGTAGGCCACAGAAACAGATGACCTTTACATCATCTGCCCTATAGACCACAAGGTCTGAAAGGGGAACTTTACTACTTTACAGCGAGCCACATGTAATTGATCTATTCTAATTATGTGAAAATAGGTTAACTATATTTTCTGAAAAGCTATCCAAAAGACACTTTATAATTTTAACATAACGCAGTTTTTTAAGAAAATGATTTGATTTATCGCCTTGCAAAAGTTTTCAATTTCCTAGGGATCGCATTAAAGAGGCCTGGGAAATAATTTGCTGTGAGTTTTTTTCTCATTAACTAAATCATAAAGAATCAATGAGAAAAATGCATGGTCTTAAAATTTATATTTTTCGCATTAATTGATTTTTTCAACAGTTATCAACTGCCTTTTTAGCACCGAAACAAGCACTACAGATCTCTACTCTGAAGGTATAGCCTAAAACACCTGCGGCACAATCGTCATCGCCCTCATTGGCGTTTGTATTCTTTTTGCTGTTGCTTAAGAAACATGTCAACATTTTCAATTTCAGTACTATTATTAGTACCACAGCGATGTACTTCCTTAGCATTAGAAATATGTTGTGTAATCATATCATCTACATGCGTTTTACATTCACCTTTTGTTGATATTTCTTTAAAACAAACAACATTTACGAAGTGATGTAAAGAGAAAAAAAGATGTATAAGTCTGTCCATCAATTTTGTTATACATCTTGTAAAAAAAATGTAATGCAATCAATTTAAGAGTATGAATATACAATCTTGTTTAATAATGTTTTAAATGTTTATAATTGAATGTACATGTCTTTATTCTGTATCAAAATAAACCTCTAACTAATGGAATAATACTTTTTATATAAACAAATTTTTTATTTATTTAAATTAAATTATTATTATACATTTGACATAGAAAGTTAGAAAGAAGAGTCCTTTTGTGTCAGCAAGAACTTGGACATTTAGAAAGAATAAGCAGAATATATTTATCTTTTTTTTTTTTACATTTTAGCTAATATGGACAAGCCAAGCTATCGGCCTTAAAACGAAGATCCACTATTAAACACACAATTGGAAATAAGCTACATTGGGCCCATCATCAATGGCTAAGACCAAGTTTAGAAATCAATAACAGAGATTGAGTCACAAACGTAGAAATCGGCCCTTTACCCATAAATGAGGCTGTGGCCGAACTTGACATGAGGATTGCGTGACTACTTGTCCAACACAACGAAACCTCAGCGAGGAAAATGCAAACAAGGTAGTCTTTTGTTAAATTGGCGCCTCTTCTAAATTGAAAATATTTAACATAGTGGACACGCAGTGGACACCATTTGGAAAAAGACTGTAATTATTGTTGTTATTTTTAAAGAAATCTTGACGTAAAATTCGCGTAGTTGGACATCCGAGTCTGGCCAGAATCCTCCATTACAGTAACACCTTTAAAAATAAATAAAAAAAATTAAAATCACAATTTTTATTTCTACAATTATTTTTGTGGGTGACATTGTGTATCGGAAAATGCCGGGTACTTGAAGTAAGCTAGTCCTAAAAATGTACACAGATCTTGGGTAAAAGACTCATCAAATAAAATACTGTAAACGTGAAGTTTCACGCGATTGTTTCAGGTCTTTTCTTTTTATAGCCTTAAACTGGTTTGATCCCAACTACCCGTACTTTTTTGGGCAGAATTTTTTTTTTAGCAGGTACACATAAAATTACAGCCTTATTATGTCAGTTTAATTTAAAATGAGAACTGAAAAATGCAAAAGATATAAAAGCAAAAAGATACTTCCGGCCCAATTTCTAAACCTAGTTTTAAACCAAAGAAACGAAACGCATAAACGCATTATAGCCCATCATAACAGTAAAAAAGATATTTAAATCTAGATTTTTTACAAATTAAAAAATATTTTTTTTAGTTTTCTTAGATGTATGTTACTAAAAATAAAAAAAAAATAAAACTTTTTCTATACAAATCTCAGAAAGAATAACTCTATACCCATATTGAGTTGTGAATAAGTTGGATGGTTTGCAATTTCGTGGCTGTGTGTGTGTGTTAAAGGTAATTCCTATTAAGTATTGTTAAAGAGCTTCTTCTTCTTCCTCGTTCTCATTTTTATGTTGGAACGTTCAGATGACTAGACCAATAGATCAACATGAGATGAACTAAGAAATGGTTTCCAAATCAGGGAGCTCTCCATAGAGTTTTCTTGCTATTGGGGTGTTTTGGGGTCAGTGTATTGTACGGGCCTCATGGTAAAGAGAACATTTTAGAAGGACATGTTGTCTCATTCTGTTGTATGCGGTCCTGAGTTGTAAGATTGGACTTTGATCTTGTCATGTCAAGATAGCTTATAATAGGCATCATCTTTTTTTTTTGATTCGGATGAGAGCTTGCCCATTTCTCATTTATTTTATTCACTATTAGTTTCTTCCTTTCTACAGGATAGAGTGCAATGTCTAATTGTGATTTTGTTCTCCCACTCTTGGCGATTGGGTCAGCCTTCTGATTTCCTTCTACTTCTATATGTGCTAACCCTAACCCTAACCGTATCCGTGAAAAAGCTTATTGTCGCCCCTATTTTTTTTCTGCATTATATCAATGTTTTCTAACTTAACCTTTCTCATCCTTTTTCGTTAACTGACAATGGAACGGGGAAGGGAAGGAGTAAAAGCCAAAAGGATTGCCATCAAACGTCCATGCCGACCAGCAAAATGATTAGGCCAGACACAACCACGAAGACATTAAAGCTGTGTTGAAGTTCATGCTGCTCGTGCATAGCAAAAAGTGCAGTCTAAGGTTTAGCAAAAGGTAATACGTAAGCTAAAGAGTGTAGTGCAATTATTTTAATTCTTGTTGAATTTTAAACAAAATTAAATGTAATAATAATTATTTTAACATAATAATTATTTTAAAACAAGGTTACAAAGATAGTTTGTGTGGAAACACAATTTAAGAGTATGAATATACAATCTTGTTTAATAATGTTTTAAATGTTTATAATTGAATGTACATGTCTTTATTTTGTATCAAAATAAACACAAACTCAAAATCGGACCCGAAGTGGTCCACCCAGGCAGGCTTCAATATTTTCAGAAAGAACATCCGAATGAAATTATATCAAAGACAAATGAGAGATAAGAATGAAGAATGAAGGTTGACAGATCTTGTGTAGTGCCACAACGGTCCAGCAGATCAAAGGATAGGTGCAAATGAATGCAAAGTTAGATGTGAACCTGGCCTAATTAGTTCCCCTTTCAGACCTTGTGGTCAAAACGGCAGATGATGTAAAGTTCATCTGTTTTTATGGCCTACGGTTAACGAGGGTGTCATGTAGCCAGCACAACGACCAACCGCCTTTACTTTTCCACAACTAATTTCAGGTACGTACCCATTAGAGCTGGGTGGACTCAGAGGCGCCCAAAGATTCCGAAGTTGAAAATCCCAGTCTTCACCAGGATTCGAACCCGAGACCCCCGGTTTGGAAGCCAAGCGCTTTACGCTGAACTACCGCGCCTCCCCTGGTCTTACTGAAGTGTTACAATTGATGTAATTGTTTTGAAAAGGTTCAATCTCTTATTCGAATCCTCAAAAATAAATCATATTAAATGATTCGGTATCTAAAAAAAATATAAGAAAATGCAGTTTACAAGATTACTATTCGTTTTAAGTTCGGTCTAACATATAATGCATACTAAATTGCTTTTTCTCTTTAAAAAACTGCTTGCATAAGTGATTTAAAAAATTAGATTTTTCGCTTTCAGAAAAAAAAAAGTAGCCGTAACATCAGAACTTTGATGTTCTAAAATATTGTGATGTAACATTTTCACTATCTTTTCTAGTTTACGAGATCTAAACGGGACGGACGGACAGACGGACAGACATTTAACACAAAACTAATAGCGTCTTTTCCCCTTTAGGGGGCCGCTAAAACCGTGTTCGGGCATCTGTGTCTCGCTGCTGTCACTATTCTTTTTTAAAGTTGTCTGCTTTGTAAAAAGTTTTTTTCTGGTCACGACAGACCAGCTCGTTTGGTACTGGTCCACCGGGCGTTTGCCAGTTTGTCCATATAGCCAGTCCGCCTCTGCATATATCTCTTCATTTGAGCTTATGGTGTTGTTGGTTGACTTGCACTTACCTATAAGAGGAAGAAATAATTTCTTAGTTCATTTATGCATTGTTCTGTTTCTAGTTTTGTGTTATCTCTCTCTCTATATATATATATATATAATAAAATTCATTTTTCTGCATAGGGAAATTGTTCATTTTTTAACATAATACTGTTATAACCCTGCATGCACACCGCATGTTCCGCCCAAGTCTAGAGTCAAGGCAAACATTGTTTTAGGTATTGTGAAGTTTTGTGATGTCCCCATGTAAATAGACATCGTTGCCTCGATGAGTTGCCTCTCTTAAGCTATTGCATTGGTGTCAGAAGTGGGATGTACCAAATCGAAAGGAAAGAAACAAATGAAGAAAGAAGAAAAGTCTGTTAAGTCCTGAAGCTTTTGTTCCTGATGTACCTGCAACGAGTATCTTAATGAGACGGACAGATCAAGACAACGTTGGGTCTTCGTCCAAGCTTGCTGCTGTGGACCTTGAAGACCCCTGTTTATCTGTCAGTACCTTTGAGAAAAGCTCAAACATGAACGACGCTTGAAAACCATTTCTGATTTGTTGCCGTGGATGTCGTCGGGTGGAATAGTGAATACGGGCCCCAACAAAGGCCAAGACAGAAACAACGAGTTTGACTTTGCCTTCGGCATAAGAGAGAGATCGAAGTTTGGCAACTGCATCCAGGCGATTAACAAAAAAACTGTATATGCGGCACTTTGCGGGGACAGTGCCCATGCCAAGAAACATAGTGACAAGATTTGAGCTTAACAGACATTTATACTTCTGCCTACATCAGTGAGAGTGACTTGAACGATGATTAATCAATTTCAGCGGAACCTAATGCAGTGGTAAATGGACATTGGCTTATGGAACATTACAAGGGTACTTCATGGGCATACCTTACAGATGAGGCTGAGAATGAATATGTGTTTGAAAACACTTGTGGGCCTACAACTATGTCGCGAGACGTCCATGAAAAAGGTATGATGACTTAACGTCTTAGAACAACGTCACTGGGAACTACAGTAATAGCCAAAACCTCCATTTGCTATAAGTGGCTGGCAACCCTGACCTCCACTATCTTCTCCCATGAAAGCTGGCTGGCATCAGTGACAATCATCATGGGGTCAAAGCAGCGACCACGATATCGTCTCAAGAGCACACTGGCCTATTGGAGGAAGAGAAAGTGACTTTCGCTGAAAACTGTGCATATGCCTTCGTGGGGAACACGACTTCTGCAGTCTGTGGCTCCCACCGATCGACCTCCACCTGAACTGTCAAACCTCCACTGCAATACGCACTATCAGAGACCAGACTAGGAAGGATGTTTACATTAGAAAGAAAGAGCAAATATTCCGCCCAAGTCTAGAGCTCATCAATAAAGAGACTTTGTTCAAGGCAGACACGTTGTTTTATGTATTTGTGATGTCCCCGTATAAATAAACATAGTATCCTCTTTGAGTTGTCTCCCTTAAGTTATTACAATACTGTAAATTATAAAGTTTTTAAACAATTTTGGCAAGAACCATTTAAGCATGCGTGCATCTAAGGCTCCTCAAATTCTTCCAGCAAGAGTGCCCGCTCTTTTTAATGGACACATGCATAGCATTTTACAGGATACCAGTGTAGACTGTCTAGATGTATTAATTACCGTTTAACAACTGAACTGGGTGAGAAACATATCCATTATGGTGGATGACAGCATGCAAAAGACCTTTAATAAAATTTAAAGAGGCCTAAAATGGTGAATGTGTAAGATTGAACGTAGGATAGACATACTTCATACGGCACATTTTGTTTAATTAACATTTCCAAAAGACATTGTGAACTTACCAATGGAACATATTTGACTGCTAAATGAGAAGCAAGCACATTTATGTAGCTGGCATTTTCCGGCACATTCAGATAGACTTCTGGCCTTTAGTATGGTATTTGAATACTGCACAACAAAATTGCTTTTTTCTACTTTGAGAAAATAGGCCCAACTTGTTTCAACTGCCAGACCTAAAATACAACAAAATGTCACTGTCATCCTATCCACACACAAAAAAAACACAAGCAAACATGAGAAACATTAAAAAAGAAAGTTTTGTAAAATAGGCTTATACGATTTAGTGTGGATCTGTTATGTCATTGAATTTGTAATAGATCTAGAGTAACAACTAAATCTGTGCGATTAATAAAACTTTTGCCAATTGTTTTTTTGTTTAGCGCTATTTCATACTTTTAGCTTTCTCACTACGTTATGATTCTATCATTTATCTGGACCAATTGGGAAAATGATTACAAAGGGGGAAGGAAGAAGGATTCCTGGGGAATTTTACTGTAAATGGTTTTTAAAAGCATTTACACAAAACAAAAAGGGGTTCGACTTGAATTCATTCATGACTCGCGACTTCTAGGGCCGATGTGCTAACCACTCTGCGAGGTACTTATGACTAGAAAAGATAAAATAGCGCACTGGCCCGTCCTGCACTGAGCTCTAATAGCTTGCTTAGGTCTGTGCAACCTCTACCACGAGAATCCTGGTCAGGGCGCTCCCACAATCCTCGAGTTTTTAAAGACATTTTTGGTTTATTCCTTGGCCAAAATGTGCCAAAAACTCAAAACTCAAACCCTAAACACTTCACGCGTTCAATAAAAGTAATAACCATTCTACAGAAAGCCGGATCTCGTATTTTTTCGGTAACACAAATAAATTATTTACTTTTTTAATGTAAGAAGTATTAATATATATTACTTACTAACACCAATTAAACACAAAAATAACAAGAATCTTAACACCAAAAGTTTAATCTCCATATTGTTAATTCACGATCTTTACTGTTTATACCGTCGAGAAAATATGTGTTAAAATGAGCAAACAGAGAGACGGCTAGAGAATATTTATTATTAATCAGAAAATCTTGCTGTAACAAAGAAAAAGTCATCAATTATTGCTTGGACACTTAACATGGCAGCATGAAATCAAATAAATCAGTCCTATCTTTTTGACTTACAGAGACATTGGTTGGACATCGATTTAAAGAATTAATATTTCAACCCATATCTGTATTGCCTCCAGCATATCGTGGTTACAAAGTTATGAACAGTTAAAGACATATGAATTCATTTTTCCATCTCGAATACAAATATATTTTCCATATTTCAGTTTCATACACATAAAGCGCCGTAACTCCTCGTCTATATGTAGCTGAAAGATAATTTTAGTGTCTTTGTAATCATGACATAAAGCTTTACTATAAATTATATCAGTGATGCACAAAATATGGTCCGCGGGCAATATCCGACCCTCCAAAACGTCGGCACAAATTGTAGAAAATCCGCTCTCCACAAAAAAAAAAAGTTTGAAAAAATCTTGATTGGTACCGTTAAAATAATTTTATATATATTGTTATTCAATAAAATAGCTCTTTTTAAACAACTGACATTAAGCAGCATCACGAAACCAAAGACAAAAATAAATAAGACGACATCTTTGGTTTGTTCCGCGATTATGCGCAGAATATAGAATTGGTGAAAATATTTCCTGAAGAGAGAAGAGAAAAGGAGTCGGTCTTAAGACTATCTACAGAGTTACTCTTTGAGTAAGCCATTTTACGAAAGCGAATGACCGTGGGCAGATGATGTAAAGGTCATCTGATTCTGTTAACGAGAGTTTCATGTGGCCAGCACAACGACCAACGCCTTTACTTTTCCCCAACTTATGTCAGGTACCCATTAGAGCTGTGTGGACTCATAGGCGCCCGAAGATCCCGAAATAAAAAATCCCAGTCTTCACCAAGGATCGAACCCCGGACCCCTGTTCGGTAGTCAAGCGCTTTACCGCTCAGTCACCGCGCCTCCACGAAAAACGTGCTTGCCAGCAATGACGGAAGAAAAGAGTCCTGAAAAAAATGCTTTTAAAGCTGTCAACCTTTCTCATGATAAATACAAGGCGAGTGAAAGATATATAAGATATATAAAGCTAACAGAAAATGCACATTTTGACTTTTCTATCGCCGCTGATGAGTCTACCGACATATCTGACTGATAGCGCTCAAAATCTTGGTATTTATTCCCAGTACAAACAGCAGTATTGAAATCAAAGAAGTTAGTAGCTATGAGGAGCATACATGCGATCACCAATGAAGTTTCAACTATCACTGAGGATCTTTCGCTTTCTTGGCAGAAATAAATGGGAGTGACTACCGATAGTACCATAAGTGTGATTGACAGCAAAAGTTAGAATAGTTGTCGACTCAAATGGAACTGAGCCTATCTGGCTTCAATGAATTGTTCACCAACAAAATTTAAGTGTCAAGGTGTCAAGTCTGGACCATGTGATAATGATCGTGTTTAGATGGAACACTATTAGTCTTTTTGAAAATCCATCTGCGGTCACTGTGTCAAAAGCCTAGAACTGATTAAATTGCACCCCCAGACTTCCCTGCATGACAAACTTCTAGAGATTCAGACAACTGATATCTACATCGTGTTGGTTTTAAATCTCCGAAACCAAACGTAAAGGTGGATCAAAATAATTACAAGCACTTTTTCTTTGTGATGGAGAAACCTTTTCGGTGATGAACGGGGCGTAAACCACGCTGCTTAATCGTCTCGCGGACAAATATCTAGAATTCTAGATTCAGTGCTCCGACTTAGTGTCTCATTTATGCAACAGATATTTAAAAGTTTGTATAGGATAAACTTCTCATGAGTTTATGTAAGTAGGTTTCTAATAAAAATGGTTTATTGCCCTTTTTTACTTTTTTCAGTGATATGGGCCAGTGCCACGACTGTAAGAAATTAAAATTGCCCGCCAAATGAATAATGTTGAGTATCACTGGACTATATTATACAATGACTTCCAACACTAAGGTAACTAAGCATAAGTTTCGTTCAGCCCATTGACTATATATATAGTCTATGGTTCAGCCTTACATAATGTTGTCGTACTTCCGGCATAAACTTTTCGTGATTTTTTAATTTTTTCTTGTTACCAATTGTTTTCTTTCTTTGATTTCTTTCCCTTGTTCGATACCAAAAAAATAAAAATCAATAGTTAATTAGTTACTTAGTTGTTTTTTTATTATTATTATTGATTCTTCTTAGTTACAAGAAATATTTGAGCACATTTTCAGCTTGATCCGAGATTGGGTGTGGAAGAAATAACGTGTACACATTTCTTACCAGACAGAGTGAGTTGATATAACCTTATAACAATTGACTTCAAGAGGCCATGTACGAGTTTAAACAAATTTTATCTATTAATGAATGTGTTTGTTTATTCAGTGGCGTAGCTAGGGTATAAGATGCCCGGTGTGGCAGCTCCTCACGATGCCATCGGAAAAAAAGTAATAAAATAAATAAAATAATAAATAAAAAAGGGAAAAGACGGTTTTTTTTTTTTTTTTTTTTTTTTTTCTTGTTTTTTTAATGTGTTTATTTCATATGTTAATTAGCAAACAAAAATAAATGACAGGAAGATACTTCAAATCTTGTAGACTTTATTTATCTACAATAAACATCGGCGCCCACAGGATTTTTTTCAAAGGGGGGGGGGGGGGGTTGCAAGTTGCCACTATGGCTCAAAGTCGTAGCTTTAACTATTTTATTACAGAGAATATTTAAGAAAAGAACTGGTACCCCTTCTCTTCCCCCCCCCCCTCCCACATACATATGAGATATTAATCATACTGTAAATATTTGTTTCATGAAATAAAAAATAAAAACCTACTACCGTGAAAAAACTATTTATTGTACATATACAATTACTAAACATTATTGTTACGAATCTCACTATCCAGGCTATCTGCAAACTGCACCATACACCACCAACTTAAAGAACTTGACAAGTCAGGGCTCCAAAATAACGTAAAGGTTTAATAGTTGAATAAATAACAGCCAATACTGTACAATTGGCAACACGTACACTGTACAAATATCTCTCCGATAACACCGTTCCGCAGTATCAACTCTTGCACTGGCCTCTCCGTCTCGTTCCGGGCTTGCACTGGGTTCAACAGTTCAGGACTGACTTCACACACTAGGCTCGTTGTGTCGGACTCGATCGCAGACCAAGATCAAGACGCCAGCCGTCTCAACTGTACTTGACAGTACTCCGCACTGAACCGTCGTAATGCTCCGTACAGAACCACACCGCTGAACTGTGCTGTAGTCGACCGGACTGTAGTGAACCGGGCTCTGAACCCCTGCCGTGAACCTTGCTGTATTGAGCCCCTTTTCTCGACTGTCTTGACTGCGACATCTCCGCTCTTTATATAGGGTCCTTACTGGCCTTCTCGAACCGGACAGAACGCCGCTCGACGTTTCTAGGTGGTCAGATGACTACAACTCTCGTGACGCTCATGAGCTCTGTTCACGACGGCGATCCTTCCCGAACCGTCCTGTTGATACTCGACTCGGTTGACCGTCGTAGCTCGTCACGGTTGACCGCTCGTCTAGCGCTGGCCTGGGGCGATTTGCGTCGGCTGACTACACTCACACCACTACCCCCATCTGTGCCACCACCAGGTTTATAACATTATTATTGTTTGAAAAGCGAGACGTTAGTGAAGAAACTAACGAATCAAGAGACGGAATGTAAAGTCGTTTTCTGTAATAACTCCCAAAACCCAAAGATGTGTTCAGTGTGTCTGTCGACTGCCAATTCTCAGCAGAACCAACTCATTCCCGGTACCTTCAATGAAGTCCAGTAGGGAATCGGCGCCATAGGCGCAATTATCCCGTTGATTGTTAGAAAGGCCTTTATCCAACAACCAGGCATGGACATAGGATTCCCTATCCCGTGTCCTGTCTGAGGGCTCCCAGTAGTAGCGGCCATAGTGGTGACTGGGCGGAAACCAGACCGTACCACGTACACAGCGCACCGCCCCCGAAACGGGTCCCACTCGCTATAAGTGGCCGAGAGCAGCACTTACCATGGGGAGCTTGTCTCATATTTCTATAATGTTACCGCCATTGTTCCGTGCGGGAGCCACTACTACAGCTAATCCGGTCACTGATGACGACCCCTTTGTGGAACGGTGTGATGGACTTTTTGGACTGGGGTGCATGCTGTTTGTTCCATCCCTACCCCGAGTGAGATAAAAAAAAAAAACTCACTCAGGGAATCCCACAAGGGCCTGGCTCGCTAATCGTACTTGGCCTATATAGTTCCACTACTAGACGTTTCCACAGGAGGCGCCACGCTGAGGCGACGCCTTTGTCTACCAGTAGTCTCGCTTTTCTGAAGATGCATTCCGTGAAGTGTTTCTCAGCATAGTTAAGTTGGTTTTTCATTATTTTTCATAATGTCATTAATGTGACCGCTGATGTTCTGTTAAAAAGCACTTATGCTAAGATGGACAGACTGCAACATCACGGAAACTGGTTCAAGAACAGATGAAAAATTGACAACAATTAAAAGACAAATCAGAAACACATGAAAAGCAGGCACTGATTACACATAAGCAGTTTGTCTGGTTTCACTTACAGCCGTTATTTTAAAATTCGCCATACAGTCAAAGATCTTAAAGTTGTGACTTCAAGCGCGAATGAATTTGTATTTTTCAATTCATCGTGTCTAATAAAGGAGGTAAATTTAGCACCAACGCTCTCGCTTGAGACTGTTACTGAGGAAATAGATAATCTTCTTGATGACACCAACAGCATTACGTATATCTGAAACGTCACTCAGGTCAATGTTTAACTAGTAAAAGTCAGTGGGGCGCGAAACGAAACACATCTATTCAGTGCCAGAGATATCTGCAGTTTCATCACTGCAATGCCAAGACAATTCAGTTACTTCACGATGCTGCTGCTGCTTGTATTTTTTTGTTTCCTGCTGCTGCCAGTCGAGACACATCAACGTTTGTCAGAGACTTTTTTAGATTTCTTTTATCGTAAACTGGTGGACTTGTTGAACCTGCTATTTTATCGAGTTCTAGCACTGACCGCAACTCCGCAAAAAAGAAAATACATGTACTAAGATGACTGCACTCTTAAATCTTGTTTAAAGAAACTTTCACATAAATCAAATCGAAAGACAGCTGGCAAGGATTTCTAGCAGAATTTAATTGATTTGAAGGTGTAAAAAACGGGCTAAAATTTGGCTACTCAGAGGGGTGCACGTATTTGGTCACACATCCATTCCTGATAAGCCTAGGCTAGTCTACTACAACTGTACTTCAGTCACCATTGGAAGCACTACTTGTTTGGTTGCTACTTAGATTTTAATTAATCTGATGGTGCAAAAAAAAAACAACAACAATTGTTAGAGTTTGGCTATTCATAATCCAGGGGGTTGCAAGTGCAATAAAGTACCTTGCCCAGGTCGCATGTTATGCTCACTACGCCTCTGTCCATGCCGCATCTCCCCCCAAATAAAGTTTGTGAACCGAGCATCATCGGCTTTTGTGAGCATAAGATTAGGATAGACGGAAAACACTGATTGAATGGCCGAATATGGTCCTCGGGCCGTACTTTGGCCACTACTGTTCTAAAGCATGATATCATTATGATATTTATGAACGCAAGTGGATTTTGTTTTTGGCTGATTCTGTTTGTTGTCTTTGAAGTTGTTTGAAGAGTAGACACTTTGTATCCAGTGCAATGAGTACATCATCTATAATTAAGTTCATCCCGTAGACAGCAAACAGTTTACCAATGGAGCATTCTTGATGGCTGCATGAATTGACTGCGCACGTTTGTTGCTGGCATTCTCTGGCATTTTCAATGAGACCTCTGACCTTCAATATGCTTGTTGAATATATTGACCTACTTTATACTAATTTGTGAAAACGAACAGAACTCATTTCAACTGCCAGACTTAATTATAACAGATCTCTCGAAACAAAGAAACAACAAACAAATTACAACTATTTAAAGAAAATGAAGAAAAGTTAACTGAAAAAATAAAAAGTCACATGTCACATGTGTGGGGTTGTAAAGTACACCCTTTTCAGACCTTGTGATCTATGGGGCAATTGTGTGTAAAGGTCACATGGGCGTAGCAAGGATTTTATTTTCGGGAGGGGGGGGGGTGAGGGGGAGATCACATCGCAAAATCTTTTTAGTATCATCCAAAAGGAAACCCTCATTCCCAACCAGGAACTTTTAGACCGCACCCCCCCCCCTTTTTTTTTATTTTGCATCGCTCAAATGAAATTTTCATTAACTACACTCTTACATTTCAAAATGCATTGATTTCCTACAAGTAAACACACACACACACACACACACACACGCATGTATACAGTTGTTTCGTGTTCCTTGTCCAAACCCATTTGATCATCAAAGACTGACCTAAGGATACGCCCTCACATTCACTGTGTGACAAGTGTCTAGGTGAAGAGTAGAATTATATCGAGATCTAGACCTGCGTAAAAATAAAGCTGAACATTTTAAAAAAAATACTTGAACAAAAGGAACTTACGCACCAAAAAAAAATGTGTTACTAATATTGGGTAAAAGTGACGGAATGCAAATGTGATTCAACATTTTTTATGGAGGAAGGAGGGATTTGCTAGTATTGGTTGCTTGTCCATCCTAGCTTCTCATTTTTAATAGGAAAATTTAATAACCTGTCAATCTACCTGCAGCCCATGGGGCAGCCTGAGTTTGTGTGATAACATAAACTCATTTTTTGTAATCTTCTTTTTGTAAGTTATAGTTCATAATTTTATGAATTTACTTTTTTTTAATTCTCCTGTTCTTAAGTTCTTAGTGATGTTCATAATGGTGTTACACTAGTCAGTTGTGAATAGTCATTTTTTATTAGAGCTTATTAAAAACAAGAATAAATTAGTCCAAATAATGTGCTTTTAAACATAATCTGTTTAAAGGCAAAAATTAGACTGCATAACCACCTTAATTAAGGCAAGCACTAGCTAATTTGATACTAACTCAACATTTGACAAAATTTTGGTGTGAATCTCTAAGTTACACAGCTTCCCTAAAAAAGGTAAAAAAAAGATACTTTTGCCAAACCTACATCTTTATTCAATGGTTATTATATTGATGAACTTATAAATTAAGGATTTAGTTTTAAAATTGAGATAAAGGGCTAAAGTTAAATAGACTATACAGCGAAGAAATAGAAAAACACAGTATTACGAAAATATCTTTTTTTTTTTATTTCATTTACAACTTCACATTTTTCTATCAACAAAAATGAGTTCTAAAATGTTTAACCCAACATCCCAGTTTGATAAAGTGAACAACAACGAATCGTCAACTCGGAGCTATGTATGAGGACTCCATAAGGTTGTCTACTTTCTACGGTATTGTACACTCTTCACACTAATGACATAAGAAGCCTCTACGACTCAGTTAAATATATTAAATTGATACTGCCATAGTCTGTCTTATTTATTTATGGAGACAAATCTCAGTATCGAAGTTCGATAGACAACTTTACAAACTGGTGCGTTGACAACTTTTTAGAACCGAATGTCACTAAAACTAAATAACTTCTAACAGATTTCATAAGAAACAAACAACAGACACGTGAACTGTAGATAAACAATATACCGATACAACAAGTGAACTCGTCCAGGAGATCTCTGAGTGTCATTGTAGACAATAAGCTTTTGTGGGAAGACCATCTTGAAACTGGCCATGAAAATAGCAGTTACAATTCTTTCCATAGTAAGGTTAACAGATGTAAACTACAAAAGAGGTTAGCAAATTTTTACTGTGCAGTACATATTATAATAACTTAATAATAAAGCTTGTCTTCGAGTCCGAAGATTAATAAGGAATGCAGTATTTCCCGTGGCTACGCAGCCCCAGCTGTGACCTACATATTTTGTTGCATGCACGGCAAGCATAACGATTGTCCGCCGGTGGTCGATTAAGATATTCTTTTCGCCGTCTACATCTGTCCTCGGCAGCGGATTTTCGTTTGGTCTCAAATGTGTATCAGGCCTTTGTGAGTGACCTCCAGCTGTCTCGTTCTCAAGCCGCGTGCAACCAGGTGCTCTCTTTTATGTCAGCTAAGGCAAATTGGTGCCTAAGCTATAGTCTTATAAGAGTTTCCGTGGGGCAAGTCGATTACCTTTTAGCTCACCAAAACATTATCGTCTAAAATATGCAATAACTTGTTCGCTAGGCCACGTGTCATGTAAATAGTACCACCACTTGGACAGCTTTATAAAAAAAAAAAAGCAGCAAAAACCCAAAACACACAAGACTACCATATTTAAATGAACTTCTTAAACAAAAATAATTTAGCTTAAATCGGGAAAATCTTACTAGACAATCGCCACCCGCTCCATCATAACTACGTCAAGTCGTCGCGAATCGGGTGACTTCTGTCCGTCAAGACTAGAAACGAATGGTTCAAAGACTCGTTTGTTCCTTTTTTCCTGTCAGACTGTATCATTGCCATTCGTTGAGTAGAGAACTTGAACATGATCAAGACGTCTGTGTGTAGTGACTTTATGAACTTCTCTGCATCTATCCTATATATGTGAATGTAACTGTTGTTAAGAAGAGTCTTTGTAATCACAACAGATGTCCATAAAGCATAAAAGAAGCAATCTTAGTCGTAGTCTTAAAATCAAAATTGGTAATTATACTCTTATAAAACAACAAGGCTTTAATTATATCTCACTCTTTCTGAATTGACAGGTTAAAATATCTAGTAAATGATTAGTAATACAAAAATGATCTATAATTGTCTTAACATTTCATGTCATTGAAACCAATAGATTGCACCCAGTTTCAACAGATCAATACAACAATGTTGACCAACAAACATAGTACTAAATTAAAAGGGACTTTTTTTATAATTCTGCATTAGACATTCATTAAAATTACCAATATTATTAGGTTACATCCTGATAATGAGCTTACACATAACATCTACAAATAAAAACATCAATTACTTAATATAAACATATTTTTACAGAGGGCAATGTGAGAGAGCTTCTATTTTGAACACTCCCACGCCTCTAAGTTGTACCTTTGACTGTTGTCCATTTCTTGGTATGTGTTTCATTCAAACTTGTACATGAAAACGCACCAAATGCCTAAATAGACTTATGGGAAGTTGAAAAAATATTTTTCACAAATGTAGGTATAATTTGACAAACAAAATCCATCATTTAGCAGCGGTTCCAAGTAGTAGAAGTTGATACAATCTTCACCGCTAGGACCATAGAATATTCCGTTATTCGGTTCCCCTGTTGAAATAAATAATGACAAATTTACCATTACAGCATTAGGGTGACAATGTCTAGAACATTGAAGATTGAAGTGACAAAATATAAATAGTATGTTTACAAACTGTCTGTCTGTCTGTCTGGTACATTTTTTGCACACGTTATTTCTCACACCACCGAATTTCGATCGAGTCGAAACTTTGACACTACTATTAATTGTTTTTAACATAATATAAATCAATTTAAAAAATCAATTAATTGATTAAGTTTGATATTGATTAAGGGAAAATATCTTACAGTATCGATGGCTATAAGTACAAGCTTATTCCCTTAGAAATGCTTCAATTGGTAAGATAATATTTTTTTCTTCTATTTTGTTTGTTTACTGATATACAATTATGCAAGTTTGCATAAGTTTATCACTAGAAACAAGGCCAAAAGTAAAGAGATAAACGAGCAGCAGACTACAATGATAATCATTTGTTTGGAAATCTCCAATAGCAACCCGATGAAAAACTAAAAAATTCTACATCGATGGAATTTGAAATTTATTCTTCTTTAAAAATAATATGGATCTAAATATGTAAACTTATCATCTACTGCCTAGTTTAAAAAATAAATGAAATTTAAAATAAGTTTGATAATGCATGAATTTACCACTTCTAAAAGTCTGATTAATCCAACTCTTGCTACAAACTGTATTGTCGTCTTCCCATCTGTATGTTCCTTCTACTTCGATGTCGTTTAGACCGATCCAGATTGACTTTCTGGGGTACATAGACTGTAGCCATGTCAACTTCTCCATCGTTTTAACAGTATACAGATGAGCATCTTTGGCTGGATAATGTTTAAAACAGTTTTGGAAAAATAAAAGTGTACAGTTTTATGCGAAATTATCTAACCTTAAAATAGTTTAAACACGTTGAAATTTACTTTCAATTAATAGAACAGATTTATTGATTATATAACTGAATAATAGGCTTTCTCATGCAGGTTCAAAGCTTTACATAGTAATGATTGTTTCTAATTATTTAGAATCGACACTTACGAAAATTATTGATTGTAGGGTAGAGTTTGGGTTAGTTTGATTTTTAAAATAGTTGTACAATACTCAAGTAGTAGGCCTTTTCCAAAACAAAATGCTGTCACAAGTGTCATAACAGTGTTACACTAGTCAGTTGTGGATAGTCATTTTTTATTAGAGCTTATTAAAAACAAGAATAAATTAGTCCAAATAATGTGCTTTTAAACATAATGTGTTTAAAGGCAGAAATTATACTGCATAACCACCTTATTTAGGCAAGTACTAGCAAATTTGATACTAACTCAACATTTGACAAAATTTTGGTGTGAATCTCTAAGTTACACAGCTTCCCTAAAAAATGTAAAAAAAAAAAATACTTTTGCCAAACCTACATCTTTAGTCAATGGTTATTGTATTGATGAATGTATAAATTAAGGATTTAGTTTTAAAATTGAGAAAAAGGGCTAAAGTTAAATAGACTATACAGCGAAGAAATAGAAATACAAACACAAAGTATTACGAAAATATCTTTTTTTTTTTTGTATTTCATTCACAACTTCACATTTTGCTATCATCAAGAATGGGTTCTAATATTTTGAGGCAACTGAATGGCAGCTTAAGCTCATGAATGAAGAAAGTGGGGTACAAGTTGTGAATTCAGCTATCATAGCTTTAAAAGAACAAAAGGAAATGTGAGCTGTAGCTATTGTGGCAAGAAACACAGACCACGTCAGTGCATAGCTTATGGGGAAACCTGTCACAAGTGTCATAAAAAAGGTCATTTCTTGTCAGAGTGCAGATCAAAGCCTGTAAGTATAAGTCGGAAGGTCGAGATGACTCCGTTGAGGAAACATTTTTCATCGGCAGTATTGGCTCTCATAGTCTAAGCAACGAATGGAACTCATTCATTACTGTTGAAAACAAACAACTCACATTCACTTTGGATACTGGAGCACAAGTCAATATTCTCCCATACAGAATCTTCAAGCAATTAAAAAGAAAGAAACTTCTCAAATCAATATGAAGACTTACTACTTAAAGTGGAGAAAGATTGAAGATTGTTGGCAAAGCACACATTAAATGTACTGTTTAAAGTAAGACAGCCATAATAGAATCTAAAAATTGTGGAGACATATTCAAAGCCAATTATGGGTCTACCAGGCTGCCAACAAATGAATTTAATCAGAAGAGTTGACTTTATAGAGGACTATACACTCTCAGGCTACGCAGATGTATTTACTGGCTTAGGCTGCATGGAAGAGGAATATACTATAAAAGTCAATTCCAACACTAAACCAGTTGTACACACAGCAAGGAAAGTCCCAGCGGCACTACGTGAGGAATTAAAAAATGAATTGAGAAGAATGGAAGATGGTGTCATTGAAAAAGTAGATCATCCCACTGCATGGGTCAACTCACTTGTTATTGTTGAAAAGAAAGGAGGCGGATTAAGGATTTGTCTAGATCCTAGAGACCTTAACAAAGCCATTCAAAGAAAACACATACACTTACTATCACATCCCACCTTAAGGTCACCTATTTCTATGGCCAGTGGTTAACGAGCAGGGTGCCAAGTGGGCAGCACAAAAACCAGACACTTTTTATTTCCCCAACTAAAGTCAGGCACCAATTCGAGTTGGGTGGACTCAGGGGCGCCCCAAAGATCCAGAAATTCGAAATCGCAGTCTTCACCGATATTTAAACCAAGTACTTAACCACTCGGCCACCAAGAGGTCCTAAACTATTGGTAATTAATTATTTTGTTTGGTATCGAACTATTGAAAGAAGTCGCACTTGACAGATGCTGTGGTATAAGTTGAATTAGTCCCCTTGAGGCTTGAGTGAACAAGTTTTGTTTTTGTATGCAGTTAAAAAGCGAATCACGGAAACATTCACACTGATATCCCTCCACTTTCCCAACTGGTTCGTACAAGTGATAGAATCATAGCGTATTGAGATCGCTAATTGCTTAAAATTGTGTTAATCAAAAACAATCGGTAAAAATATTTCTAATCACACAGATTTTTATTGATGTATCACAAATTTAACAACATGACTGATCCAAACTAATTGATACAATTACACTTAATATAAGCTTTGTTGCTGTTTATTTAAAGTATTTTTTTTTGTTTTTCTTGAATTTAATTTGACAAAAGGGGGGGGGTGAATTTCTGAAGCTCATTACGCAAAAGAAAATAAATTTACCACACACACACAAAATAATATATAAATGATCCCACAGCTTACAGCGCACTTCCAGTAGACCCCACCCTTTTTTTATTTGAGGAGAGGAGGGAGCTGGCGACAATTTTAGAAAAAGTGTAGACATTGAGTTTACCTCTACAGTCATCTCTAGCAGTGAGATAATCTGTCATAATTGGCGACATCCACACGCATGCGCTAACGGAACCAATGGTGATGTAGTTAAAACCTTCACTTTCAAAACATGAAACATAAATCTCTTGACTTGGGCCTAAGGTGTTGTTGCTAGTTAAGTTACACCTGCCTGTAATGAAATTTAGTTTCAAATAAGTGACTGTTTTGTACGAAGCGTCGAAGCTAGCAAGGCTCATGCTCTAATGATATGATTTTTAATCTCTGATTATTATAGGATTGGTGTGAAGGAGCAGATGAAAGCTGAGCTGGTTAGGTCATATTGTAAGACATGACTCACTGTTATAACATCCCATGAAGGTCAGTCAAGGGACAGGGAAGAGGTATTTGATTACGTGAACTTTCATAACACCCCATGAAGGTCAGTCAATGGACAGGGAAGAGGTATTTGATTACGTGAACTTTCATAACACCCCATGAAGGTCAGTCAATGGACAGGGAAGAGGTATTTGATTACGTGAACTGTTATAACACCCCAAGAACGTCAGTCAAGGGACAGGGAAGAGGTATTTGATTACGTGAACTGTTATAACATCCCATGAAGGTCAGTCAAGGGACAGGGAAGAGGTATTTGATTACGTGAACTTTCATAACACCCCATGAAGGTCAGTCAATGGACAGGGAAGAGGTATTTGATTACGTGAACTTTCATAACACCCCATGAAGGTCAGTCAATGGACAGGGAAGAGGTATTTGATTACGTGAACTGTTATAACACCCCAAGAACGTCAGTCAAGGGACAGGGAAGAGGTATTTGATTACGTGAACTGTTATAACATCCCATGAAGGTCAGTCAAGGGACAGGGAAGAGGTATTTGATTACGTGAACTGTCATAACACCACATGAAGGTCAGTCAATGGACAGGGAAGAGGTATTTGATTACGTGAACTGTTATAACACCCCATGAAGGTCAGTCAAGGGACAGGGAAGAGGTATTTGATTATGTGAACTGTTATAACACCCCATGAAGGTCAGTCAAGGGACAGGGAAGAGGTATTTGATTACGTGAACTGTTATAACACCCCATGAAGGTCAGTCAAGGGAAGAGGTATTTGATTACGTGAACTGTTATAACACCCCAAGAAGGTCAGTCAAGGGACAGGGAAGAGGTATTTGATTACGTGAACTGTTATAACACCCCAAGAAGGTCAGTCAAGGGAAGAGGTATTTGATTACGTGAACTGTTATAACACCCCAAGAAGGTCAGTCAAGGGAAGAGGTATTTGATTACGTGAACTGTTATAACACCCCAAGAAGGTCAGTCAAGGGAAGAGGTATTTGATTACGTGAACTGTTATAACACCCCAAGAAGGTCAGTCAATGGACAGGGAAGAGGTATTTGATTACGTGAACTGTTATAACACCCCAAGAAGGTCAGTCAATGGACAGGGAAGAGGTATTTGATTACGTGAACTGTTATAACACCCCAAGAAGGTCAGTCAATGGACAGGGAAGAGGTATTTGATTACGTGAACTGTTATAACACCCCAAGAAGGTCAGTCAATGGACAGGGAAGAGGTATTTGATTACGTGAACTGTTATAACACCCCAAGAAGGTCAGTCAATGGACAGGGAAGAGGTATTTGATTACGTGAACTGTTATAACACCCCATGAAGGTCAGTCAATGGACAGGGAAGAGGTATTTGATTACGTGAACTGTTATAACATCCCATGAACGTCAGTCAATGGACAGGGAAGAGGTATTTGATTACGTGAACTGTTATAACATCCCATGAACGTCAGTCAAGGGACAGGGAAGAGGTATTTGATTACGTGAACTGTTATAACACCCCATGAAGGTCAGTCAATGGACAGGGAAGAGGTATTTGATTACGTGAACTGTCATAACACCCCAAGAACGTCAGTCAAGGGACAGGGAAGAGGTATTTGATTACGTGAACTGTTATAACATCCCATGAAGGTCAGTCAAGGGACAGGGAAGAGGTATTTGATTACGTGAACTGTTATAACATCCCATGAAGGTCAGTCAAGGGACAGGGAAGAGGTATTTGATTACGTGAACTGTTATAACATCCCATGAAGGTCAGTCAAGGGACAGGGAAGAGGTATTTGATTACGTCAACTGTTATAACACCCCATGAAGGTCAGTCAAGGGACAGGGAAGAGGTATTTGATTACGTGAACTGTTATAACACCCCAAGAACGTCAGTCAAGGGACAGGGAAGAGGTATTTGATTACGTGAACTGTCATGACACCCCATGAATGTCAGTCAAGGGACAGGGAAGAGGTATTTGATTACGTGAACTGTCATAACACCCCAAGAACGTCAGTCAAGGGACAGGGAAGAGGTATTTGATTACGTGAACTGTTATAACACCCCATGAAGGTCAGACAAGGGACAGGGAAGAGGTATTTGATTACGTGAACTGTCATAACACCCCAAGAACGTCAGTCAAGGACAGGGAAGAGGTATTTGATTACGTGAATTGTCATAAAAACCCAAAAAAGGTCAGTCAATGGACAGGGAAGAGGTATTTGATTACGTGAACTGTTATAACACCCTAAGAACGTCAGTCAAGGGACAGATGAGATAAGAATGTTCAAATGAATGTGTAAAAAAAATGTCACTAAAAGATCATGTTCCATATAAACTAAAAGCCACCATTTTTATAGGCATAATACAGCCATGTTATATTCTTTTTACCTGTAAAGTAGAAAATCTATAGGATCTAAATCTATGAAACTGTATTTCAGAATAAATTTCAATCAACACATTCATTGATCAAACTCGCATTAATAGACTAGGATCAACGTCTTTTTATTTTATAAAGCTTATAATAATTCATTCTGTCTGTCTGTCTGTCTGTCTAACTGGTAAAACGTTTGTACTCTTTCTTTCTTTCTTAGCCATTCACGGATCAATTTGAAACTTTGCACAATTATTAATTAGTCATAGCGGAATCATAGATACATTATTTCTAAGGTGGCATCGTGACGTAACTAAACATCGATTTCGTTTATATTTAACAACACACCAATTGTTTTACAGTCCATGTTATAGCAGGGAATATTTTCATCATGGCACAAGCCAACAACATGGACCTCGAACAAAAGAACATCAAAATAATCAAATATAGTTTTTTGCGCCATTGTTTTATTTCATCAGACAAGCGGAAATATAAAAAAAAATAAAACGAAGTTCTTTAAGGCATATCTACATGTTTGGCCACATTCTAAATCAACAAAACAACACCGCAGGTGATCCATTCAAGTTCTTTTACCGCATTCTATGCATGTTTCAGGTGGTTCTTGTTGTTGTTGTTGTTGTTTTAATGATTGTCTCCCTTTAGTGACGTCATATGTGCTATAGGTCTATCGCGTCATTATGCATTCGAAATGAAAGACATTGTGACGGTTTACACCGGTGATGCCCAACCATATTTGGCCTGCTGGCCATTTTAATTTCTTGACCAACTCAGCTATGTCTATGTTTAGTTCTTGACCAACTGAGCTATGTCTATGTTTAGTTCTTGACCAACTGAGCTATGTCTATGTTTAGTTCTTGACCAACTGAGCTATGTCTATGTTTAGTTCTTGACCAACTGAGCTATGACTATGTTTAGTTCTTGACCAACTGAGCTATGTCTATGTTTAGTTCTTGACCAACTGAGCTATATCTATGTTTAGTTCTTGACCAACTGAGCTATATCTATGTTTAGTTCTTGACCAACTCAGCTATGTCTATGTTTAGCTCTTGAATCACTGAGCTATGTCTACGTCTAGTACTTGACCAACTGACACCCTTTTTCATTTGTGTAGTGCTTGATCTAATGTTTAGCTTTTTTTTCTCATGAACAAGAAGTAAAGTGTTTCTAATAGTTGAATGACTTTTGTTTAGATTATCGAACCAAATGAAATTGAAAGATGACTCGGGCTACATTCGAATTTAGATTTGTTAGACAAGTCTCTTACATTAGATTTGTTAGACAGGTCTCTTACATTAGATTTGTTAGACAGGTCTCTTACATTAGATTTGTTAGACAGGTCTCTTACATTAGATTTGTTAGACAGGTCTCTTACATTAGATTTGTTAGACAGGTCTCTTACATTAGATTTGTTAGACAGGTCTCTTACATTACATCTTGCGTACAGTTCTTCCTCCCGTAAACAGGAGACATCTTACCAAATGAGCAAACTTGATTGTAAAATGAGTAGCAGTGACAATTCTGTATCTGACATACTCTGGCACAGTCAAAAAGGTTTCTGGCTTGAATAGTGATTGTAGAGTACTGTGTGACTAAGTTGCTTTTTTCTACTTTGCGAAAACGTGCGAGTCGCATCTCGACTGCAATCCCTAGAATACAAAACAAGAAATTAAGAAAAAATACTTTAAAAAAAAAACAATACATATAATTAAGTGCCAATGTATCAATAAGTTTGGATTAGTCATTTAATTAAAATTGTAATAGATCTAGATTAACAATATTAAATAAATTATAACTATTTTTACCAATTGTTTTTGTTTAGCGCAATTTCATTTCTCAAATTGCTATGATCCTATCAGTTGTCTAGACCAGTTGGGAGATAGGGGAGAGTGTGGAGCCGAAAGGGGGATATTTAGATGAATGTTACCATGATCACTTTTTAAATACATTTTTTCTTTAAACTTGTTCACCCATGGCTCAAGCCTCCTAAAGGGGAAGAATTCAACTTATACCACCTGATTTATTAAAAATAATGTCTGTCCCTTTTCCAAGACCAAACAAAAAAAATTAACTTATGGTTGCTTTTTGTTGATTGCTTTTTGTTTTGTCAGTTTGAGATTGGGTGTGGGAGAAATTAGACCGACAGAGTAAGTTTATAAAAAATATTCTTTAAAAAAATAACCAAAAAACAAAACAAAACAAACTACATTTTAAAAAAGTGAAATAAGAAAAACGTATATGCGTAAGGCTTCACTACATAATAATAATATTGAAGATCCATTGGAATGACCAAAATAATCAAAATGTGCTTAAATGTATGTGGTAAAAATTGAAAGTGATTCTAACTTCACCTAGTTAAGTGTTATTAATTTGCTCTTTTCATGATAATTTAATATCTAAACTGTGGCTACTGAAGAACTGAGTAAGACTATAAAAATTTGGCACTAATAGAAAGCCACATACATACCTACACTGTGCAAATACAGAAAAACAAAAATGCTGATATGAAATATTGTCGTTTGATGCATTTCATTCATTGTCTTCCCTGTTTTTTCCATGGAACAAAAATGTGTTATTGACAAGCAGACGAGCAAAGATGTGTTACTGACAAGCTTATGAGTAATACAAGCCAGTGAACATGTGTCTATTGATGAGAACTTAATCGCGTCATTATTTCTTGCTTAAACGCTTACAATGGAACCTGTGGAGCAAGACAATTTAGATCGATTTTATAAATAAATATTTTAAACATTGTTAGTTCAGGCAGTGTATTGTCACTAGTGACGATAGAGGGAACCAGCAGCTCACATCTCTTTTACCTGTAGAACTTTTTCGAAATTGTTGTTCTGTAGAATACCAGGCATGGTATTGTTGTTATTCCATTGTATAATGATTTTGATCCACGTTACATCATACAATGTTGTAAAGAAGAATGTCCATTTTTAACTGTCCAAGTAGATAATTTTGGTGTTGTGATGTCTAAATTAGACATTCTTTATGGGGATCCAATAGAAGCAAGAAGAGTCGCAGATCGCAAACTTTTAAGGTATACTGTTTGTAAACGTGACATGAAGCTTTTCAAAATGGGGCGTGCGAGGGGTGCAGAACTTGGTTTTCAGAACCGAGATGTCACAACCCATTGGGATTTTGAACTTCGGAATTTTTAGGACGCCCCAGAGTCCTCCTAATGCTAATGGAAATCTGTCATACTTTGAGAAATAAAGGTTGTTGGTCGTTTTGCTTGTCCATTTCGCAACGATTTAGCGTAGTTATAATGGGTCCTGCTTGTGCAGGAGATTTTCTTTGGTTCTAAAATGTCCCGCGAATTTCGTGAGAGATCTCCAGCTGTCTCTTTCAGACCGTTTCCACTTGTTTTCCCTCTATGCTAGTGATGTTGTGACAAGAGAGATAAAAAAGGTAATTCTTTTTTATTTTTTGTTAAGAAGAGGTACTTCCCATTAATACACTATTTGCCTGTTGACTGTCTTTAATTGTCTATTTCTCTAGAGTCTCGAGCTGACCATTGTAGATGTACACTGTAGATTATTTTGAACTGACTCTATGTAATGTTTATATAATCCGTTAGCTGTTAAGCTCTGACAGTGTTACTCAAGAGGAGTGTGCCATTGTTATGGGAATGTGTTTTTCGATAACGAGCTATGTAGATTTTAGTTATTTATTGTAGAATTCAGTTCGTTTCTGTAAACATTAAACGTTTATTTTGTCTCTTATCCTTCCTAGCACCTGTAATCTTTTTACGGTAAATACCAGATTAGGGTCGAATAGTATTTAAAAGACAAGTATGACCTGTATCATTCTTACAATATTTTGTAAGACGTTCTTTGGTTATTGAGATGAGACAGTAGTGTGCCTTAGTGAAGGCGGTCTTTTGATTGTTTGGACCTGAACCTGACCGACAATATTTTTTTTGTCTTATTTTATTTCCTTTGTTGGCCTTTATTTTCTTTGTTGGCCTTTATTTCCTTTGTTGGCCTTTATTTCCTTTGTTGGCCTTTATTTCCTTTGTTGGCCTTTATTTCCTTTGTTGACCTTTATTTACTTTGTTGGCCTTTATTTCCTTTGTTGGCCTTTATTTCCTTTGCTGGCCTTTATTTCCTTTGTTGGCTTTTATTTCCTTTGTTGGCCTTTATTTCCTTTGTTGGCCTTTATTTCCTTTGCTGGCCTTTATTTCCTTTGTTGGCCTTTATTTCCTTTGTTGGCCTTTATTTCCTTTGTTGGCCTTTATTTCCTTTGTTGGCCTTTATTTCCTTTGTTGGCCTTTATTTCCTTTGTTGGCCTTTATTTCCTTTGTTGGCCTTTATTTCCTTTGTTGGCCTTTATTTCCTTTGTTGGCCTTTATTTCCTTTGTTGGCCTTTATTTCCTTTGTTGGCCTTTATTTCCTTTGTTGGCCTTTATTTCCTTTGTTGTCCTTTATTTCCTTTGTTGGCCTTTATTTCCTTTGTTGGCCTTTATTTCCTTTGTTGGCCTTTATTTCCTTTGTTGGCCTTTATTTCCATTGTTGGCCTTTATTTCCTTTGTTGGCCTTTATTTCCTTTGTTGGCCTTTATTTCCTTTGTTGGCCTTTATTTCCTTTGTTGGCCTTTATTTCCTTTGTTGGCCTTTATTTCCTTTGTTGGCCTTTATTTCCTTTGTTGGCCTTTATTTCCTTTGTTGGCCTTTATTTCCATTGTTGGCCTTTATTTCCTTTGTTGGCCTTTATTTCCATTGTTGGCCTTTATTTCCTTTGTTGGCCTTTATTTCCTTTGTTGGCCTTTATTTCCTTTGTTGGCCTTTATTTCCTTTGTTGGCCTTTATTTCCTTTGTTGGCCATTATTTCCTTTGTTGGCCTTTATTTCCTTTGTTGGCCTTTATTTCCTTTGTTGGCCTTTATTTCCTTTGTTGGCCTTTATTTCCTTTGTTGGCCTTTATTTCCTTTGTTGGCCTTTATTTCCATTGTTGGCCTTTATTTCCTTTGTTGGCCTTTATTTCCTTTGTTGGCCTTTATTTCCATTGTTGGCCTTTATTTCCTTTGTTGGCCTTTATTTCCTTTGTTGGCCTTTATTTCCTTTGTTGGCCTTTATTTCCTTTGTTGGCCTTTATTTCCTTTGTTGGCCTTTATTTCCTTTGTTGGCCTTTATTTCCTTTGTTGGCCTTTATTTCCTTTGTTGGCCTTTATTTCCTTTATTGGCCTTTATTTCCTTTGTTGGCCTTTATTTCCTTTGTTGGCCTTTATTTCCTTTGTTGGCCTTTATTTTCTTTGTTGGCCTTTATTTCCTTTGTTGGCCTTTATTTCCTTTGTTGGCCTTTATTTCCTTTGTTGGCCTTTATTTCCTTTGTTGGCCTTTATTTCCTTTGTTGGCCTTTATTTCCTTTGTTGGCCTTTATTTTCTTTGTTGGCCTTTATTTCCGTTCTTATTTATTACGTTGTTTTTTTTCTAAATAAAATCATTTATTAGTTGCAACTGAAACTTTTTTATAATTTGTATGTCTCAGTATGTTGTATATCTAGAGGTTATAATGAATAGTCTGGTTAGTATAATTTGGGACCACGAAGTACCCCTGGACTAACTTGCCAGTACAGCAGAAGTCACTGGGTCATATGACCTAATCGTAGTATAAGGTGGCAGATAACAATTCTATTAAGATTTAAAGTTAACTCAAGCGAACTCTATGTGTGTATCTGTAGAGGTAGAGACTGAGGATAATCCCTCCACCCAAATTAAGTATTTTAGACATTCGATCTGTATCAGTTGTTTATGTCATTAAATTGCAGTCACTAACATATTTGATATTTACCTACACTTTTTTTTTTGTTAGAAGATTCGCAGAATATTGTGATTTAGAAATATCAGAAAGTGCATTTTTGAAGATGAGAATACAGAAAACCTATTCCTAGGTACATAAGGCCCCAAAAAGTACCATACGGACGAGAAGAAAAAGACATTTACTGTATTAAATACTCTGCTTAGCGGTACTATTTATGGATCAGTCGTTTATCTTCATGTTTGAAAACTCGCAATCTAGTGAAACAAGCCTTGTAAAAGTGTGTATACGTTCTTCTATTACTTCTATGCATATGTTGTGCTAATAACTTGAAGACAATGAATAATAAGGAAAAATAAACAACAGTATCTCTTTTTACTCCATTAAATATTTTATTGTTATACCACAATTAGTATTTTAAATAAATAAATAATTTATTGTTTCTTTTAATTGATCCGTGTATTGTCATGGACTCTGTGAATATTTGTAGAAAATTTCAATTTAATCCAAGGATGGGAAGTGGGAGAAAAAAACGTGTACACAATTTGTACCAGACGGACAGACAGACAGACAGACAGACAGACGGAGTGAGTTTTGTAAAAATATTTGAGTCATTAGAGAAGAGTCTTTGTGGCTTCACTGTGTACTGTAGAGATAAATGTTTTTAGGTGTGGTCAGCACCTCAAGCGTCATGTGCCGGATATGTCCCGCGGACCGTAAGTTGGGTGTCACTGATCTACAGCTTAAACTAGAAAAAATTGATTAAACAAAAATAAAATTTATAAAAAACACTACTTCTCGCAGATGTAGAGGCTTGTCGGTGAAAAAAACTAGCAGTGGACCAGTCGTCAAAGTTGTTTATGGAAAGTTGAAAAAAGGCTTTTCACAAATGTAGGCATTCATTTCAACACAAGGTGCATCATTCAGGAGCGGTACATTGTAAAAGAAGCGAATACAGTCTTCATCGTAGATGCCTTTTGGATAGAATTGATTATTTGGTTCACCTGAAATAGTGACATGTAATATTGTTATCATTACAGTTTTACTGGCATTTTTTTTTAGTTTTAGTACTATCTAAAATTTTAATTTTAAAATAGTATTATATATATATATATATATGGTTCACCTGAAATAGTGACATGTAATATTGTTATCATTACAGTTTTACTGGCATTTTTTTTTAGTTTTAGTACTATCTAAAATTTTAATTTTAAAATAGTATTATATATATATATATATATATATATATATATATATATATATATATATGTATCCCCCGGTCACGTCATCTCCGGTCATTTAATCCCCTGGTCACTTCATCCCGCTCATTTCATCCCCGGTCACATCATCCCCGGTCACTTCATCCCCGGTCATTTCATCCCCGGTCACTTCATCCCCGGTCACTTCATCCCCGGTTATTTCATCCCCTGGTCACTTCATCCCCCTGTCACTTCATCTCCGGTCATTTCATCCCCTGGTCACTTCATCCCCGGTCATTTCATCCCCGGTCATTTCATCCCCTGATATTTTCATTATCTGATCATTTTTATCTAACAAATTGAATTTTTTTTTTAAATCATGAAATGAGCAATATTTAATATATTCATTTTTTATTTAAATGACAAAATTGTAATACGTTAATGTTTAAAAGGAATTAAAGAATTTCATGGCTAAAAATGACGCGCCCATTTTCAAGAAAGAGCGATTGAAAAATAAAATAAAGTGAAACATGGTCGTACTTTCACCACACCTTGGCCTTGGATGGTAAGTTATCAGCGGCACGGTCATAATTATTGTAATCGCACTTCTATCTCTCAAATGATTTTTTACTACTTCCACCAAACCTTGGCCTTCGATCCGGATAATATGATGACATTATAACCTCCACATCCAATAGAAGCGCTATAGCTAAGTACACACCTAGATTTACAATATAATATAAGATTTCTCATTAAGAAAACAAAGTGGAAGAGGAAACACTGTAAACGCATTAGTAACAAGTCATAAAATGTCAAAAAGCATTCCACATAATCATATTTATATATAAAATATTTAATTGGGATGAAATGACCGGGGATGAAGTGACCGGGGGATGAAGTGACCAAGGGATGAAGTGACCAGGGGATGAAATGAACGGGGATGAAGTGACCGGGGATGAAGAGACCGGGGATGAAATGACCGGTCACCATATATATGATATACACAATAAAATAATAAAAAAAATAATAATAAAGCTAGTCTTGGAGTCCGAAGATTAATGATGACCGCAGTATTTCCCGTGGCTAGGCAGCCCAAGCTGTGACCTACATATTATACCACATCCAGCGCAGGCATAGCCATTGTCCGCCAGTGGTCGAATCAGATTTTCTTTTCGACGTCTACATCTGTCCTCGGCAGCGGATTTTCTTTTGGTCTCAAATGTGTGTCCCGCGGTCTTTGTAAGTGACCTCCAGCTATCTCCTTCTAGAACCGCATGCAACCAGGTGCCCTCTTCTATCTAGCTATAGGTGTATTCGTAAAGCGTGCACATGTAAATTACCAAAACAATACTGAATAAGCAGTCTTTACAACAAAAAGTATTTTACGGCATTTTGATTTTTACTCTTTACGTGAAATATTTCACGCCGCGTTCCCAAATATAAAAGTTTATAGATCATTAGGTCTACAATTGTTTGTCTGAGATAACACTAATGTACGGAATAATGCCTAGTGTCTATCCCATTCCTAAGATCTATAGTCTAGAAGAACCAAACAAAATAGCTGAACATTTTTTTCTTTACAAAACGTTCGTTTTTCTTTTAATTTACCTGGGACAAAAGTCTGATTGATCCAGCTCTGGCTGCAGACGGTATTGTCGTCTTCCCACCTGTATGTTCCTTCTACATCAATGTCGTTAAGACCGATCCATACTGCCTTCTGGTTGTAATTAGACTGAAGCCATTTCAGCTTCTCCATTGTTTTGACTGTATACAGATACGCATCTTTGCCTAAATAATAAAGAGGCTAGTTTTAAAACATGGGAATATTTTTAGGAAAGGGAAACTGATAGACGCTAAAGCGTAAAAATATGGGCTTGGATTCATAACAAGTGTTTTAAACTTTAAAATATTTATTTTTCTATATAGATTTGAATAATAAATAGATGTAATAATTTGCGTACATACATACATTAAACATAAATGAATAGCAGCACCAGGGACCATGTTTTTAAGAGAGAAAGTAGTGAATTAAAACGCTACGAAAATAATGGACTGCGCCGACCGAGGCTCGAACCAGTGCCTCTGGAAACGACACCACCGCCTAACGATAACGCACTAAGCGAACCAGACCATCGGAATGTCCAAAAAAACATTCTTCTGATCCAGTCATTTATTTTCTGATTGGTGACACTATTTCAAGAGGCCTAATTTCACAAGAAAAACCTAAAAAGAATACTTTAAAAAAAAAAACAAAGCTAATACGAAATATAACTGTATCAGTTAGTTTACATAAGTCATGTCATTAAATTAGTAACAGATCTAGACCAATAACAATAGATCTGTGCGTATCGAAATCACTGGCGGATCCAGAACTCTGGAGTGGGGGGGGGGGGGGCGATTTTTTTCCAAACCCTAACTCTAACGCCCAATAAACCCTAACCCTATGCATAAACGTGCGTACAGCATATAAATATATATATATATTGTTATAAACCTGGTGGTGGCACAGATGGGGGTAGTGGTGTGTGTGTAGTCAGCCGACGCAAATCGCCCCAGGCCAGCGCTAGACGAGCGGTCAAGCGTGACGAGTTACGACTGTCAGCCGAGTCGAGTGTCAACAGGACAGTTCGGGAAGGATCGCCGACCGTGAACAGAGCTCAGGAGCGTCACGAGAGTTATAGTCATCTGACCACCTAGAAACGTCGAGGGGCGTTCTGTCCGATTCGAGAAGGCCAATAGGGACCCTATATAAGAGCGGAGGTGTCGCAGTCAAGACGGTCGAGAAAAGGGGCTCAATACAGCAAGGTTCAGAAAGCCGGTTCACGACAGGAGTTCAGAACACGGTCGACTACAGCACAGTTCAACGGTTTGGTCCTGTACTGAGCATTACGACGGTTCAGTGCGGAGTACTGTCAAGTACAGTTGAGACGAACGGCGTCTTGATCTTGGTCTGTGATCGAGTCCGACACAACGAGCCCAAGTGTGTGAAGTCAGTCCCGAACTGTTGAACCCAGTGCAAGCCCGGAACGAGACGGAGAGGCCAGTGCAAGACTTGATACGGCGGAACGGTGTTATCGGAGAGATATTTGTTATCGCAGAGCTATTTGTACTGTTCTACGTGCTGCCAATTGTACAGTATTGGCTGTTATTTATGGACATTAAACCTTTACGTTATTTTGGAGCCCTGACTTGTCAAGTTCTTTAAGTTGGTGGTGTATGGTGCAGTTTGCAGAGAGCCTGGATAGTGAGATTCGTAACAATATATATATATATATATATATATATATATATATATATATATATATATATATATATATATATATATATATATATTCGATATATGAGAATAAAATACGACTGTTCCTCAATCTTCGGCGAAAAAAAAACAGAAAAAAAAACAGTCATGTTGAGGCCTTTCTCTTGCAAGCTTGGGGGCCTGGGAGAGCTCTGTAAGCTACCTTAGTGGGGTTTGGGGCGAAGCCCCGACACCCAAAAGCGTTTTCTTGCATTTTTCACTGCAGAAACGCATTCTCCTGACATCTACAGCTCATTATTTATCATTGGATACGGGGCGAAGCCCCGACGCCAAAAGCGTTTTCTTGCACTTTTCACGGCTGAAACGCATTCTCCTGACATCTACAGCTCATTACCTATGAGTGGGGTTCGGGGCGAAACCCCGACGCCAAAAGCGTTTTCTTGCACTTTTTCACATCTACAGCTCATTATCTATCAGTGGGGTTCGGGGCGAAGCCCCGACGCCAAAAGCGTTTACCTGCACTTTTCACGGCTGAAACGCATTCTCCTGACATCTACAGCTCATTATTCATTCTATTAAAAAGGGCCTTTTGAATAATGTGGAAAAATATTCTATTATGAATTTATAGTCCCTTAATACATTGCAAATACAACCGATTTGTTCCTTGAAAAGATAAGATACCCCACATTATTAGATTAAGGCTTTGAGGATCGCCGCCGAAAAAAAAAGTTCGATTAATAATATTACATAAAATTGATGTATAAATTGTGAGTTATAGTCCTAAATTTATTTAACTAGAAAAATATGAGATAGAATAAAGGTTGGAAAAAGTCGACTAGGAAAAGATTATCTGGCTTTTGAACTCATCTCAACCGTGACTGTTATATTGAAAATTTTCGTTTGAATTATAACTTTTCCAAAGCAAAGTCTTTCTTAAAATAGTTATGATAAATTCATGTGAAATTACACAAACTCTGTCTGGAAAGGGGTAGGGCGGTAAAATGAAAACAATTATCCTCGCTCCTTTTTATAATTTCTGCTAATGATTGCATTTTGCATTAAAGAATAGGGGTTGGGCGACTCGATATAAGAATTTACTTTATAGCATATATAAATTATATTAGTGACAGAAGTTTTAAATTTTGTAATTTCTTACTATAATACAAAAAGAAAAAGTATTGGTTTGTCCTATGGGGGGAAGGGGATTGCATGTATCGCACTTCCACCTGTTTGTATTATATAGATATTCGACTAATTTTGTTCACATACTATGATTTCTCCATAAAAGTAGGACCGCCCCCCCACACACACAAAGGGTTTAGATGGGAAGGGCAGTAGAGGTATTCGCTCCTCCCCTTCTAATCGGCCAACAGGTGAACGACATAATATAAAGACCGGTTAAAATACCAATAACAAGTTTTAATCATATAGATATTTAATTGATTCTGTTAGTAAGCTGTGATTTCTACAAATAAATAGGACCGCCCTCCCCCACTCGAAAGTTTATGGTGGGGGGGGGGGCGGATTGATGCCATCGCCCCCTCTCGACCCTACGAAATCGGCAAAATACTAGAAGGGGGGGGGCGAATAATCTAAAAATAGGTTGAAATATAAATAATTAGTATATATTATTAACATAAGTAATAAATTCGTATACAAATTGTGTGAATTCTATACTAAAATTCTTCCGCCCCCCCCCGGGGGGGGTCGGCCGAGTGGGGGGGGGAAGCCCCTACCGCCCCCCCCCCCCTGGATCCGCCAGTGATCGAAATATTGTTTTCACCAATTGCTTTCGTGTGCCGCTATTTCCTGCTTTGAGCTTTCTCACTACGTTATGGTCCTAGCACTTGGACCAGTTGGGAAAACTGGAGCGGGGAGGAAGAAGAATTTTACAATAATCGAATTTTGAACTCAAGGCTCAAACCAACATACTAACCACTCTACTAGTGTGGTACTTATGACTATAGAAGATTGTATTGTTATGTATTGTTTGTTTCAACTTACTTTGAAGCGACGACCTATAAAGGGGGCTTATTAAGCTTATAACACCACTTCAGTCAAGTACAATGTATTTCCCTTGTTCGAGATACTTAACAAAATAGTTAATTACCAATAGTTAATTAACTATTTTTTTTTTATGCTTCTTGTGTTGTCAAGCAAAAGAAATAATTGTGCGAAATCTCAGCTTGATCCGAGATGGGGTGTCGGAGAAATAACGTGAACAAACTTTTTACCAGGCAGACAGACAGACAAAGTGACGTGATATAAGCTTTCTAAAAAAAAATCATTGCCCACACGATAAAAGCACAGAAGCACGACTATGCAAAATAAAAGTTTAGGGTTAATAAAGATCAGTCAAAAGAAGGACATGTTCGTATTTTTTGTTTAGGTCGTGTCCTCCGTCCGTAAGGTATCAGTCGAATTTGTGAGATGTCCGCCTTTTACTCTGCTCTTTACTGCATTAGCGTATTATTATCCTATTTCATATCATCTGATTTAAAAACACGAACTCGTTCATGTATAAAAGTCAAGTGTACGTTTTGTTCCAACTCTTTCCAAGAACAAAATGTTCGTATTCTAAAAGTTGTTCAAAGATTCCTATAACACAAGCTCCTAACCATCTTCTTTTTTTTTCAACGCGTTTTTGTTTGACATGTTTCGAATGTTCCTTCTGAAATGAAGATAATGACTTTGTAGTCCAAACATCCCCTGAACTTTGGGGGATGGCGTTGGACAGCTTTCAAACCCTAGACCATTGAGACGAAATTCTAGAGCGTAAACCACCGACCAGGAAGTCATCCCACTCATAATACTAAAACTGAAGTTGCGTTGTCGCTGATCGATGCAAATAGACAAAAAAAAAAGACACCTATACACACCTTTTACCAGACAGAGAGACAGACTGAGTTGATATAAGCTTTGTAAGAAGGTTGCGGAGTGGGGTAGGTCCTATTTTAAAATGATGTATATATATTTGTGAATATTTTTTTTTTTTGAATTTACCTCTACATTCATCTCTGGCAGTAGTATAGTTTTTTTCGATTGTTGACACCCACACGCATGCGCTAACTGAACCAATGGTGATGAAGGTAAATCCGTCGCTGCTAAAGCATGAAACATAAATCTCTTGAGCTGGACCAGTGGGAGTATTGGATGAATTACATTTGCCTGGAATAAGAAAAAAACAAAATGTTAGATTTTTATGTATTGGTTCTAGCGTCGGTCACATAGGTTCCCAGTTGGAAACGGTATTTAGATCTGAAAGTTTGTTTTTTTCAGTTTTAATGACATGTTGTATGATAAGGTCCTTGAAATTGTAAGGTTCCTGTAATGGTAGGTTTAAGAAAAAAAAAAAAGTAGAGTTTCCCTTTCAGACCTTGTGATCTATGGGGAAAATGATGTAAAGGTCATCAGTTTCTGTGACCCACGGTTAAGGAAAGCTACGGTCTGCTGGCTTTTTCAGTGCTTGGAACCCACTCCACATGATCTCAGACAGACAACATGCTACACCACTTTCAAGAAGAACATTAAGACCTAGCTGTTTAAAACTTTTTTTAGATTAGTTTGTCATTTTAGTTCTCGTGTTTGTGATTCCAATGTTATCACAGCGCCTTGATCCTACATTTTGTTTGTTAACAGCGCTTTATAAATAAAATTATTATTATTATTATAAATACATTTGTATTGATAGAATAGATAGCGTTTACAGGTGGGATCCTGACTATTTAGACAATTAACACATGCTAAATCGTTAAATAGAAGAAAAAAAATGCCCTCATCAGATAAATGTATGTTTATTGAAGCATAAAACAATGTACTTTTGAATGAATGATAGAAGAAAATATTTACGGCCTCGTAAAATATCCCTTATCGTTTATAATTTAAGATGTAAGAATGGCATCTTTACGACGATCGTAACTTCGTGTCAATATTTATCAGCTGCCGATCCACTAGTCTGAAAACTATTTGTCATAATTATAAACGCCATGGGGAAACTGTAGAACTAAATTTCTCACAATAAGTCCGGTTAAATTATTCATAAGAAGTTAATATTAGAAAGAACTCCCCTGCTATTTGTTTGACACTAAAAACATTGGCCTCCTTCAGTCGTAGAACAAACTATGGTTCATCTGGCACACTTAAGTGAGATGAAAGCCTGGGCATTGTTTATGGTCGGAACGTTGTCGCCCACACAGCAGTTCCCCCCCCCTCTCCGCGCAGCTGATGTGACAAAATGAACGGAATATCCGGTACAGTTTGGGATTAGTAGCGCCGCAGGCTCTGCCAGGCTGTAGCAGGGTGTGTCACAATCTGCCTAAGGGTCACCAGCTCCTGATTTTTCCTCAGGGTTGTCTCCCGAAGCATTTCCCGCGTTTGTGTATAGCCGCAAGGCAGCGGAGGTTTGGATTCAGAGTTTTCCTTCTCCTAGATGGGTAGCCAACCAAGGCTAACGAGCCCCTCCTGCCCGAAGCTTACTGGTTTAGGCGCCAGTTGCTCGCCTTTGCCCCTTCTCCTGTCTGTGGTAACGGGTCCGTCAGGCTCAGTATCTGAACCGGTCGTGAAGGCCAGGAGTTGGACTGGTTGTCAGAGGCTGTTTGAGACGCATCCCATTGTAAGCATTTTATAGGTAATGATGGGCTTAAGACCATTACCACTTCCGGCGTGAACAACATTGCGACACTGGTATGCCGTTAAACTAGGTATTTAACGTTTACGTTAGGAATACTTATTTTTCGCACAAGAAATAAAAGATGTCAGAAGAGTCAACAATGTATTCCCTCGTTGTTGTTGTTTTATTGAGTCTCTCTCTCTTTGTTTTCATCACAATAAAGTAACACAAGTTAACGAGAAACATTGCCAAAGAAATACAAATTCAGACTGCCATGGCAGATACTTTTTTGTGCATGTTTTATTGTCGTACAAGATAAATGGATTCTATTTAAAGACCGCATCACAAACCAAGAGATCAGAGACAGGGTTACTGCAGCGATTGGAACTCATGATGACCTGATAACTATCCTTAAAAAAGCGGAAGATAAAAATCTATGGCCAGATAACCACTCGAGGAGCTTACAGACTCCTAGCTGTCAAGAGAAAGGCCTCAACATGGCTTTTTTTTTCGCCGAAGGTTCAGAAACACTGCTTTTTTTAAAAAAAATTCTGTACGCACGTTTATGCTTATTGTTATGGTTTACTGGGCGTTAGGGTTAGGGTTTAGAAAAAATGCCCCCCCCCCCCACCCACTCCAAAGTTCTGTATCCGCTAGTGCGCTTAATATAAGCTTTATTTTTTAACTGTTTTTTTGTGTTTTTCTCCTTACACATTTCGCACTTCACTCTGATCACATGTTAAAGCTCTTATATAGCCTTTATGTATTTTAGGAGACACCGTGTTAGACTCTTGAGTCCCAACACCAGCTAATCAACCGACTAGAAAAATCGGAAGCAAATGCTAAATTTAATCCCCCGAGTGCATGAATGAGGTCGACGCTCATTTAATCAAAATTATCAGCGCAAGTTACTTAGATATCCCCCCCCCCCAATTCCAAATAACATATCTTGCATTATGCGTGTTTCTTTGAGCTGAGCAGAGAACCCCCCCCCCCCCTTTTTTTGGCACAAAACATTTTCGGCACTACTTAAACAATCATTGCTCTTCGTTTTGATAAATTGATACGTGTTTCAAGTCGTCAATATAGATATCATCGTCACCAATCCCTAAGTCTGTTGGACGTTCGGGCTCCACTCATGCTCTGTCGACCGCCTTTTTCCATTTCAATCTGTATGTTGCCTTGACTAGAATATCTTTCAATGGAAATCCCGTTCATTCTTTCATGTTATGTAGTAAAGCTGCTTTTTTTTATAATTTGTTTTAGGTTAGGAATGAAGGACTAGTCAGAACAATAAAGATGTCAGTGGCGTTGTTTTAGACAGGGAGTAATGCTGTATTAACTAAGTAGATTACAGACCTTGCGATCTATGAGTAGATAATGTTACGATCATGTTTTATGGTCGACAGTTAACGAGGGTGTCATGTGGCCAGTAAAAAGCCTCTAATTTCCCTCATTAAAGTCAGATATTTATTAGAGTTGGGTGGACTCAAAGTCGATCCTAAAAATGTTAAAATTCTAAATCCCAGTTCTCCTCGAGATATTATCCCGCCCCCAATGTTGCATTGCTATAGGACGTATTCATTTGAATTGGATATTAGAATTTGTGATGGTGGGAGGCCAAGTACGTTTGAACTTGGCTTGGCAACCTAGAAGGGGGCTCGAGGTTCGACACCCGACTCGGGCAGAGTTGTGTTTACTGAGCGCCTAAAGGCAGCACGGAAAACCAACTCCTAGATACCCCCTCCCCCCCCCTTTGGTCCACAAATAAGATCGGACCAAAGCGCTCTGAGCATGCTATAAGCATGAAAGTATAGCTATATAAAAGCTATAATAATAATGATGGCTTGAGACGTAGAGAGAGAGAGAGAGAGAGAGAGATAGAGACTAAGAGGCAGAGAGAGAAAGAGAGAGAGAGAAAGAGAGAGAGAATAGGTTACGTAACTAGATCGATACATTATTTATTATAAAAGTGCATCATTTATAATTAAATGTACTTTTTTTACAACTCACTCTGTTTGTCTGTCTGTTAAAAAGTCTGTACACGTTATTTCTCCCACACCCAATCTTGGATGAAGCTGAAACTTTGCACAATTATTCATTGACATAGACAAGACACTAATCAATAAAAAAACAAGGTTACAAAGACAGTTTGTGTGGAAACACAAACTCAAAATCGACCCCCAAGATCGACTTTGAGTCCACCCAACTCTAAAGAATATCTGACTTTAATGAGGGAAATTAGAGGCTTTTTACTGGCCACATGACACCCTCGTTAACTGTCGACACAGGCAGGTAAAAAGGCAGGTTTCAATATTTTCAGAAAAGAACATCAGAATGAAATTCTATCAAAGAAAAAATGAGAGAGAAGAATGGAGAAAGAAGGTTGACAGATCTTGTGTGGTGACCCAGCGGTCCAGCAAACCAAAAGATATGTGAAAGTGAATGTGAAGTTAGATGTGAACCTGGCCTAACTAAAGTCTCATAATGAATGTCTAATTGATCAAATTGTTTTGTAAAGGGTCAATCTCTTATTCAAATCCGTAAGAATTTTTTTTTTTAAATCCTTTAGTTAAGTGTACTATGGCTGAGTGCAAACACTGCTGTTCACGCGATAATATGAAAAACTACTTATTAATTGTTGTTTTAAATTATGTCCGACTTATACTTAATAGATTAATACTAAATAAATTATACTAAATAGATTTTTTCTCTTTAAAAAAAAGAAAACATTTTTTTTGTATATGTAGTAGTTAGTATGACAAAACTTATATAACTTAGCAAAACAAATGTAAAAAAAAAAATTTTGACAAAAATCTAAATCCTTTTACATAAATGTGTTAAAAATATTGTAGTTGTTAAGCAGTGTACTAAAAAGCCTCCAGTGTTTGTTACTATTAATAGTGAATAGTTGTAAAAGTGGTGTATTTTTATGAAAAACCTGCTTGTATAAGTGATTAAAAAAATTAGATTCGCTTTTAGAAAAGATAAAAGTAGCCGTTGCATCAGAACTTTGATTGGTCTAAAATATAAAATATTAAGATGTCAAATTTTCACTATCTTTTCTAGTTTTGAGATCTAAACGGGACGGACGGACGGGCATTCCACACAAAACTAATAGCGTCTTTTCCCCTTTCGGGGGACGCTAAAAAATAACTAATTAATCAATTAATTACTGGTAGTTAGTTATTTTTGTTTAATAGAAACAAGGGAAACCAATACTTCAGTATTCACATATAAGTTAGGTTTAGTCCCCTAAAATAATTGTTAACGCTATTTCTCCCTCACTCACTCTCCGATCAAGTTGATACTTTAAACAATTATTAATTGTACCTAACAAAATATAAATTAATAAACAAAAGTACTCAATTAGTCAATATATTATTGGTAATTAATTATTTTACTTGATATCGAACAAAGGAAATAACGTGTTCATTATTAGTAGATATTGTTTTAAGGACGGATTTCTTCCCTTTCAGATAAGCTTTTTTTTTTAAAGGATATTTATTTCACAGGTTGACAGCAAATCACTTACCTATGGAACAAATATGATTACTAAATGAGAAGCAGGCACACTTCTGCAGATAACATTCTCTGGCACAGTCAAGATGACTCATGGCATTTAAAATCATCATTGCTTGGTGCACAACTTTATTTGTTTCTACTTTGTGAAAATTTGAGAAACTTATTTGGACAGCCAAACCTAAAATACAAACAGACAAACATAATGGTGTTGTTCTTGTTTTTCAAACAATTTAAATGTTTGTTTCACTACACACATACCCATCTTCAAATAAATAATAAAACATTGTTAACAATTAATTATTAGAAAAATTTCTTTGGAGACAAATAGAAATACATGGGTATTAAATCTTTTAAAGTCAGTGATGCACAACATAATTTGACCTGCGGGCCATTTTAATTTCCGGCACTCGTGTCGCGGGCCACATGACCAAAGGGGTACAAATACGAAATGAAACTATATTATTAAAAACCCGGGGATCTAGTACTTACATTGAGTCATGAGATATTTCAACTTTATCTTTATTTCACCTTCACCTGTCCCTTAGTCTGTTGGGGTACCACACAAGATTTGTCTATCGTCTTTCTCCATTTCTCTCTGTTTTTTATTGTTTGTTTTTTTTTGCCTTAGATAAAACCTCTTTCAGTGGCAGG